>NC_138775.1:274414436-274864436 GCF_965119305.1 Pelophylax lessonae | reverse complement strand
CCCCCAATACTGACACCCCCCAATATCACTGACTGAGAACCCCCCCAATATCACTGACTGAGAACCCCCCCCCCAATACTGACACCCCCCCAATATCACTGACTGAGAACCCCCCCCAATACTGACACCCCTCCCCTCAATATCACTGAGAACCCACCCAATATCACTGACTAAGAACCCCCCCCCCAATACTGACATCCCTCCCCAATACTGACACCTCCCCCCAATATCACTGACTGAGAACCCCCCCCCCAATACTGACACCCCCCAATATCACTGACTGAGAACCCCCCCCAATACTGACACCCCTCCCCTCAATATCACTGAGAACCCCCCAATATCACTGACTGAGAACCCCCCAATACTGACCCCCCACACTGAAACCCCCCAATATCACTGGCTGAGAACCCCCCAATACTGCACCCCTCCCTCCCCAATATCACTGACTGAGAACCCCCCAATACTGACACCTCCCCCAATATAACTGACTGAGAACCCCCCCAATATCACTGACTGAGAACCCCCCAATACTGACACCCTTCCCCCAATATCACTGACTGAGAACCCCCCAATACTGACACCCTTCCCCCAATATCACTGACTGAGAACCCCCCAATACTGACTGAGAACCCCCCACTACTGACACCCCTCCCCCCAATATCACTGACTGAGAACCCCCCAATACTGACTGAGAACCCCCCAATACTGACACCCCTCCCCCCGATATCACTGACTGACACCTCCCCCCCAATATCACTGACTGAGAACCTCCCAATAATGACACCCAATCCCCCCAATATCACTGACCGAGAACCCCCCCCCCCCAATATCACTGACTGAGAACCCCCCAATACTGACACCCATCCCCCCAATATCACTGACTGAGAACTCCCCCCCCCAATATCACTGACTGAGAACCCCCCCCAATACTGACACTTCCCCCCCAATATCACTGACTGAGAACCCCCCAATACTGACACCCCCCAATATCACTGACTGAGAACCCCCCAATACTGACACCCCCCCAATATCACTGACTGAGAACCCCCCCAATATCACTGACTGAGAACCCCCCCAATACTGACACCCCCCCAATATCACTGACTGAGAACCCCCCCAATACTGACACCCCTCCCCTCAATATCACTGAGAACCCCCCCAATACTGACATCCCTCCCCAATACTGACACCTCCCCCCAATATCACTGACTGAGAACCCCCCAATATCACTGACTGAGAACCCTCCCAACACTGACACCCCTCCCCAATATCACTGACTGAGAACCCCCAAATACTGACACCTCCCCCCAATATCACTGACTGAGAACCCCCCAATACTGACACCCCCAATATAACTGACTGAGAACCCCCCCAATATCACTGACTGAGAACCCCCCAATACTGACACCCTTCCCCCAATATCACTGACTGAGAACCCCCCAATACTGACACCCCTCCCCCAATATCACTGACTGAGAACCCCCCACTACTGACACCCCTCCCCCCAATATCACTGACTGAGAACCCCCCCAATACTGACCCCTCCCCCCAATATCACTGACTGAGAACTCCCCAATACTGACACCTCCCCCCAATATCACTGACTGAGAACCCCCCCAATACTGACCCCCCCCCAATATCACTGACTGAGAACCCCCCAATACTGACTGAGAACCCCCCAATACTGACACCCCTCCCCCCGATATCACTGACTGACACCTTCCCCCCAATATCACTGACTGAGAACCCCCCAATATCACTGAGAACCCCCCCAATACTGACACCCATCCCCCCAATATCACTGACTGAGAACCCCCCCAATATCACTGACTGAGAACCCCCCAATACTGACACCCCTCCCCCCCAATATCACTGACTGAGAACCCCCCCCCCATATCACTGACTGAGAACCCCCCCAATACTGACACCCCCCAATATCACTGACTGAGAACCCCCCCCAATACTGACACCCCCCCCAATATCACTGACTGAGAACCCCCCCAATATCACTGACTGAGAACCCCCCCCAATACTGACACCCCCCCAATACTGACACCCCTCCCCTCAATATCACTGAGAACCCCCCCAATATCACTGACTAAGAACCCCCCCAATACTGACATCCCTCCCCAATACTGACACCTCCCCTCAATATCACTGACTGAGAACCCCCCCCAATATCACTGACTGAGAACCCCCCCAATACTGACATCCCTCCCCAATATCACTGACTGAACCCCCCCCAATACTGACACCTCCCCCCAATATCACTGACTGAGAACCCCCCAATATCACTGACTGAGAACCCCCCCAATACTGACACCTCCCCCCAATATCACTGATTGAGAACCCCCCCAATACTGTCACCCCCTCCCCCCAATATCACTGACTAAACACCCCCCCCAATACTGACACCTCCCCCCCAATATCACTGACTGAGAACCCCCCAATACTGACTGAGAACCCCCCGATACTGACACCTCCCCCCAATATCACTGACTGAGAACTCCCCAATACTGACTGAGAACCCCCCCCATACTGACCCCCCCCAATATCACTGACTGAGACCCCCCCCAATATCACTGACTGAGACCCCCCCAAATCTGACCCCCCAATTTCACTGAATGAGAACCCCCCGATACTGACACCCCCAATATCACTGACTGAGAGCCCCCCCAATACTGACCCCCCCAATATCACTGACTGAGAACCCCCCCCCCCCCAATACTGACACCCCCCCAATATCACTGACTGAGAACCCCCCCAATATCACTGACTGAGAACCCCCCCCCAATACTGACACACCTCCCCTCAATATCACTGAGACCCCCCCCCCAATATCACTGACTAAGAACCCCCCCAATACTGACATCCCTCCCCAATATCACTGACTGAACCCCCCCCCCCAATACTGACACCTCCCCCCAATATCACTGACTGAGAACCCCCCAATATCACTGACTGAGAACCCCCCCAATACTGACACCTCCCCCCAATATCACTGATTGAGAACCCCCCCAATACTGTCACCCCCTCCCCCCAATATCACTGACTGAACACCCCCCCCCAATACTGACACCTCCCCCCCAATATCACTGACTGAGAACCCCCCAATACTGACTGAGAACCCCCCGATACTGACACCTCCCCCCAATATCACTGACTGAGAACTCCCCAATACTGACTGAGAACCCCCCAATACTGACACCCCTCCCCCCAATATCACTGACACCTCCCCCCCAATATCACTGACTGAGAACCCCCCAATACTGACACCTCCCCCCCAATATTACTGACTGAGAACCCCCCAATATCACTGACAGAGAACCCCCCCATACTAAACCCCCCAATATCACTGACTGAGACCCCCCCCAAATCTGACCCCCCAATATAACTGACTGAGACCCCCCCAAATCTGACCCCCCAATTTCACTGAATGAGAACCCCCCGATACTGACACCCCCAATATCACTGACTGAGAACCCCCCCAATAGTGACACCCATCCCCCCAATATCACTGACTGAGAACCCCTCCCCCCCAATATCACTGACTGAGAATCCCCCAATAATGATACCCAATCCCCCCAATATCACTGACTGAGAACCCCCCAATACTGACACCTCCCCCCAATATCACTGACTGAGAACCCCCCCAATACTGACACCTCCCCAATATCACTGACTGAGAACCCCCCAATACTGACACCCCTCCCTCCCAATATCACTGACTGAGAACCCCCCGCCAATACTGACACTTCCCCCCCCCCCCAATATTACTGACTGAGAACCCCCCCCAATACTGACACCCCCCCCCCAATATCACTGACTGAGAACCCCCCCCCCCCAATACTTACACTCCTCCCCTCAATATCACTGAGAACCCCCCCAATATCACTGACTAAGAACCCCCCCCAATACTGACATCCCTCCCCAATATCACTGACTGAACCCCCCCCCCCAATACTGACACCTCCCCCCAATATCACTGACTAAGAACCCCCCCAATATCACTGACTGAGAACCCCCCAATACTGACCCCCCACACTGAAACCCCCAATATCACTGGCTGAGAACCCCCCAATATCACTGACTGAGAACCCTCCCAACACTGACACCCCTCCCCAATATCACTGAATGAGAACCCCCCCCCAACACTGACACCCCTCCCCAATATCACTGACTGAGAACCCCCCAATACTGACACCCCTCCCTCCCCAATATCACTGACTGAGAACCCCCCCCAATACTGACACCTCCCCCCAATATCACTGACTGAGAACCCCAGCAATACTGACGCCCCTTCCCAATATCGCTGACTGAGAACCCCCCCAGTACTGACACCTCCCCCCCAATATCACTGACTGAGAACCCCCCCAATACTGACACAACTCCCCAATATCACTGACTGAGAACCCCCCAATACGAACACCTCCCCCCAATATCACTGACTGAGAACCCCCCCCCCCCCATACTGATACCCCTCCCCCCATACCACTGACTGAGTGACCCCCACACTGACACCCCCCAATATCACTGACTGAGAAGCCCCCAATACTGAGACCCCTCCCCAATATCACTGACTGAGAACCCCCCCCCCAATACGGACACCCCCCCCCCATATCGCTGACTGAGAGCTGCCCCAATACTGACACCTCCCCCAATATCACTGACTTTGAACCCCCCCAGTACTGACCCCCCACACTGAAACCCCCCAATATCACTGACTGAGAACCCCCCAATACTGACAACTCCCCCCAATATCACTGACTGAGAACCCCTGCAATACTGACACCCCCCAATATCACTGACTGAGAACCCCCCCAATACTGACCCCCCCCAATATCACTGACTGAGAGCTCCCCCAATACTGACTGAGAACCCCCCCAATACTGATACCTCTCCCCCCCCAATATCACTGACTGAAAACCCCCAAATACTGACACCTCCCCCCAATATCACTGACCTGAGAACCCCCCAATACTGACACCCCCTCCCCCCAATATCACTGACAGATCTCCCCAATACTGACACCTCCCCCCAATATCACTGACTAAGAACCCCCCCAACACTGACACCTCCCCCCAATATCACTGACTGAGACCCCCCCAATACTGACATGCCCCCCAATATCACTGACTGAGAACCTCCCAATGCTGGCACCCCCCCATACTGACACCCCCTAATACTGACATCCCCCCCAATATCACTGACTGAGAACCCCCCCCCCCCAATACTGACACCTCCCATATCACTGACTGAGAACCTCCTAATACTGACCCCCCCAATATCACTGACTGAGAACCCCCCAACACTGACATCCCCCCCAACATCACTGACTGAGAACCCCCCAATACTAACCCCCCTCCATATCACTGAGAGCCTCCTAATACTGACACCCCCCCCAATATCACTGACTGAGAACCCACCAATATCACTGACTGAGAACCCCCCCAATACTGACACCCCTCCCCCCAATATCACTGACTGAGAACCCCCCAATACTGACACCCCTCCCCTCAATATCACTGAGACCCCCCCCACTTGACGCCCCCCAATATCATTGACTAAGAACCCCCCAATACTGACATCCCTCCCCAATATCACTGACTGAGAACCCACCCCCCAATACTGACACCTCCCCCTAATATCACTGACTGAGAACCCCCCCCCCAATATCAGTGACTGAGAACCCCTCTCAATACTGACACCTCCCCCAATATCACTGACTGAGAACCCCCCCAATACTGACACCCCTCCCCAATATCACTGACTGAGAGCTCCCCCAATACTGACACCCCCAATACTGACACCTCCCCTAATATCACTGACTGAGAACCCCCCCCAATACTGACACCCCTCCCCCCAATACCACTAACTGAGAACCCTCGCAATACTGAAACCTCCCCCCCATATAACTGAGAACCCCCCAATACTGACACCCTCCCCTCAATATCACTGAGAACCCCCCCTAATACTGACACCCCCCAATATCACTGACACCCCCCAATATCACAAAGAACCCCCCCAATACTGACATCCCTCCCCAATATCAGTGACTGAGAACCCCCCCCCCCAATATCACTAACTGATAGCTCCCCCAATACTGACTGAGAACCCCCTCAATACTGACACCTCCCCCAATATCACTGACTGAGAACCCCCCAATACTGACACCCCTCCCCAATATCACTGACTGAGAGCTCCCCCAATACTGACACCTCCCCTAATATCACTGACTGAGAACTCCCCCAATACTGACCCCCACACTGAAACCCCCCAATATCACTGACTGAGAACCCCCCAATACTGACCCCCCACACTGAAACCCCCCAATATCACTAACTGAGAACCCCCCAATACTGACCACTCCCCCCAGTAGCACTGACTGAGAACCCTTGCAATGCTGACACCCCCCAAAATCACTGACTGAGAACCCCCCACACACTGACACCCCCCCATATCACTGACTGAGAACTCCCCCAATACTGACATCCCTCCCCAATATCACTGACTGAGAACCCCCCCAATACTGTCACCTCCCCACAGTATCACTGACTGAGAACCCCCCCCCCAATATCACTGACCGAGAACCCCCAGATTACTGACACCCCCCCAATATCACTGACTGAGAAGCCCCCCCAATACTGCCCCCCCAATATCACTGACAGAGAACCCCCCCAATACTGATACCTCCCCCCCAATATCACTGACTGAGAACCCCCCCAATACTGACCCCCCCCCCCAGTCTCCAATATCACTGACTGAGAGCTCCCCCAATACTGACACCCCCCAATACGGACACCTCCCCCAATATCACTTACTGTGAAACACCCCAATATCACTGGCTGAGAACCCCCCCAACACTGGCACCCCTCCCCAATATCACTGACTGAGAACCCCCCCAATATCACTGACCTGAGAACCCCCCAATACTGACACCCCTCCCCCCCAATATCACTGACAGATCCCCCCAATATCACTGACACCTCCCCCCAATATCACTGACAGATCCCCCCAATACTGACACCTCCCCCCAATATCACTGAGAACCCCCCAATATCACTGACCTGAGAACCCCCCCAATACTGACACCTCCCCCAATTTCACTGACTGAGAACCCCCCCAACACTGACACCTCCCCCAATATCACTCACAGATCCCCCCAATACTGACACCTCCCCCCAATATCACTGAGACCCCCCAACATCACTGACTGAGACCCCCCCAATACTGACATGCCCCCAATTTTACTGACCGATCTCCCCAATACTGACACCTCCCCCCAATATCACTGACTGAGAACCTCCCAATACTGACACCCCTCCCCCCCAATATCACTGACTGAGCCCCCCCCAATACGGACACCTCCCCCCAATTTCACTGACTGAGAACCCCCCCCAACACTGACACCTCCCCCATTATCACTGACAGATCCCCCCCCAATACTGACACCCCTCCCCCCCAATATCACTGACTGAGAACCCCTCAATGTCACCGATTGAGAACCCCCCCCCAAATCTGACCCCCCAATATCACTGACTGAGAACCTCCCAATACTGACACCCCCTATACTGACACCCCCTAATACTGACATCCCCCCCCCAACATCACTGACTGTGAACCCCTCCAATATCACTGACTGAGAACCCCCCAACACTGACATCCCCCAACATCACTGACTGAGAGCCTCCTAATACTGACACCCCCCCCCCCAATATCACTGAGAGCCCCGCCAATACTGACATCTCCAACCCCCCCCCCCCCCAATCACGTCACTGACTGACAACATACCCCCCCCCGACAACATTGACATGCAACCATTCCTCCCCAGCACTGACTGAACCCACCATCACTGACTGACAAAATCCCAGGCCCCCCCCTTTCCCCCCATCACTGACTGACAACATCCCCCTGTCACTGACTGACCATATCCCCCCCCCCCCAAAACTGACTGACAACATCCCCTGTTTCTCCCCTATCACTGACTCACTGACTAATCGCAACGTCCCTCTGCCAGCACTGACACCCCCTCCCCCCAACACTGACTGAATGCCCCCCTTTCCATCACTGACTGACAACATTCCCCCCCCCCCACATACTGACTGACAACATCCCCCCTTCCCCCCCATCACCGACTGACAACATCCCCCCCCTCCAACACTGACATACACGACCCCCCCCCCCCCAATTACCGACTGACCACATCCCCCCTTCCCCTCCCTCCAACACTGACATACACCCTCCCACCCCAGCACTGACTGCACCCTCCCATCACTGACTGACCATATTCCCCCAAAACTGACTGTCAACATCCCCTATAGCCCCCCCCCCCAATCACTGGCTGACAGCATCCCTTCCCCCAACACTGACTGAATGCCCCCCCTTTCATCACTGACTGACAACATCCCCCCTTCCCCCCATTACTGACTGACCACATACCCCCTTTCCCACCCATCACCGACTGACAACATCCCCCCCCTCCAACACTGACCTACACGACCCCCCTCCCCCCCCAACACTTACTGAAACCCCCCCTAATTACTGACTGACCACATCCCCCTTTCCCACCAAACACTCACTGACATCTCCTACCCCCCCAATCACTGACTGACAACATCCCCCCTTCCCCTCCCTCCAACACTGACATACACCCTCCCCCTCCCACCCCAGCACTGACTGCACCCTCCCATCACTGACTGACTATATTCCCCCCCAAAACTAACTGTCAACATCCCTTATAGCCCCCCCCCCATCACTGGCTGACAGCATCCCTCCCCTCCCAGCACTGACATACACCCCCCCCCCCAACACTGACTAAATGCCCCCCCTTTCCATCAGTGACTGACAACATTCCAGTTTTTTTCCCCACATACTGACAACATCCCCCATCCCCCCCCCCATCACTGACTGACCACATTCCCCCTTCCCCCCCCATCATCTAGTTCAATCAATAAAAAAATAAAATAAATCGTACAAACCCATATACACAATCCTATACCTGCAGTTGATCCAGAGGAAGGCGAGAAAACCCCCATCACTGACTACATTCCCCCCCCCTTTTCCTCCCCCGTCACTGACTGACAACACCCCCTCCTTCCCCCCCCCATCACTGACTGACAAGACCCCTCTTCCCCCCCGGCACTGACTGACAACCTCCCTCCTCCCCTGCACTGACTGACAACATCCCTCCTCCCCCCAGCACTGACTGACAACATCCCTCCTCCCCCCAGCACTGACTGACATCTCTCCTCCCCCCAGCACTGACTGACATCTCTCCTCCCCCCAGCACTGACTGATGACATCCCTCCTCCCCCTCACTGACTGACAACATCCCTCCTCCCCCCCAGCACTGACTGACAACATCCCTCCTCCCCCCAGCACTGACTGACCACATCCCTCCTCCCCCCAGCACTGACTGACCACATCCCTCCTCCCCCCAGCACTGACTGACCACATCCCTCCTCCCCCCAGCACTGACTGACCACATCCCTCCTCCCCCCAGCACTGACTGACCACATCCCTCCTCCCCCAGCACTGACTGACCACATCCCTCCTCCCCCCAGCACTGACTGACCACATCCCTCCTCCCCCCAGCACTGACTGACCACATCCCTCCTCCCCCCAGCACTGACTGACCACATTCCTCCTCCCCCCAGCACTGACTGACCACATCCCTCCTCCCCCCAGCACTGACTGACCACATCCCTCCTCCCCCCAGCACTGACTGACCACATCCCTCCTCCCCCCAGCACTGACTGACCACATCCCTCCTCCCTCCAGCACTGACTGACCACATCCCTCCTCCCCCCAGCACTGACTGACAACATCCCTCCCCCCCCAGAACTGACTGACATCCCTCCTCCCCCCAGCACTGACTGACAACATCCCTCCTCCCCCAAGCACTGACTGACAACATCCCTCCTCCCCCCGGCACTGACTGACAACATCCCTCCTCCCCCCAGCACTGACTGACAACATCTCTCCTCCCCCCAGCACTGACTGACATCTCTCCTCCTCCCCTGCACTGACTGACGACATCCCTCCTCCCCTGCACTGACTGACGACATCCCTCCTCCCCTGCACTGACTGACAACATCCCTCCTCCCCCCAGCACTGACTGACAACATCTCTCCTCCCCCCAGCACTGATTGACATCTCTCCTCCCCCCAGCAATGACTGACAACATCCCTCCTCCCCCCAGCACTGACTGACAACATCCCTCCCCCCCCCCAGAACTGACTGACATCCCTCCTCCCCCCAGCACTGACTGACAACATCCCTCCTCCCCCAAGCACTGACTGACAACATCCCTCCTCCCCCCAGCACTGACTGACATCTCTCCTCCCCCCGGCACTGACTGACAACATCCCTCCTCCCCCCGGCACTGACTGACAACATCTCTCCTCCCCCCCAGCACTGACTGACATCTCTCCTCCTCCCAGCACTGACTGACGACATCCCTCCTCCCCTGCACTGACTGACGACATCCCTCCTCCCCTGCACTGACTGACAACATCCCTCCTCCCCCAGCACTGACTGACATCTCTCCTCCCCCCAGCACTGACTGACGACATCCCTCCTCCCCCCAGCACTGACTGACAACATCCCTCCTCCCCCCAGCACTGACTGACAACATCCCTCCTCCCCCCATCACTGACTGACAACATCCCTCCTCCCCCCATCACTGACTGACATCCCTCCTCCCCCCAGCACTGACTGACAACATCTCTCCTCCCCCCAGCACTGACTGACAACATCCCTCCTCCCCCCAGCACTGACTGACAACATCTCTCCTCCCCCCAGCACTGACTGACATCTCTCCTCCTCCCCTGCACTGACTGACGACATCCCTCCTCCCCTGCACTGACTGACGACATCCCTCCCCCCCCCAGAACTGACTGACAACATCCCTCCTCCCCCCAGCACTGACTGACAACATCCCTCCTCCCCCAAGCACTGACTGACATCCCTCTTCCCCCTCAGAACTGACTGACATCTCTCCTCCCCCCCGCACTGACTGACAACATCCCTCCTCCCCCCAGCACTGACTGACAACATCCCTCCTCCCCCCAGAACTGACTGACATCATCCCTCCTCCCCCCAGAACTGACTGACATCTCTCCTCCCCCCCCCCCCCAGAACTGGCTGACAACATCCTTCCTCCCCCCAGAACTGACTGACATCATCCCTCCTCCCCCCAGAACTGACTGACATCTCTCCTCCCCCCAGCACTGACTGACAACATCCCTCCTCCCCCCAGCACTGACTGACAACATCCCTCTTCCCCCCAGCACTGACTGACATAATACCCCCCCTTTTCACCCCCACAACACTGACTGAAAACATCCCCCTCCCCCCACCTACACTGAGTGACATCCCCCCCCCCCCCCAACACTGACTGACAACATTCCCCCTCCCTCCCTCAAAACTGACTGAAAACACCCCTCCCCCCACTACTGACTGACAACATCCCCCCCCCCATCACTAACTGACAACGTCCCCCCTGCAACACTGACAACAACATGTTTCCCCACCAACACCCAACACTGACTGACAACGCACGCCCCCAACACTAACAACATCCCCATCACAGACTGACAACATCCCTCTATCCTCCCCCCTAAGTTCTGACTGACGCCCCCCCCCCAGCACTGACTAAACAACCTCCCCTAACAACAACCCCCCTTTTTTCCCCTCCATCACTGACTGACATCGCCCCTCCCCCCCACACACACACAAACTGACAAAATCTCCCCCCCCACCCATGGCTGCCTAACACACCCCCCCCCCCGCCTTCTCTGACTGAGATCCTCCACTTGCTGGAGAACACGGCTCCCACCAACAATGATGGACAGCACCCATCGCTGACAGACTGGACCCCAACCCCCCCCCCCCCCCAGACATCACTGACTGAAACTTTCCCCAGTGGGTTGTCACTGGAGCACACTGTTTTGAGTTTGAAGTGACCGCCCCTTCCCCCAATCTGTTCAACAAAAGTTACATTATAAGCAAAGGGTAAAAAACTTTCTATCATTGTGAGGATTCTTTGGATTGTTTGCAGTAAAGGGAAATGTTTGTGATTTGGATGGCCTTGTATGGAGCTGTGATTTGTTGATTGTGTTGCGATGATTTATGGGACAATTTTTAGATATTTTGGTGGTATAAAATCTGTAGATTACCTTCCAGAGGGAGCCCAGGTGAGATCCGGTACCGGTCTGCTGTGTGACACCATCTGCAATAGTCTGCTGCACTGCATTATACACGGTGCGTGTTTATCTGGGTACACACGGATTGAAATGTGGCTGCTTTAAAGACCCAACTGTACTGCTCTCTCTCCAACAGAAACTGGTCTAATAACTGGTTTGTGTCAAATAGTCCTGCTGGGAAACCAGCATTCGATCAGGGCTTGCAGTCAATGGCAGCAGCACTGATCTGTGTATTCTGATGGGGAGTCCCCGCTGTCAGAATTCAAGGAGATCCTTGCATCACACATTTGTTTTTGTTGATGTGCAGATCTGTCAGTTTATTCCGTTCAACATTACAGGCCAAGGCTACTTTTGCACTGATTCATCGCAAAAATGCATAGGCAATTTTACTGCATCTGCTGTGCATTTTTTAACCACTTAAAGCATTTGTTACGCCAAACACTTGATATTCCTAATATGTGGCTACTGTACCATGCACTTGTATGGAAGTATCCTCTTCTCTTTGTATTGCTTCCTTTATGTGAAATCCCTGGTGTTCCTGGCAAGTCGCTCTGCTTTCCAACTGAAAAAACGGACCACACTAAGCAGGAGAGCACAGCGTGGTCAGTTCTCTAGCTCAGTGGTCCTCAACTCCGGTCCTCAGGGCCCACTAACAGGCCAGATTTTAAGTATTACCTTGGGGAGATGCAGACTAGGATACTGCAATCACTGAGCAGCAAATGAGATCACCTGTGATGGAATTTAGTTATCTTGCAAACCTGGCCTGTTAGTGGGCCCCGAGGACCGGAGTTGAGGAACACTGCTCTAGCTAACTCAGTGTGCTCTCCCCCAATGATCAGACTTGTCCTGACGCCCCCCCCCCCCTGCACAGCCTGTCACTGGGAATCCCAGTGTGCTGCTACTTCTCCTCCCCCAGCTCTTATGCAGCTGAGAAAAGAGGGAATGTGAACACTTTATATATAAAAAAAAAGGTATTTATAATTTGTACAAAAATGTTTTGCCTTTCATTTCTATTTTAAACTGAATGGATTGTTTTACAAGTCGATTGTTTACAATCACTTTAAGTTCCGCCCTATAGCTGTTTTACTGTTACAGGGCGGCACCTCTGCGATCCGGCTCTTCTGGGTAGTGGGGGCAATTGCTTGCCACCAGTTGCTCCCTCCCGCTGTTATTATATACAGTGGGGTCTGAATGGTGGGTACAGCAGACTCGATGTCCGCCTGCACCCTGTGTTTGTTTGGTACAGAGGCAGATCAACGATCTGTCAGGAGTAGAGCTGCACAATTTTAATTATTAAAAAATCTCGATTCAACTCCTCTTACGACCTTACACCAGCATTTCCACGATTCATTCAGTGCAGAGCCGCTATCTGATCACTCACAGTGGTCAAAAAAAAAAAAACCTCTGGCAAATGTTAACATTGCTCAGCACTGAGAGGTAAATATAAACAAAGTATCATTTGGTTCTTTTAGATCAAAGGTATAAACTTCGCTCTGTAAATGAGGTCAGTTTAACCACTTAATCCCCGGAAGATTTTACCCCCTTCCTGACCAGGGCCTATTTTGCGATTCAGCACTGCGTGACTTTAATGGACAATTGCGCGGTCGTGCGACGCTTTACCTAAACGCAGGCCTCGACAAAACCCGGGCGCCAGGTCGCATTTGCGACTAGAATTAGCGACCTGGCGCCTGGGGTACCCTGCAGAGGGTGTCCTGTCACTTTTGTACGGACTTCCGCGCACGGAGTGCACGGACTTCCGGGCCGTCCGAAAATTGAGGCCCCGGCTTTTCGGCCTACTTGAGATGAGGCTTCCAATGGGGAACTGGCGCCCTCTTGTGGTGGCCGGGAGTAATGACTGTTGTAATTACTGTTTCCACTGTTTGTTCACAATGCATTACCATCTCCCTGTCCAGTTAGTTACCTTTGACAGGGAGTGTGGTTATTTATTATTAATTTAATTTATTTTTTTAATGTAAAAACTAAATAATATTTTTTTCTTTTTTTTTTTTTTAATTATTAAAACAATATATATATTTTTTCCAATTATTATTATAAAAAAAAAATTATATATATATAATATATATATATATTATATAATCTTTTTTTTTTTTTTTTTTTCTTCATCGCCATGCCACAGCCGAAGGCCCCTTTCACACGGGCTGTCTGATCAGGTCCGCCTGTCAGTTTTTCAGGCAGACCTGATCGGACCCTTCATTCTCCTCTATGGAGCAGTAATCTGCCGCCATCTGATCCTGTCCGCCAAAAGCAGACGGATGGTGGTTCTATTTTCTATCCATCCCGTTGATCGGATCAGATGGCATCGGATGGAAAGAGACAAGACAGTCTGTTTTGATCCAATTGCGCTAGAGGAGAGTGGGGTTCTAGTCGTATTTATGTGTATATTTAGTATCCGTTTTATTAAATAAAGCTTGGTTGTTAGTTTAAAAAAAAAAAAAAAAACTGGCTCCTAACTTTTTTAGCTGGCTCCTAGATTTCAGGAAAATTTGTCAAGCCCTGCCTAAACGAATTTGACGTCCTTTTTTCCCCACAAACAGAGCTTTCTTTTGGTGGTATTTGATCACCTGTGCGTTTTTTTTTTTGATCATGCGTTCTAAACAAAAAAGAGCGTCAATTTTGCAAAAATAACAATATTTTTCACATTTTTTTTTTATATGAAATTCCCCAAAAAAATGTAAAAATCTAAACTTTTTAACATTTTTGGCCAATTTGTTTTCTGCTACATATGTTTGGTAAAAAAAAATCGCAAAAAGCGTATTTTGATTGGTTTGCGCAAAAGTTATTGCGTTTACTAAGGGAAAGATTTTTGTCATTTTTGTTGTTTGTTTTTTTTTTTTTAACGAGTAATAGCGGCGATCTGCAATTTTTTTTGCGGGACTGCGACATTGCGGCGGACAGATCGGACCCTTGACTGACATTTTTGACACTTGAGGTTACCAGTGACATTACTACAGTAATCAGTGCTATACATATGCAATGTTACTGTAAAATGACACTGGTTGTGAAGGGGTTAACTTTATTTGAGATGGAGGGGTTATGTGTGTCCCTAGGGGCGTGATTCTTACTGTGATTGGCTGTGGCTTGAGGTGTAGGAACAGTGATCAACGGTCCTACATAGTAGAACCGTATGATCACTGTTTCTACACAGGGGAGAATGACAGGCGGCTTGTTTACATTAGCCGCCTGCCTTTCTCCCGCTGTCACGGACGATCGCGAGTGCCCGGCGGACGCGCAGGGGGGAGGGGGGCTCCGTGACCGAGCGGGAGCGCGCCCGCTCCCCAGAGCCTCACAGGCTAGTGACGTACCCATACGTCACTTTGCCTGTGAGGGGCTGACGGCCGCAGTATACAGTGGGTACGGAAAGTATTCAGACCCCCTTAAATTTTTCACTCTTTGTTATATTGCAGCCATTTGCTAAAATCATTTAGGTTCATTCTTCTTCCTCATGAATGTACACATAGCACCCCATACTGACAGAAAAACACAGAATTGTTGATATTGTTGCAGATTTATTAAAAAAGAAAAACTGAAATATCACATGGTCCTAAGTATTCAGACCCTTTGCTGTGACACTCATATATTTAACTCAGGTGCTTTCCATTTCTTCTGATCATCCTTGAGATGGTTCTACACCTTCATTTGAGTCCAGCTGTGTTTAATTATACTGATTGGACTTGATTAGGAAAGCCACACACCTGTCTATATAAGACCTTCCAGATCACAATGCATGTCAGAGCAAATGAGAATCATGAGGTCAAAGGAACTGCCTGAAGAGCTCAGAGACAGAATTGTGGCAAGGCACAGATCTGGCCAAGGTTACAAAAAGATTTCTGCTGCACTTAAGGTTCCTAAGAGCACAGTGGCCTCCATAATCCTCAAATGGAAGACGTTTGGGACGACCAGAACCCTTCCTAGAGCTGGCCGTCCGGCCAAACTGAGCTATCGGGGGAGAAGAGCCTTGGTGAGAGAGGTAAAGAAGAACCCAAAGATCACTGTGGCTGAGCTCCAGATATGCAGTCAGGAGATGGGAGAAAGTTGTAGAAAGTCAACCATCACTGCAGCCCTCCACCAGTCGGGGCTTTATGGCAGAGTGGCCCGACGGAAGCCTCTCCTCAGTGTAAGACACATGAAAGCCCGCATGGAGTTTGCTAAAAAACACCTGAAGGACTCCAAGATGGTGAGAAATAAGATTCTCTGGTCTGATGAGACCAAAATAGAACTTTTTGGCCTTAATTCTAAGCGGTATGTGTGGAGAAAACCAGGCACTGCGCATCACCTGTCCAATACAGTCCCAACAGTGAAGCATGGTGGTGGCAGCATCATGCTGTGGGGGTGTTCTTCAGCTGCAGGGACAGGACGACTGCGATCGAGGGAAAGATGAATGCGGCCAAGTACAGGGATATCCTGGACAAAAACCTTCTCCAGAGTGCTCTGGACCTCAGACTGGGCCGAAGGTTTACCTTCCAACAAGACAATGACCCTAAGCACACAGCTAAAATAACGAAGGAGTGGCTTCACAACAACTCCGTGACTGTTCTTAAAATGGCCCAGCCAGAGCCCTGACTTAAACCCAATTGAGCATCTCTGGAGAGACCTAAAAATGGCTGTCCACCAACGTTTACCATCCAACCTGACAGAACTGGAGAGGATCTGCAAGGAGGAATGGCAGAGGATCCCCAAATCCAGGTGTGAAAGACTTGTTGCATCTTTCCCAAAAAGACTCCTGGCTGTATTAGATCAAAAGGGGGCTTCTACTAAATACTGAGCAAAGGGTCTGAATACTTAGGACCATGTGATATTTCAGTTTTTCTTTTTTAATAAATCTGCAACAATGTCAACAATTCTGTGTTTTTCTGTCAGTATGGGGTGCTATGTGTACATTCATGAGGAAGAAGAATGAACTTAAATGAGTTTAGCAAATGGCTGCAATATAACAAAGAGTGAAAAATTTAAGGGCGTCTGAATACTTTCCGTACCCACTGTATGTACTTGCGGCGGTCGGCAAGTGGTTAAAAGCATTCAAAACGCCAAGTGTGGTTGTTTTGAATGCTGTCATTTTTTTTGAGTACCCGGAAGTGATGTCATGACATCACTTCCGGTTTTTTTACATGGAGACCTGATTAGAGCCGAATGCCGCTTTGATAGGATCTTCGGCAGCCGTGCAGGTAGGGAGACCTGGGCGAGCCGCGGAAGGCAGCGGGATGTCCCCTCCGGCTCCTTGTAATGACAGCCGAGTGGCTTCTCAGCCGCATCGGTTGTCATTCCAAGACAGCCGACCGTCGGCTATGGACACCTGTACCGGGGTGATGCTTCTAGCTGCAGGCATCACTCCGGTACAAGCGCTTTCCGAAATATCGGTAATATCGGTAACCTCAGGGGGCGATTCCGATCTATCGGGGAAAGTGCATATCGGCCCCCGATATATAGGTGTTGCTGATAATCGGTCGATCCCTAGTATTTAATCATCACTGAATTTTTTATTTTTTGCTAAATAAATGCTCGCCCCCTAGCTGCAGGCGTGCAACCGATGTAGACCTGCATCGGTTTGCCTGGGAGAACCACACTGCCGCAGTAAATGGGCAGCGTGTGGTTGGCAACCGGTTTAGGCTTGTACACACTATAGGAAAATCGGGCAAACATTTTCCTCCAAAGAATTGTCTTACAAGTTTTGTATAGTGTGTACACATCTTTCGAAAGCCGATCCGAATTTTCGTACGAAAATTCTCGAAGGGACAAACTCCAAAAATTTTTTTGTACGGGAACAAAACAAAAGATTTTCGTTTAATGTGTACCTTTTCGTACGATTTTTGTACAAGAAAAATGAGAAAAGAGAGACGCACATGATCAGAAACAATCAGCCCCCCCCCCCAAAAAAGTCTTTGTTGTACGAGAATTTTCGTTCATCGCTTCCAATTTGCTGTCAAACATTGAGGAAAATCGGACAATTGTTCGCCTGATTTTCTTATAATGTTTACCCCAATTTAAAGTATCAGCTGATATTTGGAGAGGGATTGTCTGAATTCTGTAGTCTATAAATGCAGTAAGAACGATATACGTGGTGTTCAGTGCTTACATGGCAGAATATGAAGCTTTACAGGAAAACCGGTGAATTATCATTGAATGGAACTTGTGGGGTTTTCCCATGCGTCTAGCTGAAAGTTTTTTTTTTTTTTCTTTTTTTTTTTTATAAATGTGAAATTTGAGCTTGTATTGTGTTTTTATGATTGTATTGCAGAGTCTCCCACTAGCGGTTATTTGTATATAAGGAAGTGCGGCTTGCATCTCTGCTGAACGACTTTTGAGATGACATTATCATTTCAAGTTCAGTTCTTTTTTTGTTTGTTTTGGGGGCCATCTGTTTTATACGTGATATCTCCCTTTACTTCATCATTTGTGGACTCAACAGGAAGTGAGGGGAATCCCATCTTTGACAGCTGTCCCTGCATTGGAAGATCCCCCCCTCCCCTCAATTCAGGTTCTGGTGACAACTTAAAGCGGAGCTCCACCCAAAAGGGGAGAAGCTCCGCTTATTTGCCATGTTGCAAAACATGCTGATGACATTGGTTACAGAAGGATTTCTAAAGCCCCGTACACACGTACCGATCGTCGGCCGAACGATCGGCCGTCTTTTGTCCAGGGCTGTCGTGTCTGTTGAAAACTGCAAAAGACTGCACACGAATTTTGTCGGCCAACAACAGCCGACTGCAGAAGTGATGTCATGTGATGGTTAACTTTCCTTGTCTTTTTTCTTTTCTGAGCATGCCCAGTCTTGCAAATCTGCTTTCTGTCGGCCAAATTCTGTACTGACTGGCGAACAATCGGCCGTTCTGGTGTTGGCCAACAAAAATTTTAATGCCTGCACGACAGATTCTGTGCGGCTGAAAATGCGCTGTCGGAAGCATCATACTAACAAGCCTACAATCGGCCAATCGGTCGGCGGCCCAATATTTGCGGCCGACAATCGCTACGTGTGTACGGGGCTTAAGCTTCTAAGCTTTCTAAGAATGTGCCAGTGAGCACTGTTGGGGCAATAATCTGGAAGTAAAAAGAACATCAGTTCACAATAAACCGGCCAAAACCAGGTGCTCCGTGCAAAATTTCTGACAGGGAAACAGTATTGAAAACATGAAGAAGTCAAGGTGTAAAATGCAGGGGAAGCCAAGACACAAGCTGAAATCGATTAGCAATAAGAAATCCTGCCCCTTGTCAGTGCAAATTAATATCAGCTGGTTCAGTCTCAACTGATGGCCTATAAAAAGGGGTCTCATTACCAAGGTGTCACACAAGAAGGTGTCACACATCTCATGATGGGTAAAAGCAAAGCGCTCTCTCTAGACCTTCACAACCTTATTGTTGCAAAACATACTGATGGCATTAGTTACAGAAGGATTTCTAAACTTCTGAATGTTCCAGTTAGCACTGTTGGGGCCATAATCTGGAAGTGGAAAGAACATAATTTCACCATAAACCGGCCACAACCAGGTGCTCCTCGTACGATTTCTAACAGAGGGGTGAAAATAATTATCAGAAGAGTTGTTCAAGAGCAGCCAAGGACCACTTGTGGAGAGCTTCAGAAAGACCTGGAATTAGCAGCTACAATTGTTTCAAAGAAAACAATAAGTAATGCACTCAACCGCCATGGCCTGTATGCACGATCACCACTCAACACTCCATTGGTGAAGAAAAAGCATGTTGAAGCTCCTTTAGAGTTTGCTGCACAACATTTAGACAAGCCTGTGAAATGCTGGGAGAATATAGTCTGGTCAGATGAGACCAAAATTGAACTCTTTGGATGCAATAATACACACCATGTTTGGAGGCCAAATGGCACATCACCCCAAAAACACACCCCCCCCCCCATACCAACAGTGAAGTTTGGAGGTGGAGACATCCTGGTGTGGGGCTGTGTTTCAGCATACGGTACTGGCAAATTTCATATCATTGAAGGATGAATGAAAAAATGTACCAAGACATTCTTGATAAAAGTCTGCTGCCATCTACCAGGATGATGGAGATGAAACGAGGGTGGACATTTCACCAAGACAATGATCCCAAACACAAAGCCAAGGAAACTCTCAATTGGTTTTAAAGAAAATAAAGCTGCTAGAATGGCCCAGCCAATCACTTGAACCCAATAGAAAATCTATGGAAAGAACTAAAGATCAGCATTCATAGAAGGGGCTCCACGGAAGAATGGGCCAAAATCACACCTGAGCAATGCATGGGACTAGTAGCTCTATTCAGGAGGAGTCTTAGGCTACATTCACATGTGGGGGTAGTGGATCGCGGGCAGAATCGCGGCGATTCTGCCCGAGATCCGGAAATCATTGCAAATCGTGGGACGCCTGTGCATTGCCCGCGATTTGCAATGGCACCCCAATAGCTGTGCGATTTGCCACAATTTCCGCCTGCCGAATCGCGGTAACATCGACCAAACAAAATCGTGGGGATGCATGATGCCCCAAAGAAGCTCTTGTACCTTTTTTGGGCGTCATGCGTCCCGCGATTTTGTTTGCGCGATGTTACCGCGATTGGACAGGCGGAAATCGCGGCAACATCACATAGCGTTTGGGGTGCCATTGCAAATCACAGGCAAGGCACAGGCGTCCCACGATTTGCAATGATTTCCGGGTCGCGGGCAGAATCGCGGTGATTCTGCCCGCGATCCGCTACGCCCACATGTGAACGTAGCCTTAAAGTTTTTATTACCAACACAAAGGAATTTGTACGAAGTATTTAATAAATTAAAGTTAGCGTGTTCAATACAAACAAGTGTTTGTAAAATCTTTGTGTTTTTTGTTTTTTCTTTATTTTTTTTTAGTTAGAAATAACAAGCCTGTTATACTTTACCTGCTCTGTGCAATGGTTTTGCACAGAGTGGCCCAGATCCTCCTCTTCTCGGGTCCCTCTTTGACTCTCCTGGCCCCTCCCTCCTATTATGAGCCCCCACAGCAAGCAGCATGCTATGGGTGCACCGAGCCGAGTCACAGCTCCGTATATCCATTCAGACACGGAGCCACGGCCCGGCACCTGCCCCCTTTCTCTTTTCATTGGCTGACTTTGACAGCAGCAGAAGCCAATGGCGCATCCTTGCTGTCTCAGCCAATAAGGGGGGGGAGTCCCTGGCAGCTGAGAAACTGCTGCAATATCGCTGGATCTAGATTGGGGCTCAGGTAAGTATTAGGGGGGCTGCTGCACACAGAAGGCTTTTTATTTATCTTGATGCATTAAGATTAAAAAAAAAAAAAAACTTCTGCCTTTACAACCACTTTAATTTCTGAACTTATTTCTTTTGGTTTCTTTGTATGTATGGAGTGCATGGGTTGTTAGTGACCAAGTGGTGAAAATTTCATGGCAATAGCGCCTTTCGAAATGTAAAAAAACAAAATCCAAAATAATTGAAAATACATTTTAATACAATATCTATAAAGAGAGAGAAATTGTTGTTTTAATTTTATTTGAAAGGATTTTGGGTTTTCTTTTTTTTTTTCCTTTTTAGTATACAATGGATTTAAAAACGTCTACCCCCCCCCCCCCCCCCAGTTAAAATGTCCGGTTTCTGTGAAGGAAAAAAATGAGACAAAGATAAATCATTTCAGAACTTCTTCCACCTTTAATGTGATCTATACACTACCCAAATGACTGATTAAAAGTTTACATACCCCAATTCTTAATACCGTGTATTGCCCACCCTTTAACATCAATGACAGCTTGAAGTCTTTTGTGGTATTTGTGGATGAGGCTCTTTATCTTCTCCGATGGTAAAGCTGCCCATTCTTCCTAACAAAAATCCTCCAGTTCCTGTAAATTCTTGGGCTGTCTTGCATGAACGGCACGTTTGAGATCTCCCTAGAGTGGTTCAATGATATTGAGGTCAGGAGACTGAGATGGCCACTCCAGAACCTTCACTTTATTCTGTTGTAGCCAATGACAGGTGGACTTGGCCTTGTGTTTAGGATCATTGTCATGTTGGAATGCCCAAGTATGACCCATGCGCAGCTTCTGGGCTGATGAATGCAAATTTTCCTCCAGTATTGTTTTGATAACTGCATTCATCTTACCATCAATTCTGACCAAATTTCCTGTGCCTTTTTGTAGCTCACACATCCCCAAAACATCAGCGATCCACCACCGTGTTTCACAGTAGGAATGGTGTACCTTTCATTATAGGCCTTGTTGACTCCTCTCCAAATGTAGCATTTAGACCCTGTTCAGACAGGGGTGCACCGCGACCTCATCGCGACATGCACGGACTTCATATCATTGAAGTCAATGCAAGTCGCCTCCAGGTCGCCCCAAAGTAGTACAGGACCCTTTTCCTAAGTCGGAGCGACTTGTGTCGCTCCTATTAGAACGGGTCCTGTGCTAATCAATGGCGAGCGACCCACCACGACTTGTCAGGCGACCCAAGTCGCCTGATAAGTCGCGTTAGTGTGAATGGGGTCTTATGGTTGTGGCCAAAAAGCTAAATTTTGTCCTCATCACTCCAAATGACTTTGTGGCAGAAGGTTTGAGGCTTGTCTCTGTGCTGTTTGGTGTATTGTAAGCGGGATATTTTGTGGCATTTGTGTAGTAATGGCTTTCTTCTGGCGACTCAACCATGCAGCCCATCTTTCTTCAAGTGCCTCCTTAGGCCCCATGCACACGGGACGTTTTTAACGCCGCTGTAAGCAGCGTCAGGCGTTTTCTTTTTGCAGCCTAAAAACGCCCCTCCATGTTATTCTATGGCCTCATGCACACTCAGACGTTTTTGAGCTGTAAGTGGCTTAGACGTTTTTAGGCTGCAACAAGAACCCACCACCTGCGCGTTCTGAGGACCAGCGTTACAGCGTTAAAAACGCCTGACGCTGCTAAAAGCTGAATAACTTTGCTATAACGTTGCTTAACGTGCGTTAAGCCACGTTATACGTTTTTTTTTCTTCTATTCAAAATCAATGGTTCCCTATGGGATCCTATTGATTTGAATGGAGGTCGCACCGCAACACCGCAAGTCGGATCCGACTTGCGGGGTGACTTGCGCTGTGGGAATCTTGAGGGGGAACGCCACGCCAAAATGGGAAAAAAACGGCGTGGGGTCCCCCCCAGGGTTCCAAACCAGGCCCTTCGGGTCTGTTATGGAATTTGAGGGTAGCCCCATGCCGAAAAAACGGCATGGGGTCCCCCCCCAAAATCCATACCAGACCCTTAACCGAGCATGCAGCCCGGCAGGCCAGGAAAGGGGAGGGGACGAGCGAGCGGCCCCACCCCCCCTGGACCACACCAGGCCACATGCCCTCAACATGGGGGGGTGTTGGTGCTTTGGGGCAGGGGGAGCTCTGCACCCCCCACCTCAAAGCACCTTGCCCCCATGTTGATGAGGTCAAGGGCCTCATCCCCACAACCCTGGCCGGTGGTTGTGGGGGTCTGCGGGCAGGGGGCTCATCGGAATCTGGAAGCCCCCTTTAACAAGGGGGCACCCCAGATCCCGGACCCCCTCCCTATGTGAATGGGTATGGGGTACACTGTACCCCTACCCATTCACCCCATAAAAGGCAGTGTATGGAAATAACGACAAGAGACGTTTTGGAAAGTTTATTAAAAATCTTCATCCGACTCTTCTTGTCTTCTCCTCTCCGGGGTCTTCTGCTCTTTTGCTGTCCGCCCTTCTTGTCTTCTCCTCTCCGGGGTCTTCTCCGGGGTCTTCTGCTCTTTTGCTGTCCCCCTCTTCTTGTGTTCTTCTCTCCGGGGTCTTCTGCTGTCCCCTCTTCTGCTGTCCTCTCTTCTTTTCTTCTCCTCTCCGGTCTTCTGCTCTTTTGCTGTCGGCTGTCGGCTGTCTTCTTCCTCCGGTCCTCCTCCGACGACGTCTCCGCTGATTATGCCTATCTCCGGTCTCTTCAGCTTATTATATAGCCATTAGGGGCGTGGCCCCGATGACGTCATCTGGAGGCCCCGCCCCCTCATGTCACATATGACGTCGTCTGTGACATGAGGGGGCGGGGTCTCCAGATGACGTCATCGGGGCCACGCCCCTAATGGCTATATAATAAGCTGAAGAGACCGGAGATAGGCATAATCAGCGGAGACGTCGTCGGAGGAGGACCGGAGGAAGAAGACAGCCGACAGCCGACAGCAAAAGAGCAGAAGACCGGAGAGGAGAAGAAAAGAAGAGAGGACAGCAGAAGAGGGGACAGCAGAAGACCCCGGAGACAAGAACACAAGAAGAGGGGGACAGCAAAAGAGCAGAAGACCCCGGAGAAGACCCCGGAGAGGAGAAGACAAGAAGGGCGGACAGCAAAAGAGCAGAAGACCCCGGAGAAGACCCCGGAGAGGAGAAGACAAGAAGAGTCGGATGAAGATTTTTAATAAACTTTCCAAAACGTCTCTTGTCGTTATTTCCATACACTGCCTTTTATGGGGTGAATGGGTAGGGGTACAGTGTACCCCATACCCATTCACATAGGGAGGGGGTCCGGGATCTGGGGTGCCCCCTTGTTAAAGGGGGCTTCCAGATTCCGATGAGCCCCCTGCCCGCAGACCCCCACAACCACCGGCCAGGGTTGTGGGGATGAGGCCCTTGTCCTCATCAACATGGGGGCAAGGTGCTTTGAGGTGGGGGGTGCAGAGCTCCCCCTGCCCCAAAGCACCAACACCCCCCCATGTTGAGGGCATGTGGCCTGGTGTGGTCCAGGGGGGGTGGGGCCGCTCGCTCGTCCCCTCCCCTTTCCTGGCCTGCCGGGCTGCATGCTCGGATAAGGGTTTGGTATGGATTTTGGGGGGGACCCCATGCCGTTTTTTCGGCATGGGGCTACCCTCAAATTCCATAACAGACCCGAAGGGCCTGGTTTGGAACCCTGGGGGGGACCCCCACGCCGTTTTTTTCCCATTTTGGCGTGGAGTTCCCCCTCAAGATTCTCACAGCGCAAGTCGGATCCGACTTGCGGTGTTGCGGTGCGACCTCCATTCAAATCAATAGGCTCCCATAGGGAACCATTGATTTTGAATGGAAGAAAAAAAAACGCTGCTAAAAGCAACGTGTCAAAACGTGCTATAACGCCAATGGAAAAAGCTACTGAAAGCACGTTTTTACAGCTGCTTTTTCCGGCGTCAGAACTAACTTTGACGTACGTTTTTTCTAACGCCCCGTGTGCATGGGGCCTTATTGTGCATCTTGAAACAGCCACACCGCATGTTTTCAGAGAGTCCTGTATTTCACCTGAAGTTATTTGTGGGTTTTTCTTTTTATCCCGAACAATTTCCCTGGCAGTTGTGGCTGAAATTTTCGTTGGTCTACCTGACCGTGGTTTGGTTTCATCAGAACCCCTCATTTTCCACTTCTTGATTAGAGTTTGAACACTGCTGATTGGCTATCTCAATTCCTTGGATATCTTTTTATATCCCTTTCCTGTTTTATACAGTTCAAATACCTTTTCCCGCAGATCCTTTGACAATTCTTTTGCTTTCCCTATAAGGCCTCTTGCACACGATACTCCTGTTTGAGCATCTCCTATTTCAGCCGTAATTTTTTTCTTATTGAAAAGCGTGTATTTTCGCGCATATGCATTCGCGTAAATTCGCGCCTCTGAATATGCAATTTTTTTTTCTTCAGATCAACAGTATGATCGTGTGCGTTCATTTGATCGTATTTGCGCGTATTTGCGTGCAAATGCACGCATTAGATGTAAATTACTGTCCAAAAATGCAGATTTTTCTATTTTGTTCTTACTGAAGAATATGCGGCGCTCATTTACGCGCCTGTGCATAGGCACATTAGAATGAATGGGCTCTATTTTAGCTCATAAAAAAAAAAGCTGTACTGAGCATTTTTAACCACTTTACCACCGGAGGATTTTGCTATCTTACGTCCAGGCCACTTTTTGCGATTCGGCACTGTGCGACTTTAACTGACAATTGCGTGGTCATGCGACGCCGTACCCAAACGAAATTTACGTCCTTTTTTTTTCCCACAAACAGAGCTTTCTTTTGGTGGTGTTTGATCACCTGTGCGATTTTTACTTTTTGCGCTATAAACAAAAAAGTGCATACATTTTGAAAAAATAACTATTTTTCACATTTTTTTAAGAAATCCCGACGAAATGGCGACGATCTGCGTTTTTTTTTTTTTTTGCGGGACTGCGACATTGCGGCGGACAGATCGTACCCTTGACTGACATTTTTGACACTTTTGATGATACCAGTGACATTACTACAGTAATTAGTGCTATACATATGCACTGTTACTGTACAAATGACACTGGCAGGGAAGGGGTTAATTTTATTGGAGAGGGAGGGGTTAATGTATGCCTGGTGCTTACTAACATGTGTGGGGGGAGGTGACTATGTGACACAGGGACAGATCGCATGTTCAGCTATGCTGAACCCTGCAATCTGTCACTGTCTGTTACTTAGGAGATCCGCCCGCTTTGTTTACACAAGCGGGCGGATCTCCAGACTCGATTCCCCGACGATCGGGGAAGAGCAGCGGCGATCGCCGCCGCTCCTCCCCTGGCCCGACTCCCGCTGTGACTGAATACAGCGCCGCCCACAAGGGGAGGAGTCCAGCTACGTAGGTCTACGTTGCTGGACGGGAACTAACCACTTTGCCGCAGTAGAGCTCTAGTGAGCGGTCGGCAAGTGGTTAAGCTGCAGTGTGCAAGGGGCCTAACTCAGAATCCAGAAACGTCAGTGCAGTACTGGATGAAAGATGCAAGGGTCTGTCAGGAGTCCAGAAACTCATTGACCTTTTATACAAACACACTAATTACAAGCAAACAGATCACAGGTGAGGATGGTTACCTTTAATAGCCATTCAAACCCCTTTGTGTCAACTTGTGTGCATGTTATCAGGCCAACATCACCAGGGTGTGTAAACTTTTGATCAGGGTCATTTGGGTAGTTTCTGTTGTCATTATGATTTAAAAAGAGTAAACACAGTTGATAATAAATGGCTTCAGCCAAACACTAAGGCTCCGTTCACATGTAGGCGTTTTGGGGCGTTTTTGGGGAGTTTTTCTGCTCTAGGATCAGCTCTCAAAACGCCCAACAAGACAAATCCTATTCATTTCAATGGCCCCTGTTCACATCTGAGCGTTTTGACGCTGTAAGCAAAACGCCCAATGCTCAAAAAAGTACATGAGCTTCTTTTTGGGCAGATTACAGGCGTTTTCCATTGGTTTCTATTCGATCTAAAAACACCTGCACAAAAAACGCCTGTAAAAACGCCTGTAAATCGCTGTAAAAAACTCGCGAAAACGCTACGCTCAGGTGTGAATGTAGCCTTATCATGAGTGAAAGGAAAATTTTTTTTTGTGTTATTCATATTTTTGGAAAAATTGGCAAGAAATCATAAATTCTACCAGGGTATGTAAGCTTGTAATCTACCAAAGTAGAAGCTACATACATCGTAGTTAAGGGTGAATAAAGACAACAAGCTTATGTACTTTTTTGAGCTTCAGGCGTTTTGCTTCAGGTGAACAGGGACCATTAAAATGAATTGGGTTTTCCTTTTTGGACGTTTTGAGACTTCGGAGATGAGCGTTTTCGAGCTGATAAACGCTCAGGTGTGAACAGGGCCTAAGGCTCCATTCACATATAGGCATCTAGGATCGTGAGCAGAATTGCAGCAATTCCCAAACCATTGCAAGTCGGGTGGGGGGGTGCCCGTGCCCGTACGATTCCCGTGACTTGCAATGGGACCTCAAACGAGGCGCGATTTTGCTGCAATTGACGCCAGGCGAATCACGGTAAAATCAGTATAGTCCCTATTCCTATTGCACACCTTCCTGGTTTGTAGGCTTGTGTGTACTGGGTGCTGAAGAGATCACCAGTTGGCAATTGGATTAGTTACAAGTAAATACATATTCGCCAGCACACCAAGGATCTTGCAAAAGCAGTCCAAAAAACTTTATTCAAGATACGATCACATCAGAAAATAGTGCAGCGTTTCGGAGCCGCACAGGACCCCTTCGTCACATGCCTGACGAAGGGGTCCTGTGCGGCTCCGAAACGTTGCACTATTTTTTGATGTGATCGTATCTTGAATAAAGTTTTTTTGACTGCTTTTGCGAGATCCTTGGTGTGCTTCCGAATATGTATTCACGGTAAAATCACGCAAACAGAATCGCGAGATGCCTGGCGTCCAAAAGAAGTTCTTTTCCTTTTTTTTGAGGGACAGGTGTCCCACGATTCTGTTTGCACAATTTTACTGCGATGAGTCGGGCAACAGTCGCGGCAAAATCGTGGGTTGCCATTGCAAGTCATGGGAATGGCACAGGCCTACGACTTGTGATGGTTCGGAATCGCGGCAATTCTGCCCGTGATCAGATGCTTATGTGAATGGAGCCCAAGTGGTTAAACTGCCTTTATTTAGATACCGAAGTTCATTCATTTGATCTAAAAGAATGAAATGATACATTGTTAAACATTGTGTTTATAGTGATCCCCCAGCCCTGCGCTGTATGAATCAAGGAAAATGCAGAGTTAAGATTGTGAGGGGGGGGGGGGGGGTGAATCGAGATTTAACAATTTAATCGTGCAGCTCTAATCAATATTGGCACAAAACCTTCGTTCTTCTGCTAGAAAGCTGAACATGAAGAGGAACTTCATCTTTCAGCATGACAACGACCCAAATCATACATCCAAATCAACAGAGGGATGGCTACACCAGAAGAAGATTAAAGTTTTTGAATGGCCCGGCTAGAGCCAAGACCTGAATCCCATTAATAATCTGTGGGCTGATGTGAAAAGGGCTGTGCAAAGGAGATGCCCTCACAATCTGACAGATTTGGAGTGTTTTTGCAAAGACAAGTGGCAAATATTACCAAGTCAAAATGTGCCATGCTGATAGACTCATACCCAACAAGACTGAGTGCTGTAATTCCATCAAAAGGTGCTTCAACAAAGTATTAGTTTAAGGGTGTGAACGCTTATGCAACCATATTATTATTATTTTTTTTTTTAATTTTTACCTCCTTCCACCTAAAAAAAAAGATTTCAGTTTCTTGTTCAACTGAGTTGTACAGTTCATAGGTCACATTAAAGGTGGAAAAAGTTCTAAAATGTTTTTATCTTTCTCATTTTTTTACATCACTGAAACCTGACATTTTAACAGGGGTGTGTAGACTTATATCTACTGTAAATATATATATATATGTATGTTTATATACAGTATCTCGCAAAAGTGAGTACACCCCTCACATTGTTATAAATATTTTATTTTATTTTTTTCATGCGGCAACACTGAAGAAATGACACTTTGCTACAATGTAAAGTAGTGAGTGTACAGCTTGTAGAACAGTGTAAATTTGCTGTCCCCTCAAAATAACTCAACACACAGCCATTAATGTCTAAACTTCTGGCAACAAAAGTGAGTACACCCCCAAGTGACAATGTCCAAATTAGGCCCAATAAGCCATTTTCCCTCCCTGGTGTCATGTGACTCATTAGTATTACAAGGTCTCAGGTGTGAATGGGGAGCAGGTGTGTTAAATTTGGTGTTATCGCTCTCACTCTCTCATCCTGGTCACTGGAAGTTCAACGTGGCACCTCATGGCAAAGAACTCTGAGGATCTGAAAAAAAAAGAATTCTTGCTCAACATAAAGATGGCTTAGGCTATAAGAAGATTGCCAAGACCCTGAAACTGAGCTGCAGCACGGTGGTCAAGACCATACAGCGGTTTAACAGGACAGGTTCCACTCAGAAGCCTCACCATGATTGACCAAAGCAGTTGAGTGCACGTGCTCAGCGTCCTATCCAGAGGTTGTTTTTGGAAAATAGACGTATGAGTGCTGCCAGAATTGCTGCAGAGGTTGAAGGGGTGGGGGGGTCAGCCTGTCAGTGCTCAGACCATACGCCGCACACTGCATCAAATTGGTCTACATGGCTGTCGCCCCAGAAGGAAGCCTCTTCTAAAGATGATGCACAAGAAAGACCGCAGTTTGCTGAAGACAAGCAGACTAAGGACATGGATTACTGGAACCATGTCCTGTAGTCTGATGAGACCAAGATAAACTTATTTGGTTTTGATGGTCTCAAGCGTGTGTGGCGGCAACCAGGTGTGGAGTACAAAGACAAGTGTGTGTTGCCTACAGTCAAGCATGGTGGTGGGAGTGTCATGGTCTGGGGCTGCATGAGTGCTGCTGGCACTGGGGAGCTACAGTTCATTGAGGGAACCATGAATGCCAACATGTACTGTGACATAGTGATCCCCTCCCTTCGGAGACTGGACTGCAGGGCAGTATTCCAACATAACGACCCCAAATACATCTCTAAGATGACCCCTGCCTTGCTAAAGAAGCTGAGGGTAAAGGTAATGGACTGACCAAGCATGTCTCTAGACCTAAACCCTATTGAGCATCTGTGGGGCATCCTCCAAGGTACCTCCCACAGGGAGTATACTTGCTATGAAGCAAAGCATTACAACATCCTCTGGTCAATGTATTCTGTTAAGGGGGGCGGTAAGACCACGGTTCAATCACCTGCTTTTACTGTCCCCAGGACCAGGTGTATACTAGGCTGTAACTCGTATTACGAACAGATTCCTCTCTTTTCTAATACATTTTATGCATTCCTATACTTTAATGCAGTGAGTGTGAGTTTTTTTGTTACTGCTGGGTCATGGAAAGTTGTGGAAGAATTTCCCAGCTCTGGTCTCTCTGAGGTTTAGACGCGTGCGGTTCTATACCTCGACCTGGGGCCTTTTTTAGGACAGACTGTTCCTTGAATGCCGGCCGAGTCTGTGCTGTCACGGAGGACAAAAAATTAAAAGAAAATATTGATCTTATCTCATCGACTGTGCGTTCCAAATTTCTTGTAAATTTGGCTTTCTTCCTTAAATTCCACAGAATTTAGACACAGAGCCTGGAATCCCTCACAGTTTGAGGCCTGGAAGGCGGACGTCATATTTTAGGAAATCATTTGTATCTATTTAAAGAAGTACAGATAAAGCTTGCTTGGCTGTATATCGCCTATGGATCACAGGAGTGCAGCTCGTTCTTCACTCCTGTGACCCGTTTTCAGCAGTGAGCGGTCTAAAGTCCGCTCTCTGCTGACGTCACAGATATGTTGGTCAAGGCACCGCGTCATCGTGACCACGGACTTGGGATCCGCCAAGTGCTTGAAAAAAACACCCGGCGAGCCGCTGACAGCCAGAGCCGGCCGTTCCCGCCCCCTCCACAGCCCAGCACTCCAATGAGCGAGGAGGGGGCAGAGCAGAGAGCTGGCTGACTGACAGTCACCACTCAGGGAGCTGTCAGAACCAAGCGATCGGCGGTGTTTGATCGCTCGGTTCTCAGTGCAGAGTTGCCGGGGGACAGATGCATCCACCTAGGTAAGTATAAATATGCTATAACCCCATACTTCTCTTGTAATACTATTTTTGGGGAGATTGATTGTAAGAACGTTACATTGTATCTCTTCCAGGGTGATGAAAAGAAATGTTTGTAGTCAGTAGGAGATCAGAGATAGAAGAATAGAGTGCGCTCACAGTACTGGTACATGTCATTTTTTTTTTTTTCATTTCCATCAGTAATTGGCTGATTTTAGTTTTTTTTTTTTTGCTTGTTCGGGGAATTTCTTTCACTTTCTTTCCTGTCTGACACGTCTCGTTATATTTTCCCTCCCAACCTCCTCTTGTCTGTGTGAGAAACCTCCCATGCAAAGACTGTAATATGATGATGAGTTATAGTAGTTCCTCACTCTGTATCTAAATAGAAAAAAAAAATTAAACCATACACTTTGTTCCCTTTTTGGCTGTTAAATATAGCATTGAAATGGTGTTGCATCTTTTCAATAAGTGCAAACAACGTCAAATTATCATTGATTTGACATTTCTTTCAATATTTCTTTATTGATGCATTTAACCACTCTACAACCGCTCACAGTAATACTACTGCGGCAGAGTGGTTCGTTATCGTCCAGCCACGTAGTATTAACGTGACTGGACACTCCCCCTTCTGGGCGGCGCTTGCGCGCCGCCGGAGGCTCGCTCCCGCTGTTTTCATTCACGGCGGGAGTCGGGCCAGGGGAGGAGCAGCGGCGATCGCCGCTGCTCTTACCCGATCGTCGGGGATCGAGTCTGGAGATCCGCCCGCTGTGTGTAAACACAGCGGGCGGATCTCCATAGTGACAGGGAGTGACAGATCGGACTGTTCAGCATAGCTGGACATCCGATCTGTCCATGACTCACACAGTCACCTCCCCCCCTACACGTCAGTAAGCACCAGGCATACATTAACCCCTCCCTCTCCAATAAAATTAACCCCTTCCCTGCCAGTGTCATTTTTACAGTAACAGTGCATATTTATAGCACTGATTACTGCAGTAATGTCACTGGTACCCCCAAAAGTGTCAAAAATGTCAGTCAGGGGTCCGGTCTGTCCGCCGCAATGTCGCAGTCCCGCAAAAAAAAATCGCAGATCGCCGCCATTACGCGTTAAAAAAAAAACACCAAAAATGACAGAAATCTTTCCCTTTGTTAGTAAACGCAATAACTTTTGCGCAAACCAATCAAAATACGCTTATTGCGATTTTTTTTTTTACCAAACATATGTAGCAGAAAACAAATTGGCCCAAAATTTTTTAAAAAATTGGTTTTTACATCTTTTTTGGGGGGAATTTCATATAAAAAAATGTTAAAAATATTGTTATTTTTTCAAAATAAACACTCTTTTTTTGTTTATAGCGCAAAAAGTAAAAATCGCACAGGTGATCAAATACCACCAAAAGAAAGCTCTGTTTGTGGGAAAAAAAGGACGTAAATTTCGTTTGGGTACGGCGTCGCACGACCGCGCAATTGTCAGTTGAAGTCGCACAGCGCCGAATCGCAAAAAGTGGCCTGGACGGAAGACAGCAAATTCCTCCGGTGGTAAAGTGGTTAAAGTGATACAAACAAACAGAAACGGAAGAAAAAAAAAAAAAGAGCAACCATATGCGAGGCAACAACGATGAGAGTACAGACAGGAGTCAATTACATTCACAGGGCGATTGATCGTGACTTTTATCAGCCAAGCTCTCTGTGGACCACAAAATACATTCCTCACTCTTTGTTATGGAGTTAAGGGGAAGGGGAGGTGTTCTGTAGTCCTGCCCAATATCTTTCTGTATTTAAAGTGGTTGTAAAGGCTCAAGGTGTTTTACATTCACGCACTCTATTCATGAAGGTAAAAAACCTTCTGTGTACAGAAGAAGCCCCAGCCGCGGCAGGTTGGCGGTAGGTTTCGTTTAGCAGATAGTGGGGGCGCGCACACGCCAATTGGTTAAATGGGGAGCCAATCAGCTGGTCCGGCACATGCGATGTCCGCCGGGCACACTAAAAAGGGGATGGGACAACTAGAGAAAGGTGTCGCCCCAAAAACAGCGCCATTAAATAGAGTAGCAGGGGTATGGCAGAAAATTGAGTCTACAGAAAAAACAACGAAACCAATTCTAAATGAAAAAGTATCGCATTTTAATAAATTCAAAAAACAGAACACACGGTTTCATTGTAAAATTAAAACACATAACCTTCCACCTCACCACTAAAAATAGACCACGTGGTAATTAAAAACACAGGACAAACACAAATAATGTAGGTGAACTGCGGTCACTTAAAGAGCAATCCACATATTCACATAAGGTGTTAACTCACAAATGCAATGACATAAATGAAGGTACAAAACCGAATAGACCCCAATGGGGGCAAGGGTTCAGCCGAAGGCAGCCACCCGGTGTCAATCCGAAAAAGGGTCTACGTGGTCTATTTTTAGTGGTGAGGTGGAAGGTTATGTGTTTTAATTTTACAATTTTACAATGAAACCGTGTGTTCTGTTTTTTGAATTTATTAAAATGTGATACTTTTTCATTAAGAAGTGGTTTCGTTGTTTTTTCTGTAGAATTTTCTGCCATACCCCTGCTACTCTATTTAATGGCGCTGGTTTTGGGGCGACACCTCTTTTTCTAGTTGTCCCATCCCCTTTTTAGTATGCTGTAGTTTTGCCATTTGAGTTTTACTCACCTGTGAGCGAGTGGGTCATTTCCATATTCATTTTTTTCATTAGTTATACCTTTCCTTTTCCTTTTTTGTTTTTTGTTACTGATGTCCGCCGGGCACCCCTGATCGCTCCCCATTGAGACAGAATGGCGGTCTGCCAATGTAAACATGACAGACCGCTGTTCTGTCAGTGATGAACACAGGGATCCTGTGTTCCTCCTTTTTGTGTTCATCCAGTAAGTATATCCCCCACACAGTTAGAAAGCACCCCCTAGGCACACATTTAACTCTTTGATTGCCCCTGGTGTTAACCCCTTCCTTAACGGTGTCATTAGTACAATAACAGTGCATACTTTTAGCACTGATTACTGTAGTAATATCACTGGTCCCCCCAAAAGTGTCAGGTGTCTGATCTGTCCGCCGCAATGTCACAATCCCACTAAAAATTGCTGATCACCACCATTACTAGTAAAAAAAAAAAAAAAAAATTACATAAATCTTTTCCCTAGTTTGTAGATGCTATAACTTTTGCGCAAACAAATCCAATACATTCCTTGGGATTTTTTTTTTTTACCAAAAATATGTAGCAGAATACATATTGACCGAAATTGATGAAAAAATTAGATTTTAATTTTTTTTTATTGGAAATGTTTGATAGCAGAAAGTAAAAAATTATTATTTTTTATTTTTTTTTTCAGAATTGCCGCTCGTAATTTTGTTTTATAGTGCAAAAAAAAAAACGCAGAGGTAATCAAATACCACCAAAAGAAAGCTCTATTTGTGGGAGAAAAAGGACATCAATTTTATTTGGATACAGCGTCGCACGACCGCAGAATTGTCAGTTAAAATAACACCGTGTCGTATCGTAAAAAATGGCCCTGGTCATTAAGGGGGTAAAACCTTTCGGTCCTTAACCACTTGCCGACCAGCCGCCGCAGATGTACGGCAGGTCGGCTCTCCCAGGCAAAGTCCCGTACATGTACGGCGCTCGCCTGGGAGGAGCTAGGGGGCGCGCTCCCGTCCCCGCTCGTCAGCGGGGAAGCCAGTGCGTGTGACAGGCGGCTCCGATGGCCGCCGGCCGCCCGCGATCTCCCCCCACCTGACAGAGAAGGACGGACAGCTGATGTAAACACAGCCGTCCGTCCTTCTCCCTGCAATGATCACAGAGACCATGCGATCCTGCTATATAGGATCACATGTCTCTATGGTCATCTCACAAGCCACACCTTCCCACAGTTAGAATCACTCCCCTAGGCTTACATTTAACCCCTTGATCACCAATAGTATTAACCCATTCCCTGCCAATGGCATTACAGTAACAGTGCATATTTCTAGCACTGATTACTGTAGTAATGTCACTGTTACCCCCAAAAGTGTCAAAAATGTCAGTTAGGGGTCCGATCTGTCTGCCAACATGTCGCAGTCCCGCAAAAAAGCGAGAGATCACCGCCATTACTAGTAAAAAAAAAAAAAAAAAAAAACAACAATAAAAATGACTTTCCTGTAGTTAGTAAACGCAATAACTTTTGCTCAAACCAATCAAAATACACTTATTGCGATTTTTTTTTTTTTTTTTACCAAAAATATGTAGCAGAAAACAAATTGGCCTAAAATGTTAAAAAAAAATTGGGGGGGGGGGGGGATATTATATAGCAGAATGTGAAAAATGTATATGAATATATATTTTTTTTTTTTCAAAATTGTTGCTCCTTTTTATGTCTATAGCGCAAATAATAATCACACAGGTGATCAAATGCCACCAAAAGAAAGCTCTATTTGTGGGAGAAAAAGGACATCAATTTAGTTTGGGTACAGTGTCGCACGACTGTGCAATTGTCTGTTAATGTAACGCAGTGCCGAATTGCAAAATAGGGCCTGGTCATTAAGCAGCAAAATCTTCCAGTCTTAAAGTGGTTAATTTGAAAAAAAATTTTTAAATTTTAAATCTCTATCTCATTAAAAAAAAAAATCCTGGTGATCCTGCCATGAAGGTCCATGTAGTCATTGTGGGAGTGCATTGTTGACAGGAAGAGGCTGCAGGAGAGCAGCAAAAAAATAAGCATTTTATTAAAATGGAGATTGACCTACAATGCTTTAGCAAAGAAGTGCCATTCATTTGGGGTTCTCTTTTATTTATTAAAGTTGTTTCTCTGTAAAATTGTTAGTTTTTGGCCTAACCGCTTTCTTTTTGTTTTACAGCCTTCTCTTGGGAATGCAAGCCCAGGTAATGTGTTTTATTTGTTTTATCATTTCATGGATGTGCAATTATAGATATATATATATATATATATATATATATATATATATATATATATATATATATATATATATATATATATATATATATATATATATATACGTATGTATGTATGTATGTGTGTGTGTGTGTGTGTGTGTGTATATATATATATATATATGTATATATATGTGTGTGTGTGTGTGTATATATATATATATATATATATATATATATATATGTGTGTGTGTGTGTGTATATATGTGTATGTGTGTGTATATATATATATATACACACACACACACACACACACACACACAGCTTGACAAATTTGCTTTGTGTCTGAGCCAGCTGAATATATGTATATGTGAAAAAGTCCCCTATGTGATGATTTTGGTGACAGGTTCTTTTAATGAGACATCTGGGGTCTAAAGACCCTGCATGTCTCCCCTGTGCTCCACTGAATGTAATGCAGTGCAGGTAAACTGTCAATGGGGACCCGGAATTGATGTCATACATGTCGCTTTCAGTACAGGAACAAGATGGGGAGAAGAGTGGATGAGTGTCGGCTATCTCCTCTACCCTGCAGCTCCCGCTATGCCGGTCCCGTAAGAGTGCAAGCAGAGTGCGGGATACATAGCGGGGATGGGGGGGTTGCACTTTACCCATGTGTGTGGAAGCAATCTGGCAGCAGCAGAGCCCGCAGCAGGGCTACATGTAGAAAAAAAAAACGACCTTCTCGGCGCCTGGAACTGCTTATCCCGGGTCGTCGGGCAATACAAATTGTGCTTTCATGCAACAGTGAATGGACAACGGCCTGTGTGTACAGGTCCTTGTTTGACAGAAGCCAATCTCACGACCATCTTCTGTCGAATGAGAATGCTGGAAAACCAAGCCATTGGCTGAGAGCCATGACCGGTGTGTTCTGGTGGGGGGTGCAGCAGGACCGGTCTGTTCTGGTGGTGGTGGGGGGGGGGAAGCAGTCCCCCTGTCAGAACACAAGCACAGCGCCTTCTAAGTGCAGCAGTAGACTAATTTTTAATATAGGTGTAATAAAAACTTAAAAGGGTAAGCTTGGTAAAAGCAATTAAAATCAATAAGAACGTCTGTGCATTGCAGTCCTGGGGGTCCTGGATGGTGGTGTCCTCGCTGGCTGGCACGGTGAAGGGATTCCTGGGAGGTATTCCGAGGTTTCCTTGGTACGCAGGGGGAGCAGCTTCAACAGGCCGTTGTTCCGTGAAAAATCCATACCCGTGAGAAAACCATACCCTCGTCACTTCCGGTTCCGCTACGGAGGGTATGGATTTCTCACGGTAGTTAAACTTGCGGCGCTTACATTAAAACAGCTCCTCTGCAACATAAATCATCTCCGCTCTTCGCCCTGTCACTGCCCTCATCTCCGGTAATAAATATAAAAGCGGATCACGGAGCCGCGATCACCGTCATTTACATCTCATACTCCCGCCGCCGCTTTTATATTTATTACCGGAGATGAGGGCAGTGACAGGGCGAAGAGCGGAGATGATTTACGTTTCAGATGAGCTGTTTTAATGTAAGCGCCGCAAGTTTTACATTAGACACAGTGCCGTGAGAATTTCATGCCCACCGAGCATGCGCACTTGTCTAATTCTTTAATGTTCAATCACGTATCCGGGGCTCTGAGCATGCGCACTGCTGCGCTGCTCAGCTGTTTCAGCCCGGAAGTGACGAGGGTATGGTTTCTCCACGGGGTATGGTTTTTTAACGTTACACCGTGACATCACTTCCTGGTCATGAGGCACAGACATAAGCGGGGAGATCTCTGTACTAACATTGCTTAGCATAGCGATCTGTCTTTTTTTTTTTTTTTTTTCGTTCAGCCTGCTGGGTTGAATGAAAAAATAAAAACTGTGCAACAGGCTTTAGTTTAATACCTGTGTTACCTTGGCTTATAAAATGGCTGCAGACCCAAACAGCCGCCTAGAATCCACCAAATCAGGGTGCACACTGTTCTATAATATTGACCACAGTTTACTTTCCAGCTTTCTGGCCTGCAACTCCTCTTCCCCCACTGCTTCTTCTTTGCCAGTAGGACCAACTGTCTTTGGTGGCCAACACAAAAGCATGGGGTGTAGTAGCAAGAGAGCAAATTTTGGCTGTGGTTAATTGCATACCAGAACACGCAGGTTGTTAGGGATCCCAAAATGTCCTGAAAATAATCCGAATTAGCAAGCAGTCATCCACTGTAGGGACCATAGTACATGGAATATTTAACCACTTCAGCTCCGGAAAGGGTTTATCCCCCTTAATGACCAGGCCATTTTTTTTCGATTTGGCTCTGCGTTACTTTAACAATTGCGCGGTGGTGCGACGCTGTACCCAAATACAATTGATGTCCTTTTTTTTCCCCACAAATAGCTTTCTTTTGGTGGTATTTGATCACCTTTGCGGTTTATAGATTTTGCGCTATAACCAAAAAAAAGAGCGACAATTTAAAAAAAAAAACAAAAACATTTTTTTACTTTCTGCTATAAAACATTCCCAATAAAAAATTTTAAAAAATCTATTTATTTTTTTATCAGTTTAGGCCAATTTGTATTCTACATTTTTTTGGTAAAAAAAAATCCCAAAAAGCGTATTTTTAATTAGTTTGCGCAAAAGTTAAAGCATTTAAAAACTATGGAATACATTTTTGGACTTTTTATTTATTTTTTGTTTTTATTAGTAATGGCGGCGCTCAGTGATTTTTAGCGGGATTGCGACGGACAGATCGGACCCCTATCTGACATTTTTGACACTTTTGACTTTGACACTGGGGGCCAGTGACATTAATACAGTAATCAGTGCTAAATAATATGCACTGTTACTGTATAAATGACACTAGCAGGGAAGGGGTTAATACTGAGGTTGATTAAGGGGTTAAATGTAAGCCTAAATGTGCTTGCTAACTGTGGGTGGGGGCTCTGTGACAGGCACACAGAGATCGGCGAGCTTAGCTGAAACACCGATCTCTGTGTGCCTGTCTGACAAAAGAGCCACCTGCTTTGCTTACGTAGGCAGGCAGCTCTCCTATCAGTTTCCCCGAAGGTCTGGCTCCCGCTATGTCTAATCACCGCCGCCAAGACCGCGTGCACATAATCACGTACATGTACATGATTATGCGCAGCTGAGCCACCCTGCCGCAGTAAATCTGCGTGGGGCAGTCAGCAAGTGGTTAAATGGATAATTTATTTTTACAGTCACCAATAAACATTGTTTCTTTTTCGGATTAGGAGGCTCGGCTACGTCCGATGACCATGAGTTTGACCCCTCAGCCGACATGTTGGTTCACGAGTTTGATGACGAGCGGACTTTGGAGGAGGAAGAGTTAATGGAGGGCGATGTAAACTTCAGCTCTGAGATTGAGCACCTGGAAAGGGTGAGTGAAATGGAGCACTTCTCTTTTTTTATTGCCTTGAATTTGCCACTTTACAACTCACTGCATTTTATAGCGCTAAGAGTATGCCGTAGAAATGTGCCATAGGTGAAATGTATCCCAGTAACCACGTCGTTTGGGTGTTACTGCTGACCAAAGTCCAAGTCTTCAGTCTCTGGTACATCCAGGTACTTTTAAATAAAAACAATACATTTTATGTCATTAGCTCTGTCTTCTGTGTCTTTAACCACTTTACCACCGGAGCATTTTGCTGTCTTATGTCTGGGCCACTTTTTGCAATTCGGCGCTGTGCGAATTTAACTGACAATTACGCGGTCGTGCGATGCCGTACCCAAACGAAATTTATGTCCTTTTTTTCCCACAAACAGAGCTTTCTTTTGGTGCTGTTTGATCACCTGTGCGATTTTTACTTTTTGCGCTAAAAACAAAAAAAGAGCGTTTATTTTGAAAAAATAACAATATTTTTAACATTTTTTTTATATGAAATTCCCCTCAAAAAAGATGTAAAAACCAATTTTTTTTTAAATTTTTGGCCAATTTGTTTTCTGCTACCCATGTTTGGTAAAAAAAAATCGCAATAAGCGTATTTTGATTGGTTTGCGCAAAAGTTATTGCATTTACTAACTAAGGGAAAGATTTCTGTCATTTTTGGTGTTTTTTTTTTTAAGTGGTAATGGCGGCGATCTGCGATTTTTTTTTTTTTGCGGGACTGCGACATTGCGGCGGACAGATCGGACCCTTGACTGACATTTTTGACACTTTTGGGGGTACCAGTGACATTACTGCAGTAATCAGTGCTATACATATGCACTGTTACTGTAAAAATGACACTGGCAGGGAAGGGGTTAATTTTATTGGAGAGGGAGGGGTTAATGTATGCCTGGTGCTTACTAACGTGTGTGGGGGGGGGGGGGGGGAGGTGACTGAGTGAGCCAGGGACAGATCAGATGTTCAGCTATGCTGAACACTCCAATCTGTCACTCCCTTTCACTTAGGAGATCCGCCCGCTCTGTTTACACAGGCGGGCGGATCTCCAAACTGGATTCCCCGATGATCGGGGCAGAGCAACGGCGATCGCCGCCGCTCCTCCCCTGGCTCGACTCCCGCTGTGAATGAAAACAGCTACAGGGGAGGAGTCTAGTGAAGTAGGTCTACGTCGCTAGCCGATAATGAGTCACTGTGCCGCAGTAGCAGCACAGTGGCTAGTGCTAAAGTGGCTAAATCGTGTGGTACAAAGTGTTTAACCTCCTTTATGATCGTGCTATAGCTGAATGACCTCTATAGCGTGGTTGCACATTGCCGGGAGGGCGTGTTTTGAAGACCTCCCGTGATCGTGCTTCTTGCACACCCCCTGCAGCGCGCATTGGCCGTAATCTGTGGTTGCTGTAACATTCACAGCTGATCACAGATTAGGGTAAAGAGCCAATCACAGATGCTATTTACCACGTGACCAGCTGTGTCCAATCACAGTGTAAATGGGAAATGACGGTGATCGGCAGTCCTCTCCTCACGCTGACCACATGTGAGGAGAGACGATAATCGGCAATCCACACAGGGGACCTCTACACTGATAATCAGGGCACTGAGAATCAATGACTTGTATACCGGTGCAGCCTCATCAGCGCACATCGGTGAAGGAGAATAATTACTTATTTACAAAATTTTAGAACAGAAACTAAGAAAATTTATTTTTAGGCCTCTTGCACACGATACTCCTGTTTGAGCATCTCGCAGCTTGAAAAAGCTCAGTACAGCTTTTTTCGTTTTTTTTTTTTGTCTGAGTTAAATACAGCCCATTTCACACTCCCCGAGAATGGATAAACGTTGGGACTTGTGGAAGGGGGACCTACCTGACCTTGACCGCGATTGATTGGGAGGACTGCTTTGAGGATAGCACCAAACTGATGATCTCTGCCAGAGACCGTTTGATTCAAACAAAATTTCTTCATAGAGTGTGTTATACTCCTCAGAGGTTGCATAGCATCTTCCCCCAGAGATCTCCAGACTGGCCTCGTTGCCTTGCTGAAACAAGATCGTACCTCCATATGTTTTGGAGCTGCCCCGGAGTGGCCCAATTTTGGTTGCAAGCTTTTGATGTCATCAATCACAGGTTGGGGCTGACTCTCCCGGTCTCCCCGGAGATGGCCCTGTTGGGTATCCTGGATGATGATCAGAGGCCTAGACTCACTAAATTGTTGCTCACCTATCTTTTATATTATGCGAAGTGGGAAATTATTCTGAAATGGAATGCCCGTTTCCCCCCCTCGGTGGTCTCCTGGGAGCATTCTATCAATGCAGTTCTACCGTTGTATAAGTTGACTTACCTGTTGCGGAATTGTCCTAAGAAATTTTGATAGGGTGTTACAGCCTTGGCTGTCCCACCGTCAAGGACCCTTGTGCTCTCAGGGGGACGGTCGCATTGGGTTTATTTGCTGTATAACCTGTTTTTCTGGATTATCAGTTTTTCCCCTGTACTTAAGCTTATGTACTCCCACTCTTTATGTATCTGTTCATTTGTATGCAATGTGTCATTCCACTGTTTTCAATAAAGGAACCATTTGATTTGTAAAAATACAGCCCATTAATTGTAATGTGCCTGTGCACACAGGCGTGTAAATAAGCGCTGTGCATTCTTCAGTAAGAACCAAATAGAAAAATCAGCATTTTTGGTCAGTAATTTAAGCCTCAATGCACGCAAATACGCACGAATATGCTCAAATACATACAAAAAAAAGTATCTGGAAAAAGTAGATGCTCAAACAGGAGTATCGTGTATAAGAGGCCTTAAAAAGCATTTTCGGTCTTGTTTGTTTAGCAAAAAAATAAAAACTCCAGTGGTGAATTAATACCACCAAAAGAAAGCTCTATCTGTCTAAAAAAAAAAAAAAATGATAAAAATGTTGTTTGGGTGCAGTGTTACATGACTGTGAAAATGTCGTTCCGAGTGCGAGAGAGTGGTCTGGTCAGGAAGGGGGTGAAAGTGCCCAGTAGGCAAATGGTTAAATAGATAGTGTTTTTCACGCAATATAGATGCATTTTTTAAAAAAAACTTTACCCATTACCGATTTAACTAAAGAGACTGCCACCTTGTGGCCTATGTGAACTCTGCTTAGTGTTGCATGTGTTTTTACAATGACCTCATTAGTAAATTCTTTATCCTTTTATAAAACTGTAAGGGTCCTTTCACACGGCCGCTCCGTGTGTCCGCAAATCATCCTATTTTTTTGCGGATGATTTGCGGACATCAATGTAAGTGAATGGCACTGCGGATGTCAGCGGAATACCATCCGCTGACACCCGATTTTCCTCCTTTCAGTTCTGTTCCGTTTTTATGAATGGAACAGAACCCCATTTTTCCTTCCGTGTTAAAAACGGAAAGGAAGGAAAATCGGATGTCAGCGGTGTCATCCGCTGACATCCGCAGTGCCATAGACTTACATTATGTCCGCATATCATCCGCAAACGGATGGGATGATATGCGGGCACACGGAGCGGATGACAGAAATGTCATCCGCTCCGTGGAAGAAAAAAAAAAGTCCCGCAGCGGACTAAAGCAGCGGAGAGGCCGTCTGAAAGGAGCCTAAGCCTTTGTGTGAAAACTGTTAAAGCTGAAGTTGTATATCTTTGTTTGGGATACAGCAGAAAATACAGGAGGTATGTGTATTGGTGTGTATCCTGTTACCTGCAAGCTGCTGCTCCTGAAACACAATCTTTCTGCAGTGTCTCCTTCACAGCTACTGGATATTGCCATGAGTCTACTCTATCCATTCACAAAGCACTGCATAACAGTACTAAGACAAGTTATATGAATGGAGGAGGGGGCAGCACAACTTTTGTCAGTAGCAGCAGCCTCTGTTAACCTTCACAGTGCTACAAGACAGCCGCTCAGGGCAGTATCTGGCAGCTGTTAACCACTTAAGCCCCGGAAGATTTTACCCCCTTCCCGACCAGGGCCTATTTTGCGATTCGGCACTGCGTGACTTTAACGGACAATTACGCGGTCGTGCGACGCTATACCTAAACGAATTTGACGTCCTTTTTTTCCCCACAAACAGAGCTTTCTTTTGGTGGTATTTGATCACCTGTGCGATTTTTTACTTTTTGCGCTATAAACAAAAAAGAGCGTCAATTTTACAAAAATAACAATATTTTTCACATTTTTTTATATGAAATTATGAAATTCCCCCCCCCCCCAAAAAAAAGTAAAAATCAAAATTTTTTAACATTTTGGGCCAATTTTTTTTTTTTTTACCATATGTTTGCTAAAAAAAAAAATCGCAAAAAGCGTATTTTGATTGGTTTGCGCAAAAGTTATTGCGTTTACTAACAAAGGGAAAGATTTTTGTCATTTTTGTTGTTTTTTTTTTAACGCGTAATGGCGGCGATCTGCGATTTTTTTTTTTTTTTTTTTTCTTGCGGTACTGCTACATTGCGGCGGACAGATCGGACCCTTAACTGACATTTTTGACACTTTTGGGGTTACCAGTGACATTTCTACAGTAATCAGTGCTATACATATGCACTGTTACTGTAAAATTACACTGGCAGTGAAGGGGTTAACTTTTTTTTGAGAGGTAGGGGTTATGTGTGTCCCTAGGGGCGTGATTCTAACTGTGATTGGCTGTGGCTTGAGGTGTAGGAACAGAGATCTACGGTCCTACATAGTAGAACCGTATGATCATCATTCATACACAGGGGAGAATGACAGGCGGCTTTGTTTACATTAGCCGCCTGCCTTTCTCCCTCCCCACCCGACGATCGCGAGTGACCGGCGGACATCGGGTCCGCCGGTCACACGCGCGGGGGGGTCCGTGACCACGCCTCCGGCAGCGCGCGCGCGCTCGCTCCCTCCCTAGACCCTCACAGGCAGAGCGACGTAGCCCTACGTCGCTCTGCCTGTGAGGGGCTGACCGCCGACGTAAATAGTCGTGCAGCGGTCGGCAAGTGGTTAAAGATACACTGGAAAATTCGCCGTTGGAAGATTTAGCCTCTATTACTTTTCTGGGGACAACCCAAAATTATGAATTTTCTTTTACTTTCACTTTCAATGATAATGGTAAACAGGACAAATAGAGAGGGTGAATCTCCGTAACTGGGGGCACAGACGGCAATAAAACAACTCTTAACTCCATCCTAAACTTCAAAAAAAGTTTTTTGTCTTTAGTTATACTTGAAGTAAAACATTTCCTTTAATCCAATGACTTCAAAGGAATTCTGTGCTTCAACAATGCTCACCTGAAAATTGTACCTATATTCACATACAGAATAATGTGCTTTTTGCTAGTACAAAGGGTCTTCATCCCAAGTAGGCGATGCATTCTCCACCGGCTACACCTCCACATTTTTAGTTTTGGATAGGGTGGAGAGCGATTAGAACACCTGTCAGTTTTTTATTGCTCTCTCTGTCCCCTTTAACCACTTAAGGTCTGGGCCTATTTCTGACACTTGTTGTTTATCAGTATTTTTTGCTAGAAAATTACTTAGAAACCCCAACACTTTTTTTAATTAAAAAAATAGGAAAACAGTAAAGTTAGCCCAGTTTTTTTACTATAATGTGAAAGACGATGTTACGCCGAGCAAACAGATACCCAACATGTCACGCTTCAAAATTGCGCACACTCGTGGAATGGCGACAGACAACGGTACTTAAATATCTCCATAGGCGACATTTGAAAAATTTCTACAGGTTACCAGTTTAATGTTAAAGAGGAGGTCTAGGGCTCTGTACATCCGCCGCTGGGTCCACTTTTATTTGAAAGAGGACCGCCCCTCCTGTAAAAAAAATACCGGGGTTATGGCAGCTATCTGCTGCCATAACTCCAGCATCTAACGTCAAATTAGCGATGTAAATCTGCTGCGGGAAGTCCGTAAGTGGTTCAGAAGATTCATGCGCTCTATTTGCCCTGTTTATAGTTGTCAACTCATTATCAAACGTGAAATTAAAAAAAAAAAAATTCCCACATTTTGGGCTGTCCCTAGCAAAGTAACAGAGGGGAAATCTCCAATGGGGACAGTCGTTCTGGTGACCTGGGGTTTCCAAGGGATTCCCTTAGTTTGCAGGAATTTCCTCTCCCTTCTTGTTTTGCTATGGGACAGGAAGTGAAGGGAAATCTCCACAAAGGGACAAAGATGGCGACATTTTTTTTTTTTTTTTTTACGGGAGTTATACCCCTCCCTTACTCTATCCATAATTGGAAAAAAAAGACTGTTTCGGCTATAGATCTACTTTAATATAAACTTATCACTGCAGCGGATGTGCAGCTAATATGCCTCTTATAAACTGACATCATAAAATGTTGCCTTTTTTCTGGTTCAAGAGCTGTTCAAGAATACCTGTCAAGTGAAAAACCATGGGCTTTAATATAAGATTTCGCCTTTAGCCTTCTGTGGAGGATTACTGCAAGATTTTGGAATGTGTTTGAGAATTGGTGCTCATTTAGATAAGAGAATTTTGTGATAACCGGTACTGATGTTGGATCAGCGATCCAAATTTTCCCAAAAGTATTGAGTAGAGTTAAGATCAGAACTGTACAGGCCACTTGGGTTCCTTCACATCAAACGCCTGAAACCATGTACCGGTATTTATGCAGCTGGCTTTCTTAGGCTGGAACAGAAAAAGGTCTTTCTCAAACTGTTACCACAAGGTTGAAGCTAACCATTTTCCAAAATGTCTTTGTAAGCTCTAGTATCAGTGTACCCTAGAAACACCTGAACTCAACAACTTAGAGGGGCGTTCACATTCATAGACCATATATAAATGTTTTTTTTTTTTTTATCATAATGCATTGTTTTACAGTGGAACTTTAGGCCCCTTTTTATATGGGCGATCCGATCTGATCCGCCTGTCAGTTTTTCAGGCGGACCTGATCGGATGCTCCATGCATCCCTATGGGGTGTCAGCGGACTTCGATCCGATCCTGTCCGTGAAATCCAGACGGATGGAAACCCTATTTTCCATCCTTCTGGTGGATCGGATGGGATCGGACGAGAACGGACAGGCGGTCCATTCTTATCCGATCTCCCCATAGAGGAGAGCAGGGATCAGACAGCTCTGTCTCTGCACACAGAGCGGAGACGGAGCTGTCATCCGCCTGCTCAGCGGGGATGGCGGATCGATCCCCTTAGTCAGAAAATGGAAGTCCTGTTAAAATAAAACATTAAAAATAAGTGCCTATACTGTTTAAAATCCAGTAATACACTGGGGTTTATTTACTAAAGGCAAAACCACTGTGCACTACAAGTGCATTTGGAAGTGCAATCACTGTAGATCTGAGGTGGAAGATCTGAAATGAGGGGAAGCTCTGCTGATTTCTGTCATCCAATCATGTGCAAGCAAAAATGCTGTTTTTTCTTTTCCTTGCACGTTCCCCTCAGATCCACAGCGACTGCACTTCCAAGTGCGCTTGCAGTTCACATGTAGCGCAAAGTGGATTTGCCTTTAGTAAATAAACCCCAGTGTCTCACCCTGCTCTGCACATGCTCAGTTGCTCTCCATTTTTAGACACTGCCAAATTTGTAGAGGCCGATATGCTGACAACCTTAAAGGGGAAGTCCACTCTTAACACTAAAATCGCTACATCTACAGGCATCCACGATCTAAGACTAACCTATCTAGCCCTGTAAAGAAGAAATCACTATACATATCTTTTTTGAAGCTGTTCAGGTCCGGTCTCCAGTGGCGGAAGCTCTGCAGAGGAGACAGCTGACAGCGGCTGTGAAATGAATAGGAAGTGACGTCACCTATAGAGATACTATGGGGCTTCCGTTGTTGACTGCCTCCTCTGCACCCGCCTACACAGCAAAGCCGTTGCTGACAGCTCAGCGTGGGACTGGACCAGAGCTGCTTCAGAAAAGGTGTGTATGTATGTATGTATATTGATTTCTTTTTTACGGGGTTAGATAGGTTAGTCTTAGATCATGGATTCCTGTGGATGTAGCCATTTTAGTGTTAGGGTGAACTTCACCTTTAAATCGGAATTAAACCCTCGTATCCTTTACAGCCAAGGAAGCTGCTTCTGATTGATCTGCAACTGCCATGGTGCTGCACTTTTGATAAGTTATGTCACCAGCCATTTGATGGTTTGACAGTTTGGTTGAGGACACAAGCAAATGTGACAGTTTGCAATCCCGGCATTCCAGGAATGTAACTGTTTGTTTTTTTAAACTGTTAAATTATTGGGTTTAGTTCCGCTTTATGATTTACTGCTTTTCAGGGGCTCTGGGCTTCAGTAAAATGGCAGCCTTCAACAAGAAGGAATAGAAACCATGCTGGAGGCAATTTAAAACACACACTAATGTATGTAACATAATTAATAATGTGGAATGTATCTTCCTTACTAAAGAACATTTTTTTTTTTTTTTTTTTATCAAGTTGTTATGGGTAAAGTTCTGCTTTAAGTTTATAACCTTTGTAGATACAGATGACATAGAGTTCTCCTTTAACAGCAATCGAAATAAACTGTGATCAGTTTGTCCCCGCTGGATGATTAAATAATAGTAACGATAACCAGCTGTGCTTTTATTCCAGGAGAGCGAGATGCCAATTCATGAATTATTACGACTTTATGGCTATGGTAGCACAGTACCTCTACCTGGAGAAGAGGAGGAGGAAGAAGAGGATGAAGAAGAGGAGGAGGAGGAGGACAATGATGGGAACAGCGGATGCAGCGGGGAAAATAAGGTGAGCATCGGACTACAAGAAACCAGTATAAAGGTACAGTAAATTCTGGCCATGAAACCCATACACTATACAGTGTGTTGGATTCTTCAATGGGTTATTGGTTTGTGTGTAAGCAGGTGCTGGCAAGCATCCCTGGTCTCCTAATGGGCCATACACACTATAAGATTTTCTGAAGACTTTTTCTTTTAGATTTACTAAAACCATATAATATGAGGTCAAACCTAAACACTTTCAATTTGTATGCAATCTGGCAGGCCCTTCCACTACATAGAAAAGGTAAATCTGAAGGAAATCTAACCACAAAAGTTGGATAGTGTGTATCAGGCTTAAGTTAGGCAGTCAGTATCTCCAGATATTTAAAGTTGGGTTAAGGGTAAGGCTGTGGATTAAGAGTTAATTTCGGAGGTTCATGTAGGTAGGTGGGGGAGGATTGAGGATTAGGATGTGCTTAAATAAAACATTTCCTTCTCAATTGAGGGGAAGTCTTTAAAGAGGAAGTAAAGTCAAAAAAAAAAAAAACGAGAGAAAAAAAAAGCCCTGTAAAGAGAAAGGCATAATGAGCTAGTATGCATCGCATACTAGCTCATTATGTAGTACTTACCTTAAAACGAAGCCCCCGCCGTGCCGCCACCTCAGCGACAGGACGGCGACATGTCCTGCCGTCCCGCTTCTGGGTTCGCATCCTCCGGCCATCTGATTGGCCGGAGGCGCGATTACATCACTCCCGCGCATGCGCGCGGGAGCCGCCGTTCACGGCACTGAGCTCTGAAGGAACGGCACGGGTGGCCGTTCCCTCAGAGCGCCTGCGCCGATGACGTCATCGGCAGTTTGCGCTGTAAATATCTCCTAAACGGTGCAAGTTTGGGAGATATTTATAGCACCTATAGGTAAGCCTTAATATAGGCTTACCTATAGGTAAAAGTTATACAAGAGGGTTTACAACCTCTTTAAACTTCTGGTTATGCTGCCACCTAAGGGATGCTGGCAGACACAAATACTGGAGGCCAGCCCTGGACAACCATTCCTACTACCAGCATGCCTCAGTTGTTTGCTAGTGTCCTAGGAGGATGGACATCGTTTCAGCTCTGTCGTGCTAAATTGTACCCCCCCCTCTTTTCTTATCTTTTTTACTTTGATACTTCTGAACCTCGCTGGACTGGACATGCTTTGTTAGCCTGGATCTGATTATTGAGTTCCACGTGGGGTGCTTGCCAGACTCTGAAACTAGACTCTTGTAAAAGTTAGTTGCAAAGTACTTTCCAGGTCTAGAGCTGCTGGAATTCACACTGCACTTGTCCTGTCTCTGAATAAAATCCTTTTCTTGTAGTCCATGGCGGGAAACAGGCCCCGCCTCTGTCTTTATGATCATGCTCTTGGTACTGAGGCAATTAACAGGCATACCAAGAGTAGGAGGCATTTTTCTGGGCTATCCTCCTTTTTCTCCATAAATCAAAAGTGCCTAAAGGAAATGAGGGGTGGAGAAAATAACTCAGGGCTAAACATAAGAGCCCTCTTTTTTTCAGGTGTCGGCCTTAGCGGTCTTTTTTCAACGGCCCTTGGCCACATACTCCTTGGTGCATACTTTTCTTCAGGGAGGTAGGCACTTGACCCCTCCAGTGCGGTCTCTGTTGCCGCCTTGGGACCTCAAGTTGGTGCTCTGTCCTCCAGAAGGAAGCCTCCTTTTGAGAATCTTCTGGAGATTCCCCTGCTTACGCTGTCCCAGAAGGTGGCCTGTTTTGGTGGGTTTCACCTCTGCGCCCAGGATCTCGGAATTATCGGCGTTACCATGTCGTTCACTTTACTTGGTAGTTCACAGTGATAAGACTTAGACCCTGTCCATTGTTCCTTCCTCAGGTTGTCTCTGATTTTCATTTGAATGAAGACATTGTGTGGCCTTCCCTGTGTCCCAGGCCTAAAAATCCAAAGGAAATTGCCTTTCATACCTTGGATGTGGTTCGGGCGATTAGGGTGTACCTGACGGCTAGAGTCTTTTAGGAAATCAGACTCACTATTTGTGCTTACGAATGGGCCTCGGAACAGGTTGTCCACTTCCTCTGCAACCATTTCCAGATGAATCAGACAGTGATTAAGGCCTATTCCATCAAGGGTCCGTTTCCTCCTTTCCCTGTCATGGCACACTCTACTGGGGCACTCAGTGCCTCCTGGACCTTCCGTCATCAGGCGTTAGTGACACAGGCTTGCAAGGCGGCCACCTGGTCATCGGTGCACACTTTAACAAAGTTCTATAAAGTGGATGTGTTGGCATCTGCGGATGGTTCCTTTGGCCGCAAGGTTTTGCAGGCTGTTGTTTAGAGGACCTGGTCCTCTTTGAGGGTGTATTGCTGTTTTCAGGGTGCTCCAGTTGTTTTGGTTGAGCTCCTGTTTACCTGGTTGGCTATAGTTAGCCTTGGGAATTTATTTTTCACTGTTCCCACCCCTGATTTTTAACACTGCTTTGGGACGTCCCAATGGTTAAGAAGATCAGGCGCTGTGTCCATTAATGAACGAAAGAGAAAATGGGATTTTTGACTTACCGCAAAGTCCATTTCTCTGATTTTTATTGACGGACACAGCACCCACCTCTCTGTGGAGTTGTAATTCTTATGACTTGCAACAACACTGAGTACCTATAGCCGAAAGAGGGAGTATACCCTCCAGGACTGCCTAGTGTCCTACTTCTGTAGGAGGCAGAATAACCCAATGGTTAAGAATATCAAGAGCTGTGTCCGTCAATGAACATCAGAGAAATGGATTTTACGGTAAGTAAAAAATCCAATTTTTTTTTTTTTTTTTTTAATACAGCACATGGGACACACAGCATTACATAACAGATTGGATGGTATACAGATGATATATTTTTTTAGCAGCAGGAGGGGGGGGGGGCGAGAAGTGTCTGGAGCTGATGGGGAGGGAGAGGAGGACAGAGGAGATACAGCAGATGACGGAGGCACGTAAACTGACCACGGTGTCAGGGCTCAGTAGCCATGATACACTGTGGTCGGTTTACAGAGGAGAAGGCAAAAGTAGGTAGGATCAGCCAGGTATTTCAGGTGATACAGGGGGCCAACTTGCACAGCACAAGCACTGTGTTGAATAACATGCTTTAAGGGAACAGGATCTATTCTTCTTTGGGTAACAAACACTGGTAGCAGGGATAGCTCAAAAGCTAGGAACCTTTTCGGGAACTGTTTTTTTTTTTTCTTTTCACTTATTTAGGTTGCCAAAATTCCAAACTACAAGTTTTAGAAAATGTTTTGTTCAAATATTACATATAGCAGAGATCAGCAATGCTGCCAGCTGTTCATGAACTACTAGTCCCAGCATGCCCTGCTAGATAGTGACTCAACTTGGGCTGAAGCTTGTGGTTTGCCCCTGGCTGATTTAGCGGGAAACTACTTGTTTCAGTGCACATACTGATGGGATTTTCCATTTTTAAGGATGAAACTGTCAAAGATTCATCTGGTCAAGAAGATGAGACCCAATCCTCTGACGAGCCAGCACCATCTGCTACTCAAGACGCACCAGAAGTTACCCGGTCTCGGCGATGCAAGTACTTTGATACCAGTAAGTCACCCCTTTTAGACTGTCTTGCTTTTCTCTGTAAGAGGTCATTCTGGGCTAATGTGAAATGAAAATGTATTTGTCTCAGATAACGAAATAGAAGAGGAGTCCGAAGATGATGAAGATTATATTCCTTCAGAAGACTGGAAAAAAGTAAACTTCTTGAAATATTCTTTTTTTCCTGAAATAGAGCCATAAGCCTGTAGTTCTGTTTCAGTTTTAGAGTTTCAGCACGCTCAAACGTGCTATGATCCGTCTTGATGCTAAACCGAACCATGACAGCTACATCGTGATTGCGTGGTTTAAAGGAGAACTCCAGTTTGGATTTTTTCTGTACTTATTTTTGCATGTTCTGCATGCAGGGTACCCTTGCGTACCTTCCTCTGGCAATCGCTTTGTGGGAACTTCCTGCTGCATTATTTTTGAGCCTCAGCAGCTGCTTCCAGTCTGTCAGCGTGTGGTCTTCCCTGCGCAACAGAAGTCGGTGCCGCTGTCCGAATACAATGAGGTTGATTTACTAAAACTGGAGACTGCAAAATCCGGTGCAGCTCTGCTTAGGAGCCAGTCTGCTTCCAGATTTCATTGCCAAAGCTTAAAGCGGTAGTATACCGCTTTTTTCACTTGTAACTACAGGTAAGCCTATAATAAGGCTTACCTGTAGGTACAATTAATATCTCCTAAATTGGCACGGTTTAGGAGATATTTGCAGTGCATGCAGCCGCTCACGCGCTCTGAAGGTCCGGCGGACCTTCAGCTTCCTTTGCCTGGAGCTTGCCGGAAAATGACTTCCATGCGCATGCGGCTCCGGCCAATCACGGCGCCGGAGCCGCCGAACCCGGAAGAGATGCCGTGGGATCATGTCAGCACCCTCATCGGTTTCCGGGGGTCCGTGTCGGGGCTTCGTTCTAAGGTAAGTAATTCATAATGAGCTAGTATGCGATGCATACTAGCTCATTTATGCCTTTTGTCTTGCAGGTTTTTTTTTTTTAGGTTTACAACCGCTTTAATTGAACAAGCTGAAGTTAGAAGCTGATTGGCTACCATGCAGAGCTGCACCCAATTTTGCACTTTCCAGTTTTAGTAAATCAACCCCAATGTTTTGCTTTAAGGTCATTGATCCATCCACTTCGTTTGCGTGGATGGAGGAATTTATTTTTTTTTTTCAACCTTTTTGCTGAATGAAGACCTAACCGTGTATTGCCAGCTTAAAACTGGCCATATCCTAATTGTATTGATTGCAACCTGCATGAAAAACCGATTTCTCCATCCATTCTGTCCTGCGTGAGTGGACAAATCTGCACTGCCAGCTATTTTATTGTGATAACTGGTTCTGGTGACTGTCAAAATACGTAAACAGTGACTGCATCTGATTGGATGCAGCCACTGTTTGGCCAACAATTTCCTGCTGGCTTCTTAAAATTTTTATTTGAAAAATGTTGGGAGAGAGGGTTTCAACAGAGGGCTAACCTTAAAGCCTGTTTTGGCTGCTTTATCAACTATGGCCAGCTTTTTTAAAGATGTTGCCGTAGAATTTTTTTTTTTTTTTTTTTAGATGGTCCAGTTCTTTAGGAAACTGTGATCAGATTGGTTGCTTAGTGATTGCACCCTTTGCATTTTGCAGACATTTTCTGTAACTTTGCTTGTAATTTTCGATGTTCAGATGTTCATTTTCAGCATTGCATAATTTGTATCCTTTAGGAGATAATGGTGGGTTCTATGTTTCAAGCCGAAATCCCCGTTGGCATTAGCAAATATCGAGAAACAGAGAAAGGTAAGTGGCGTAAAAGAGTCTTTTTTTATTATGACCAGATTGGTTTTTCCCCACTCCGTAAAAGCTACTTTTTCCAAGGCAAATTTTATGAGTCAACCATTTCCTTTGTAGCTGTTAGGAGTGACTAGTCAAAGCATGTTGTACAAACATTTTGCTTTTATAGGTGTTTAAAGTAGTATTAAACCCTCAGCTTTGTTTGCTGCACTCTATTATGGACCATTAAGAAAAGCCATACCATGTAGACGTTTTTCAAATCACATCCCTAATGACGTGATTTGAGATGTTGTAAAATCGGTTCTCTGTCTCTCTCCGCCAGCGTCCCCAAACATCCGGTCTGGAAGGGAACATTGGACCTGTAACAGCATTGTTTACATGACTGGCTGCATCAGGGCTACATTTCCCATCATCCCTTGCTCCATGTCCGCTTATAATGTGACACCTGACTCCGTGTATTCCACATAAAAACAATTTATAATACTTACACACTGCTTGTATGGGGTTTCTCTAAAGCTATCACGCCCACAGATTGGCATGTGCCTGCTATTTTATAGTTATACAGCACCGGCTTGGAAGCTGGTGTTGGTTAAATTCCTAGGGAGTTGTGCAGTTGCTTGCAATTAGGGGCTACAGGACTGCCTGTATGTACGTTAGCATGCAGTCCTGGCAAGGGGTGCGCTTGCAATGGTGGCTGCAGGAGACCCTGCAATATTATGTGACCACCCTTAGAGTGGATACATAAGGGACTGAATTTTCATAAAATGTTTGCAAAGGATTCAGGAAAAAAAATCTGATTAGGTCGGCTATAATATATGGATTTTAAATGCAAGGTATTAGGGTCTGCCTCCTCTTCACACTGTCTACATTTAGTTACATTGAAACATAGCTCCCAAATACTGTCACCTGGGAAGCAAAATTCAAGGGGTGTGGGGTATAAGGCACTGAATCTTTTGTCATTTTTCATACATATTCAAAGAAAGATTTCCGGATTCATGGAATAAAGTGCTTTGGCTAAGGCAGCTCACATACACCAGGGGGCCTCAGGGAACACCCATGGAAAAATCCAAAATGTCTGGACACACAAAGTCAGCACCACTCCCAATAAGTACACCTTTATTAGTCCCTCTTCATCAGGGCTTTAAAAACATGCGGATTGTCCATCCATTCTGACTGCTGTAACACTTCTGGTGCAACTGGTCACCAGTTATATGCAAGTCCTAATGAAGGAGGTTGTTACCAACTCCCAAAATGTGCTGGCTATTACACTGTGTGTCATCCCAGTTAAAGTGTTACTAAACCCACTACAGTAAAATCTGTATATGCAACAAAACATGCTTGTTATACCCACTGTGGAACCTAAGGGGTTAATCCTTTGTATTGTTTAAAAAAGCGGTTTGATCCTGTCTTCTCTGATCCCCACCACCTTCCAGTGTCCCTAACTCATCTTCTGATAGTACGGAGGTTAGCAGACAAGCTGCACTTGCTTTGTTTGGTGTGTATTGCTAGAGAGAGTTTTTGTTTTCTTGGGAGAGTGCATGTGATCAGCACAGGGCCAATCAGCATTGTCCAGACAGAGGGTCAAGGGTTCTGCAGTCTTATAGGACAGTGAGAGCAGAATGAAAACTCCTCCTACAAGCTTTAATCGGACACTGATATAAGTCACAAGACTGCTATATACTGCTGATGAGAAAAGGTATTTAGCGGTTTAAATTTTCTAAACTAAATTTTACTATTGCATTTTCATTTTCTGTGTACTGTGGGAGACCAGATATAGTGACTGCAGGCTCCTGGGTTTAGTAACACTTTAAAAAGGAGCTCCAGGCTCTGTCAGAAAAAATGAAGTCAGCAGCTACAAATGCTGTAGCTGCCGACTTAAAGAGGAAGTAAACCCTGTAAAAAAAAAAAAAAATGAAAAAAAAAAAAACCTGTAAAGACAAAGGCATAATGAGCTAGTATGCATTGCATACTAGCTCATTATGAAGTACTTACCTAAAAACAAAGCCCCCCGCAGTGCCGACAGGACGGCCGACATGTCCGGCCGTCCTGCTTCTTGGATCGCGTCCTCCGGCCATCTGATTCCCCGGAGGCGCGATTACATTGCCACCATTCACGGCATAGGGCTCTGAAGGAACGGCACGGGTGGCCGTTCCTTCAGATCGCATGCGCCCCTGACGTCACTGGCTGCATGCACTGTAAATATCTCCTAAACGGTGCATGTTTAGGAGATATTTGTAGCACCTATAGGTAAGCCTTAATATAGACTTACCTATTGGTAAAAGTATTTAAAGTGGGTTTACAACCACTTTAATATAGAACACTTACCTGTCCCAGGATCCAGTGATGTCCTCACCTGAGCCGATTTTTCAATCGCAGCCTTTTTGGGTAAGGGAAACTGGCATTGAAGCCTTACGGCTTCAAAGGCTGTTCCATACTGCGCATGCACGAAGCCTGCTCTTCTTTGCATTTGCAGGCAGTTGAGTTCAGGGACGTTTTTTAGAAAGCAATTATTTGCGTTCGAACGCGTGTTCCCTGCGTTTCAAACGTAAGAACGTGGCCAAACGCGACGGCCTGTTCCATTTTCAAGGGGAATCATTTTTTTGACCTCTAGGAACGGTTCTAAACGCAAACGCCCGCTAAACGCGGGTGCAAACAAGACCTAACGGACATTTCAAACGTCCTAAAAATTCCAGCATTCAAAGGGACTTTTAACAACGTCCCGTGTACATGGAGCCTAAAGGAAAACAGTTCAAGTTGGGAACCCATACTACCATCTGCTAACAAGCCAAAATCAGGATAAGTGGCAGACAAATAAACAGACGATTTATGTAGCCAAGTTGAATTTAAAAAACAGACATATTCAATTAACACATTTAATAACAGCATAACTCAGAACAAGTATACAAAGTGCCGCAAAGGAACGCATCAAATGCTTAGATGCCATTTTATTGTACGGATTGGAATTCATCAGAATTTGATTGGATGTTTTATGTTGCAGTGTATGAAAATGATGACCAGTTACTGTGGAATCCTGATTATGTTGGAGAGGAAAGAGTGATAGACTTTCTGATAGAGGCATCGAAGAGAACTGGGGAGGAAAAAGGATTGGACGCCATTCCTGAAGGGGCACACATAAAGGACAATGAACAGGTACTGGAGAGGCACAAATAGCGTATCTACTATGCACGGATGTGTTGTATCTTTCTGCTGCTTCCCTTTATTAGTTTGACATTTTATGCTTCAAGGTAAATACCTTTCCTGTGTGTTTCCATCTTGAATTGCTCCCTGTGTTCATTATTCTGGTTGGCCTTCCTTGTTGGGAGAACTGTAATGAATTGGGTCAAACACAGAACCCTGGGTGGTCCCTGCTATCTGACTCTTTGCCCTTCGTTGGGTACTGTGGTTCCTCTTGCAGGCCATTACAGGACATAGTAGAAATGTAGCTGCTGACCATTAAAGCCAAACTCCAAATAGCTAATATACACCTATAAAATACTTTTATAGGAGTTGTTTTACTGGCCAAATGATTTGCATTTCTGTCTATCCAGTCCTGAGATTACACAGTTTGACTGTGGCAGGAGACCAGATTTTTCTTTGCTGGAATTAAAGGCTAAGTTCACCTATTTAAAAAATAAAATAGATTTCTCTTTCGTTCATTGAAGGCCACAGCTCCTGATATTCTTAACCATTGGGATACACTGCCCCCTACAGGAGTAGGACACTAGGCAGAAAAAAAAGTCTGGCTACCCCTTTTGGCAGTCTCAGGGGGTATACTCCCTCTCTGCTATAGGTACTTTTTCTGCCTAGTCAGGAGTAAGGATTTAGTTCCTTGCTGGGATCTCAAGTCCTGGCATTTTATTTCTTTTAGATAGATTTTTTTCTCCTGGTTCTTCCTGTGAGATCTACAATCAACTGCCAGTGGTCACCCCAGTCTGGCAAACACACGCAGACCTCAGCTCCGCACTAGGTTGACCGTGACATAGCCCCACTGGAGGGGGGCTGGCCTGCGAGTTAAACGCTTTGCGAGGTCACATGAGACCAAGTCTCGGCCTGAGTCGCAGTATTCCTCCTGGCTGACAGCCCCCTCATTTCGATGGCGAGGGGATCTGTCTGGAGCAGTGCCCGCCTGGTATGGTGAGTAGCTGTAAAACCCCCTCCCCCTGGAGGGTTTTGGGGTGGACACGGACCCCCGGGTTCCCCTCCTTCCCGTTAGGCACCCCCCCCTCGCCTTTCCCCACCCCACCCCCCTTTCCACCAATGCTGGGACTGTGTGGGTGGTCTGGTACACCTCTCGGGGTGGGGGGGTTCCTGCCAGGGCCCCCTATCCTGAGGCCTAGAGATTCCTCCTGGGTCCCTGAGAGCCCCGTTGTGCCACCATTTTCTTGTAGCCTTTGTGCTGCAATGCACGGCAACCATGTTTGTGTAGTCCAGCGGCCATTTTGCAGTGGTTTGCCATAGAAAACTGCAGGGGCCATGACAGTGGAGCCCTATGGGCTGTGATTTCAGGAGTGGGAGCCACCTCCTCATCCCCTGGTGCTGACTCCTGGATCCTTTCCCGATCGCCTTACGTGCAGTGCAGAGTCTCCTGGTGGCTGCGGTGCCTGGTTTTTGCGGGGTGGTGAGTCTGGTGTGGTCCTCTCCCTGTCTGCTGAGGATTCATTGGGGCTCTGTGACTGGCAACTGGGTATGCTGACAGCAGTGGGGGTGTCCCTTAGTAGTGTTTTACACTTTTCTGTGGGGTCCCCCTGGTGACTCATGGAGTCTTTTAGAGCACATCTCCCTATCTGATCCCCTCTCTGAGGCAGCGGGGCCTTCTGGGTCCCAACCATCCATCGACGCACTGATGGCGGTCCTGGAGTCCTTTGTGTCCCGGGTGGAGTTGGCTTTTGGGGGACGGGCTGGCAAAAAAAAACGCCCTCGCCTTCCTCTGCCTCATCTGTCCCCTCAGATCCAGAATCTGATCTGGCCGCCGCGGACATGGGTCATCCTGCATGGGTCTGCGACCAAGCGCCTTGAATCCTCAGTTAGTGAGGAGTATTCCTCCACTTCTGAAACCGCACACGAAAAGCCGCTGGGGACGCACTGATTTTATAGAGATTTTAAAGATGGAGGACGCCGCTGCGACGGAGACGCAGGTCCCCTTTGGCACTCATAAGCCATCCAGAGCGGCAAAGGTGTAACCTTTCCCCTCCTATTTTGACAGAATTTTCACTACAGAGTGGGGACGACCAAAGCGTCCCTTTGGGGTCCCTAAGTGCTTTGCTAGGCGATACCCCTATAAGAAGTCCCTTCTTAAGAAGTGGACTGTTCCATTGGTGGTGGACCCTCCGGTTTCCAGATTAAACAAGGCAACCATGATTCCAGTTGAAGAGTCGCCGGCCTTTAAAGACCCGGCTGACAGGAAGGCAGGGCTGTGGCCCGCAATGTGTACACCCTGGCTGGTTCGGCACCAAGGCCGATATTCACCACTGCCCTGGTGTCAGACTGGCCGACTGGGCTAAGCTTTTACATCGTGACCTGGAGGGAGAACCGCTTTCCCCCTTCCTTTGCTGAACTGGCGGACCTGCTGGTCCAGGGGCTGCAGGTATCTGTGATGCCTCTTGGATGCGGCTCCCCTAGTGACTCGGCTCTCTGTTTCGACAGTGGTCCTTCGGCGTGTCTTTAGGCTCAATTGCTGGTCTGCGGAACATACTTCTAAAAAAGCCTTGACTGATCTTCCCGTTTAAGGAGATTGCCTGTTTGGAGGTACCCTGGATGTCCTCATTAAAGGTCCAATAGGGGTAAAGAGTACCCTTCTTCCATAGGTTACTAAGGGCAAGGACCCTAGTTGGGCCCCCCTCCTCAGCTCATAAGAAGTTTTTTTTTTTTGTCCCTCAGGATCGACTGACTGGAAGAGTCCAGACTCACTCTCAATGTCCTGGATCTCCGAGCGATCAGGCTGTGCCTAAATCACTGGATGGATCGCCTTCAGGGGTGTCCAGTGCAAATCCATTCGGACAATGCCACGGCCGTGGCTTATGTCAATCACCAGGGTAGAACAAGAAGTGTATTGGCAACTCTGAAGGTAGCCGGCATCCTTCAGTGGGCAGAGTGTTTCGATCTGGCCCTCTCAGCCGTACACATTCCAGGGGTGGAAAATTGGCAGGCGGATTTTCTCAGTCGGCAGGCGTTAGACCAAGGGGAGTGGTCCCTTCATCCAGAGGTATTTTATCAGCTGTGTCACCGGTGGGTCACCCCCGAGGTTGATCTGTTGGCGTCCTCGACTCAACAGGAAGGTGCATAGGTTTGTGGCACAGTCACGGGATCTGCTAGCAGATGCCCCAGACGTGCTGGTGGCCCCCTGGGGCCAGCATCCTCTAATTTACACCTTCCCTCCTCTCAAGCTTCTGCTGAGACTCTTGCGCAGGATCGCAGCAGAAGGGATTCTGGTCATTCTAGTAGTCCTGGACCGGCCCTGCCGGTCTTGGTACGCCGACCTAGTGCGACTGGTCGCAGACGCCCCTTGGAGACTACCTCCCAGGGAGGATCTGCTGTCCCAAGGGTCAATCTTCCATCTTGCTTTACAGTCACTGGCTTTGACAGCTTGGCTATTGAAAGCCAGGTGCTGAAGAATAGAGGTTTGTCTGGGTCAGTGATTCTCACACTACTGAAGGCTAAGAAATCTACTTCTAGGAAGATCTACTATCGTACGTGGAAATAGTACATTTCGTGGTGTGATGGTGTGAGTCGCTTGGTGTTCACCCTTGCTCTTTCCGTGGCTCAAGTCTTGACCTTCCTTCGATGGGGGGGGTTTAGCAGAGATTTGCCTTGAGTACCTTTAAGGCCAGGTGTTGGCCTTGGCGGTCTTATTTCAACAACCCTTGGCTACGCACTCCCTGGTGCATACTTTTATTTAGGGGGTTCGACATTTGACTCCAATCTTGCTGCTTTAAGCTCTACAGAAGCTTCCCTTTCAAAATATTCGGGAGATTCCCCTGCTTACGCTATCCTAGAAGGTGGTCTTTTTGGTGGCTATCACCTCTATGCACAGGGTGTCGGAATTGGCGGCTTTGTCTTGTTCTCCTTATTTGGTGGTCCTCTAAGATAAGGTGGTTCTTTGCCCCTGGTTATCATTCCTTCCAAAGGTGGTCTCTGATTTCCATCTGAATGAGGAGTGTTGCCTTCCCTGTGTCCAAGGCCAAAACATCCTAAGGAAATTGCGTTGCATTCCCAGGATGTGGTTCAGTCTATTCGGATGTACCCGGCAGCTATGGAGTCTTTTAGTAAGTCAGATTCACTGTGCTTAGGGATGGGCCTAGACAAGGACTATCTGCTTCTGCGACTATTTCTGGATGGATCAGACGGACGGTGACTCAGGCCTTTTCGATTAAGGGTCAGGTTCCTCCTTTCCCTGTGATGGCGCATTGTACGCGGGTGCTTAGATCTTCTTGGGCTATCTGTCATCATCAGTAACGCAGGTGTGCAAGGCGGCTACTTGGTCATCGGTGCACAGTTGCACTACATTTTTTAAAGTGGATGTGTTGGCATCTGCGGATGCCTCTTTTGGGCACAAGGTTTTGCAGGCTGCTGTTTAGGGGGCTTGTTCCGTCCTTGGAGGTGTAATGTTTTTCAGGTGGGCTCCAGTTGTTTTTGGTTGAGCTCCTGTTACCTGGTTGTTGACAGTTTAGCCTTGGGAATTTTTTCTTGCTGTTCCCACCCCTCATGTTTTGACACTGCTTTGGGACGTCCCAATGGTCGAAGAAGAAGATGAGGAGCTGTGTCCGTCAATGAAGGAAAGAGAAAATTGGATTGGATCTTACTGTAAAATCCATTTCTCTGATGTTCATTGACGAATACAGCACCCATCCCCTCTGTGGATTTTAATACTTCTAAAACTGCTTGTAACAAAACTAAGTACCCATAGCAGAGGGGGGAGTATACCTCCTGGGACTGCCATAGGCGTAGTCAAATTATTTTTCTGCCTAGTGTCCTACTCCTGTAGGGGGCAGTATAACCCAATGGTTTAGATGATCAGGAACTGTGTCAGTGAACATCAAAGAAATGGATTTTACGGTGAGAAAAAAAATCCCATTTTTTTTTTTTGCACTCCTCAAGCAAATATAAAACCTCTTTCAGGGGTATATTTAACAGAGAGCAAAATAGAGCAAGTAAGGGCAGTTGATTGCTATGGTTTATATAGTTTATTCTATATAACTCAATTCTGACTCTTGATTGTTGCCCTCTAGGCCCTTTATGAGCTGGTGAAATGTAACTTTGACACAGAAGAAGCACTGAGAAGATTAAGGTTCAATGTGAAAGCAGCACGTGGTAAGCACCTATCTCCTGAAAACCAGGACAATAAACATCTTGCTGTGTACTTCACTAGAAGTACTGACCGTTTGCTGTGTTCCTTCCAATATCAGAACACTATATATAATATTTTCTGTTGTGATAGAATTCTGCAGCTCCAGGTAAAAAAAAAAAAAAAGAAAAGAAAAAAGTAATGTTTTTTTCCATACTTCCCTCAGAAGAGCTCTCTATTTGGACAGAAGAAGAGTGTCGAAATTTTGAGCAAGGGCTTAAAGCATATGGAAAAGATTTCCACCTGATTCAGGCAAATAAGGTAAAAGGCAATTATCTAATTTTATTGGTGTTCTTCAGCCTTTGTACCAGTTGGTCAATAGATATAATTTTTGTGATTTATAGCCTTGGTGTAAAGGGGAATTAAAAGATTATCAATGCAGAAAAAAAAAAGACACTATAGTTTTTTTTTTTTTTTTTTTTAAACTCACAATGCGATAGGTATGCTTTTCTTATTTTAGAAATATGCAGAGAGACACTGTCACCTCCAGCTCAGAGCAGAGTGACAGTGCTTGATCCCCAGCAAGATGTACACTTTGTGCTCATCAGTGCGTGGCCAGTCACCAGGTACAAACTGTCAGGTAGGGGCAGTGAAGTCATTCACCCTCATAAGTTCTTACAGCGGCTCTTACTTAGGGTGGACTTCTGGACCAGAGACCAAGGGAACGTGGTTCTTTTAGCATACCTTACTTAGGGGGGGGGCGCGAGATGGGGGTATCAGTTTGGAGTGGCTTTCACTCTGCCCCCAATAGACAAGCAGTAGAAAGCAGTAAGGTTGTTTATGTGGAAAGTAACAAAACAGTGAGGCAGTTAATTTCCAAACGAACAAGAGGCTTTATTAATATCAGCTGCAGCTGGGAGCAAGGAACGTAGGCATTTTTTATAACCGTTTCGCCATAGAATTATATGTGGTACAATATGATTGGTTGCTAAGATCTACGTCATTATAACTAACCATAAATCTGACATCTGTCATGCATCCAGACAAATCTATTTATTCCCACAATTCCTATGTTTATTAAAATTATTTCTAACTGTTTTTGTCTATAGTTTTACCCAGTTAAAATCCTTGTCTATAAACAGTTTGACACCCAAAGTGTTCATCATTAAATCAAACTCTTCTTGACTTGGCCAGACTTAACCCAAGGACATTAACAACTTTCGTTCACCCCACCCTATGTGTTAAATGTGTTATAAGTGTGTAACCATACAGTTCTATATATGTATTTATATATTGGTTACATAAATATTCACTATATTTTATTTATTTTTTTTATATATATATATATATATATATATATATATATATATGCAAAGTTTACAATTTTATTTAATATTGTCTTACTATTCATATAAATACATACATATACTGTGTGTTTTATGTATGTGTGTAATATATATTTATGTATCACACACAGTGTTTTCCTATTCAAGTATATTTGAAAGTATTAGTTAAGACACAGGCAGACCCTCATCTTATGGACCTGTCAACTTTATTAATGTACTTATTTTTCCCATGTTATACAAGCAGACCGTACCATTTGAATCTATGTGAGTTTAATGTGTGAAGATTTATTCATCTATTAAAGATCGTGTACAATATTACACTATGGATATCTTCTTTTTCTTTACACATATGCTCTCCCTGGTTATGTGGTGGCATTTATACTGGGATACTGCTGTGGATTATTTAACCCGTTTGTGGTTGCCTGCTCTTTTTGCCTATATGTCACGGGTGTTTATTTTATATATATATATATATATATAATTAATAATAATATGTATATTTCGCGCTATTATCCACAGCTTTGATTTTGATATCATTGGAATAGATGTGTTTTTTATTCAATATATTATGAAATAGCATACATTTCTAACGACTATTGCTTAATATTTAATTAAAAGGGTTGTAAAGTCAGAAGGTTTTTTTTTTTTTTTATCGTAATGCAAAATATGCATTAAGATAAAAAGCCTTCTGGGTGGAGCAGCCCCCCCGAATGACAAAGTCTCTTACTAGCCCAACCCTTGACTCCCTTATAAACCCCTTTCCTAGCACTCCATTCTTATGTTGGAGCCACTGCAAAATACTTGGCATATCCAGGTATGGGATGGGATATATGTAACTTTCTCCCTTGATGCAGTAAAAACACATTAGTCCCTGCTTCTGATGAGATTGTAATCTACTACCCCACAGCCAAGAACAGTAGGGCTAATTTTAATAGAAGCCAATGAATCTACAAACACTGTATATATTTATGATATATTATGATGGGTAGGAAATACTTGCAAAAGTGCACAGATCTATAATACTCCAGGAAGGCAGGGTTCCTTCTCAGAATCCTACATACACCAAGTCAGGCATTTGTAAAAGATAACCACTATACTACTGTGTCTTATTCCTAAAAGAGATCCTTGTGTGATGCCTTGTGTACCTGATTTGGCAAATGTTGCCTTATCTCCACTTATCATAGGTAAGAACACGGTCGGTCGGAGAGTGCGTGGCTTTTTATTATATGTGGAAGAAGTCTGAGCGATACGACTTCTTCGCCCAGCAAACACGATTCGGCAAAAAGAAGTACAACCTTCACCCCGGCGTCACGTGAGTACTTTGTATAGAAACAGAATGGTGCTGTAGCGGTGACAGAGGCACCGTTTCAAAGCAACTGCAATTGACATCATTATTCAAATTTTTAAAGATGAGGTTTATCAGTGCTTGAAGTGCATCTCTACTGTGGAAGCTGTGCCCACACAGGCAAGCAGAGAAAAAAGAAAAAAAATATGAAATCAGTCCAAGGCCGCTTTCACACGGGCGCTTCCGTGGAACGAATTACACTTGCTCAGCGGAGGGATCGCTCCTCTGATCCCCGCTGAGCAGTCGGATGACAGGTCCTGTCTGCTGGGCAGAGCGGACACAGGCCCAGTCTCACTCTCCTCTATGGGGAAATGAGATGGAAACAAACTGCCTGTCCATTTCCATCTGATCCGATCTGCTAGGCAATGGATTTTGCGGGCAGGATCAGATAGACATATTCACTGACATCCGCCGCTCCATAGAGGAGACTGCAAAGGTCCAATTGGGTCCACCTGAAAAACTGACAGGCGGACCTAATCAGACAGCTGGTGTGAAAGGGCCCTTACAGTAAAGTCCAAGCCACAAAACAATTTACGTACAAAGAGAAAGGCCTAAGGAAATGCTTTATGCAACATTAGCATCTTTATCACAAAATCAAACACATATCTTTTATAGATTTCAGATCCCTCTCTAAAATATTTTAGTGAGTTAATATAAAAGGCAAATGACAACATTGTCAGTCAACGCAAATCACTCATTCCTGTGTACATTGATCAAACAGAAATGGGTATCATTATCCTTGGTACAGTATGGCAGCAGAGCACTGTTAAAAGTCCCAAACTCTGCATGTGTGTGTGTGTGTGTATATATATATATATATATATATATATATATATATATATATATATATATATGTATTGCAGTCAGCAAGTGGCTAATATGTGGATGAAAAGTCAAGGCCGACTCTTCATCCGAATATTAACCACTTGCTGACCGCAATACATAAATATACGTTGCAGTTTGCAAGTGATTTTCCAGGATTATGGCTGAAAATATCAGCCATAACCCTGGTTCATTTTTTGCCGCTGGTTTTATCATGAAACTGAAACGTTTCTGAAGGGACAAGAGGGGACAAGACCCCCTCCATTTTCTTACCTGAGCACGATACCATGTATCGATGTGCACAAGCAGCTCTCCTCATTGGACAGATTGATAGCAGCAGGAACCACTGAGTCCCGCTGCTGTCAATCAAAAATCTGTGACACGGGAGTGGGGGGTGGGACCGAGTCCCCTGTCTGTGTCAATAAACACAGCAATGAGACTTGGGAGCGAGCCCGCACGGGTGCCCCCATGGAAAGCGGCTTTCCGGGAGGGCACCCGATGAAGAGGAGGGGCCTGGAGCGCTGGCAGGGGACCCCAGAGGAAGAGGATTGGGGCTGCTCTGTGCAAAACCATTGCACAGAGCAGGTAAATATAGGCATGTTTGTTTAAAAAAAAAAAAAAAACATTTTACAGTAACTATAAGCTTTGACAATAAAACTTAGAAGCTGATTGTTACTATGCACAGCTGCACCAGATTCTGTGTGCAGCAGTTTTAGTAACCCCCTCTTCCCATACCTTCACTGGTCCAGCTTGGACTATTGTAACTATGAAAATACCATAACTGGCCAATGCCAATGGAAGCTGGAAATCACTGAAGCAGACACCACTACTTCAGTCTTCTTCACTTCTTTCTGTGTCCCATGCTTAGCAGCCAGTCTAATGTATTGTGAAAACAGGAGGTTGGCCAACCAGCACGGGTGCCATCCAGAGAATGCTTTTCAGTTTCTGAATGATTGCAAATTGCTCTCTGATTGAATGAGGTGGGGAGTGTGACTTCACTGCCCTGGTGATGTCACAAATGGTAAAGCTTTTAGGGCTGGTTCACACCAGATGCAGTCCAGTGCAATTTTACTCTGCAACAAAAATACATGCACAGTGTTTTCTATGTATTCCAATGGCCCTAGTTCACACCAGTGCAGTCAACAGAAGTAGAACATGCTGCATTTTTTCTGTATAGAACGCAGCAAAACGCATATAAAAAATGCACATGTCCTGAACTGAGATGAATAAAAAAAAAAAAAAAAACGCACTGAAATGCATCAAAAACATGCATACAGAAACACATTCGGATTGCAGAAATTGTGATGTGAATTGGCCCTTAGGGTACTACTTAGGAAAATTTGCCTTGTTATAAGGAACATATAGTATTGTTAATCTTCACTTCTTGAATTCTGTTCCATATTAACATACATGTGATTAGATCTAGGCAGACTAGGAGAATGTTGAGGTCTTCCCTGGTGCTCATGTGTAAGGTTGTACAGTTTTTACAGTGACCAGCTGTCTCCAGGTGGTTTGGTTGCATTGAACTATATAATGAATGAAGTAAATATTGAGGTGCCTTCTTTTCCAGGGATTATATGGATCGCCTTCTGGATGAAAGTGAGAGTGCTGCTTCCAGTCAGGCCCCGTCTCCCCCTCCCACTAATTCTAACAGCAGCACCAGCCAGTCTGAGAAGGAAGACAGTGCTGCCAGCAACACTAACCAGAATGGTAAGACAGACTTAAAAGTGGACCTGTCAAAAAAAAAAAAATATATATATACATATATATATATATATATATATATATATATATATATATATATATATATATATATATATATATATATATATACACACACACACATACACAGTGCTCAGCATAAATGAGTACACCCCAACAGATTTGTCAGAAAACCTTTACTTTACTTTCAGAATCAACATTTCCTATGGGACACTATACTACGATATACTCCCACGAATGCGGGCCATTGATTTCAACTAAGATTTGTTAATTTGCACACAAAAAAGTATTTTTTCAAATAAATTTATTCAAGACCATGTTGCAAAAATTAGTACACTCCAATGAAAGTCTTAGGAGCAAAGCTAAATTTTAGACAACAAAATCCTAATTAACAAGTGTTCAACTACAAGTGAGTCTAATTATTCAATGAACAGGTGTCCAGCAGACAGTTGATTATACAAGGGTGTTAATTAACAAAGAAAACCCCTCCCATTTCACGCTGTCAGCAATGGCACCACATGGAAGAGAAATATAACAAGGAAATCATCTCTTTACACAAGAAAGGTGAAGGCTACAAGAAGATCAACAAAGCTTTACTATCTGTTACATTTTTGTATCACTTTTACTACAGTATTCTGACTAAGATGGAACTGTAACCATCTCACCGAGACGTCCAGGCTGTCCACGGAATTCAGGAGCGTCTTCTGATGAGAAGGGTTGAAGAAAATCTCCATGTTCACTGCAGTTCGCTAAAGAAGTAGAAAGCCAAGCTCGGGTGATTGTTTCCCGTGGCACAATACGGCGTACACTGCAGAGGAATGGCATGCATGGGTGTTGTCCACAAAGGAAGCCTTTCCTAAAGCCCATGCACAAAAATGCCCGTCTAGCATTTACCAGGGCCCATGCTGAAACAGAAGAAAACTTCTGGGACTCTGTACTCTGGAATGATGAGGCCAAGATAAATGTTTTTGGAACTGATGGCTTCAAAACTGTATGGCATCATAAAGGTGAGGAGTACAAAGAAAAATGCATGGTGCCTACTGTGAAACATGGTGGTGGGAGTGTCTCTCTGTGGGGCTGCATGAGTGCTGCTTGTGTCGGGGAGCTACATTTTATTGATGGTATAATGAATTCACAGATGTACTGCTCTATATTGAAAGAGAAGGTGCTACCATCACTCCGTGCCCTTGGTCGTCATGCAATTTTCCAACATGACAATGATCCAAAACACGCATCTAAGGCCACTGTTGCATTTCTGAAGAAGAACCGGGTGAAAGTAATTCAGTGGCCAAGTATGTCTCCTGATCTGAACCCAATCTGACACCTATGGGGAATTCTGAAGAGACAAGTTGAGCATCACTCTCCACCCAGCATCCAGACTCTAAAAGAGGTCGTTCTTGAAGAATGGAAAAATAGAAGTTGCAATATGTCACCAACTTGTTCATTCCATGCCTAGAAGACTGGGTGCTGTCCTTGCATATCATGAAGGTCATACAAAATACTAGATGGAGTAGTTTTTGGTGTGGGGTGTACTCATTTTTGCATCAATGAATGAGTAAAACTGAAGATTTTGCAATCTAAGTTATGTTATTAACCTTACTTTTATGTAATGAGCTAAACAAATGTTCTATGAAACGTAGTTTCTCTTACGTCCTCCGACAGTCGCCGTCTCTTCATATTCGTCACATATGGGGTATTAGACTTTGCTCCGAAGGAGTAGCTAGGCAACAGAATATGTTAACAATAAAGCTTTTAACATATCCCACCCTCAAGGGGTGGTCCCCTCAGTCAATACCCTCCTACTTCCTGCAACCATATCTCAGTTTTAATGTCTAGCTTGTCAGGAGTGGCTGGCTCTCTCTGTGCTGGGACTTTCTGTCCCAGACTCTTTCTTCTTTTTAAAATTTTGTTTGAGTTTTTCTCTCTACCTTTACTTAGCTGTTATTTTGTCAGCGTTAGTTAGTTCTTCGGATGAAGAGGATCATGCGGACTGGGTCTCGGGCTGATCCCCCTGGTCGCAGGTCGTGGGTCAGTGGCTTCCCAGTCTGCCATCGAGCGTTCAGCCAGGTAACGCTCCTGGCACAGTGAACGACCCATCCCTGTTCGGTGCAGGGATGATTGGTGAGGTGGCTACCTCACTGGACGCTGTGCGGTTTCTTAACCCCCCTTGTGTGCGTCTTGAATGCGACTCTCCCTGCCTCATGTGCAGCGGCTTGTTCGCCTGTGCGGGTCCCCCACGCCATGTGAGGTAAGTGTATTTATGTGGGGACCTGTCTGTCTGGGGGGGTGTCAGTCTGGGACTGTGTAACCTGCCTCTATTCACACTGCTTGTCTCCCTATCTCTCGGCTGCATGCTGTGGGCTGCAAGGGGGGGAGCTGTATGACACTGTGTGTGTCAGACTGGTCAGTGTGAGAAGCTGTGTGCTGTGGGGCATGTTTTTTTGGCATGTTTGGGCATATACAGCGATCGCTGCGGCGATCTGACATGTATTCTGATATTGGAATGTAATGTGTGCTTTAATGCACTGTGGAGCGGCGGTTTCGGCGCCAAACGACGCCATTTTGCCTACACTCGCTCCGGCCGCATGTTTTACATGCATGGCGGCCATTTTCTTGTAGCCTCCATAGGCTTACATAGAGCGCCCTGGCAGCATCACTTCCTCTTTCCAGGAACACCGATCGAGGCAGCAGCAGCGGTGAGGGTCTCCTCAGGTTTATCCTTCTGTTCTTGCTATCCATTGCCTGTGTTCAGTTTGCATATTCCCTGTGGGGGTCTCATTGTGCTTGAGTGTGGTGCGGTGGGCTGCGCTTGCCGCGCTTGCTTAAAAGGGGCAGTTAACCCTTGGTTGTCTGGCATTACAGGGGCAATGGATTCTCAGGAGGGCAAATTTCCTACAGTATTGGTGGAAAGCCAGGGGACCGCTGTTTCCCCCCCAGGGGGGGATTTAGCCACTATTGTGGCTGGCCTTGCTGCTCAGGTGCAAATGCTGGTGGCTGCTCAATCTACTAAAAGGCCCAGAGTTGCTCTTTCCTCTGATTCTGAGGGTGAAGGTGATGGGGCTGTTATGGCGGGGGCCTCCTTATCGGGGTCCCGCTCCTCTCTTGATCTAGTGGGGTCTGAGGTGGAGGCTGAAGTTGAGGGGGTTGATAATTCTCCCCCTGGCTCGCCTGAAGAGCTTGCAATCATGGATGAGTTGATTGCTTCCATTAAGCAAACGCTGCGTTTGCAGGACGAAGTGTGTCCCCCCGCTGCCTTGGCGGCTTATGGGACGCAGAGGAAACGCAGGACGCCGCAGGTTTTTCCCTGCAATGATGATTTTCAGCGCGCTGTTAAGGATCAATGGCGCAATCTGCGCAAACCTTTTGCGGTACCAAGTAGATTCAAGCTGCGTTATCCTTTTTCGCCTTCCACTGATGAAAGGTGGTGTGTGCCTCCACCAGTGGATCACGCAATTGCGGTTTTGAACAAAGCCACTGCGATTCCTGCAGAGGATTCCCCTGTTTTCCGTGATGCCACGGATAGGAGACTGGAGTCTCTTGCCCGTCATACTTATTCTGTTACGGGTTCTATGCTTAAGGCTCTGTTTGCTTCTCTCATGGCGGCCCAGGCGATCGCAAGTTGGACGCAGATGCTTAGGCGCGTCCTAGTGGCCGACTCGGCCTCGCCGGCGACCCTGGATATGGTGGATCAAATCCACCAGGGTGTCATGTATCTGTGTGATGCGGGCCTGGACCTGGTTCCGTTGGCTGCACGTGTGCACAGCGTGGCGGTGTTGTCTCGCCGCCTGGTTTGGTTAAAATGTTGGTCGGTGGACCAATCTTCACGTAAGACTTTAGCCAATCTACCTTATGATGGGTCTCGCCTTTTTGGGGAGTCCCTGGATGTGTTGATTAAGGGGATCACCGGGGGTAAGAGCACTCTCTTGCCCCATTTCCCCAAGGCTAAGGGGGCTTCTGGGAAGAAGCATGCTAATTTTCGGCCCCCTCAGGGGTCCTTTCGTGCCTTTCGGCCGCACTACAAGGGCAAACCGTTCAAAGGTCAAGGCTCTCAGAAGAAGCCCTGGTCTGGTAAACAGAAGTCCGGCCAATCCGGATCTGCAGCCCATAACAGTTCGGCCTGAAGGGGCGCCCTCACCCAGTTTTGGGGTGGGGGGACGCTTGCTCGGTTTTCTTCAGCCCTGGTTGGCCCGTGTGCGGGACAGATGGGTTCAGGAAATCGTTCGATCTGGTTACAAGATCGAGTTTCTCTCTCGGCCGGAGAGCAGATTTTTTCCCTCAAATCTTCAACTGTCTCCAGAGTGCTTGCGGGACCTGCACCTGGCGGTGCGGGACCTGAGGGCTCAGGGAGTGGTGGTTCCGGTGCCTCATCGGGACAGGTTTCGGGGGTTTTATTCCAATCTGTTCACCGTGCCCAGAAAGGAGGGCAAGGTTCGTCCGATTCTGGACTTGAAGGCTCTGAACCGCTCTGTGCGGGTTCGCAAGTTCCGCATGGAATCCCTGCGGTCGGTGGTGGCTGCCCTGGTTCCGGGGGAATTCATGGCCTCCATCGATTTGAAGGATGCGTACCTTCACATCCCCATATTCGAGGGTCATCAGAGATACCTTCGATTTGCCATTGCGGAGGATCACTACCAGTTCGTGGCGTTGCCCTTTGGTCTCGCCTCGGCTCCGCGGGTCTTCACCAAGGTGCTTGCACCGGTTCTGGCATTATTGAGGGCCCAGGGCGTTTCTGTCCTGGGGTATCTGGACGACATTCTGGTTCGGTCTGCGACCAGCCAGGGTCTGGAGAAGGACCTGTCTGTCACGATGCAAACTCTGCAGGAGTTTGGTTGGACGATAAATTTTCCAAAGTCGACACTGAGTCCGTCGGTTCGTCTCCCCTATCTGGGAATGATTCTGGACTCGGTGCAGGCGAAGGTCTTCCTGCCGGAAGACAAACTCAGGACTCTCCGGGAGGAAGTCAGGTCCCTCAGGGACGTTCCGCACTCGTCTCTGCGGACGTGTATGAGATGTCTGGGATTGATGGTCTCGGCCTTCGAGGCGATTCCTTTCGCCCAGTTTCACACGCAGGGTCTCCAAGCGGAGATCCTGTCCAGGTGGGACGGGCGACCTCAATCTCTGGATCTTCAAATCTCATTGAGTCATCGCACCAGAGGAAACCTTCTGTGGTGGCTCCAGTCCCCGTTGGTGTCCGGGGGCAAGTCGTTTCGTCCGATCTCGTGGACGGTAATCACCACGGATGCCAGCCTGTCGGGCTGGGGTGGAGTTCTGGGCGTTCTGTCCGCCCAGGGGACTTGGTCGGAGGGGGAGTCTTCCCTTCCGATCAACATTCTGGAATTGCGTGCGAGAAGTCTCTGTCTTCATCGCTGGACGGACCGGCTGCAGGGTTGCCCGATTCGGGTGCAGACGGACAATGCCATGGCGGTGGCCTACATCAACCACCAAGGGGGCACCAGGAGTGCCCGAGCGGCTCGAGAAGTGGCCGACATTCTGTCTTGGGCCGAGACTCATGTCCCGGCGATAACGGCGGTTCACATTCCGGGAGTGGAGAACTGGCAGGCGGACTATCTGAGTCGCCAGACCCTGGATCAGGGGGAATGGTCTCTCCACCCGGCTGTCTTCCAGATGTTGTGCGCGAAGTGGGGTCTTCCAGATGTGGACCTGTTCGCGTCTCGCCTCAACAACAAGGTGAAGAGGTTCGTGGCAAGGACGCGCGACCCTCGGGCAGACGCGTCGGACGCGTTGGTGGCCCCGTGGCATCAGTACAGGCTGATGTACGCGTTTCCACCGATTCAGTTGCTGTCCAGGTTCCTTCGCAGGTTACACTCGGAACGCAACACGGTGATTCTTGTGGCACCGGACTGGCCTCGCCGGTCCTGGTACGCAGACCTCGTGAATCTGGCGGTCGACGCCCCGTGGCGTCTGCCTCTTCGAGACGATCTACTGTCTCAAGGACCGATATACCATCATGCTTTACAGTCGCTGGCTTTGACGGCCTGGCTGTTGAGACCGAGGTCCTGAAGGAGAGGGGTCTCTCTCCAGAGGTCGTTCATACTTTAATCAACGCGAGGAAGTCTTCCTCAGGGAAAGTTTATTACCGTACTTGGAAGGCCTATTTTGCCTGGTGTGAGTCCAGGGGGTTTTCACCCCGCACATACTCGGTGTCCCGTGTGCTGTCTTTCCTTCAAACGGGTGTTGATCAGCGTTTGGCGCTGGCTACGATAAAGGGTCAGGTGTCTGCTCTGGCCGTTCTGTTTCAACGTCCCGTGGCTTCCAACCCATTCGTTGGCACCTTTGTTCAGGGTGTGCGGCATCTGGTTCCCCCTAGGCGGGATCCTCTGCCCCCTTGGGACTTGAATCTCGTTCTATCTGTGTTACAACGTGCTCCTTTTGAACAGATCAGGGAGATCTCGTTGTCTATGTTGTCCAAAAAGGTCGCCTTTTTGGTGGCGATCACTTCGGCTCGCAGAGTGTCGGAGCTGGCGGCTTTGTCCTGCAAGTCTCCGTACCTGGTTATTCATTTGGATAAGGTGGTCTTGCGACCTAATCCTTCGTTTCTTCCGAAACGAATTTCGGAATTACATCTTAATGAGGATATTGTCTTGCCTTCGTTGTGCGCGAAGCCTAAACATCCAAAGGAGGTGAGATTGCACTCTCTGGATGTTGTTCGGGCGATAAGGGTTTACCTTAAATCGACTGAGTCTTTTCGAAAGACGGACTCCTTGTTTGTTCTTCCAGAGGGTCCTCGGAAGGGCATGGCGGCTTCGGCCTCTACCATCGCCAAATGGATCAGGCAGACCATTGAACAGGCCTATGCTTTGCAGGGGAAGGTTCCCCCTGTGCCTGTGAAGGCGCACTCTACTAGATCTCTGAGTACGTCTTGGGCCTGTCGTCATGGGGCTTCTGTAGCCCAGGTGTGTAAGGCGGCGACCTGGTCGACCGTGCACACTTTCACAAAATTCTACAAAGTAGATGTTCAGGCATCGGCGGATGCTTCCTTTGGCCGCAAGGTTCTTAGTGCGGCTGTTCCCTAGGGTCCCTTGTTGGGGACTCCTGGCTGTTGGGATAAGTTTTATATCCCCTGGTTTTTTGTCTTTTCCTGGGTTGTTGCTCCTGTTGAGCACTTGTTTTTTGCTGTTGCCCAGCTGGTTTCCTTCCTTTGGTAAGGTTCCTTTCCTTGATGCGGAGACTGCGTTGCCTTTCGGCGCGGATGCGTTTCCCACCCCTCATGTTTGCACTGCTTTGGGACGTCCCCATATGTGACGAATATGAAGAGGCGGCGACTGTCGGAGGACGTAAGAGAAAACGGAATTTTTGTAAAATCTTACCTGTAAAATTCCTTTCTCTGAGTCCTCCGACAGTCGCCGCCCCCGCCCCTCTTTTGGGGTTTGGTTGTATACTCTACTGCTATTCCACTAAAACTGAGATATGGTTGCAGGAAGTAGGAGGGTATTGACTGAGGGGACCACCCCTTGAGGGTGGGATATGTTAAAAGCTTTATTGTTAACATATTCTGTTGCCTAGCTACTCCTTCGGAGCAAAGTCTAATACCCCATATGTGACGAATATGAAGAGGCGGCGACTGTCGGAGGACTCAGAGAAAGGAATTTTACAGGTAAGATTTTACAAAAATTCCGTTTTTGTCAAAATTTTAGAAATTGTTCTTGTGTTTATTGAGATATTGATTAAATCTTACATTTCAAAAGGGGTGTATTCATTAATTCTCAGCACTGTGCATGTGAAAATTATATAATATGCATATTTATTTATTTTTTTCATTCATATTCATGTTTAGTATGTGCATGCCAAGTATTATCTTTTACATAGATCACAGCAGTCTCCCTGCCAATGCCTTCATCTGCTTTACTTTCCAATTAATTTCTATCTGGTCTTTTTAGGGGTGTCTTCAAACGGCCCATCAGATGTGCCAAGCTGCAGAGATGACGCTGTACCAGGATCCTTGCATTTAAACGGTCCCAGCACCGCCGAATCTCCTTCAAACGAGACCGACACCAATGGATACAACCGGGACAGCCTTGCCAGCGACCCTAAATTCAGCCTGGCCAATAACTCCAGGAGCGACAGAGAGCCGGAGGACACCAGCGAACGATCCGTGAAAAGACGGCGATATGACAGCCCCGGTAAAGACAGCCCTAGATCATCAGACATTTCTCAGGAAATCTTCTCGCAAGGAGAGGTCTAAGGAAAATGTTCTTTTTTCCATGGTGACATTTTTGAAACAATTTTGTTTCTCGGGGTCGTGAAATTTCAGGGTTATAATGCTTATTTAACAGGTTCTGTTTTTAGATTTTTTTTTTTTTTTTTTTTCCTCAATACCATTTTTTGGGACCCCAGAGAACATTTCACAACGACTTTTTTGGAATGAGATTTTTTTTTTTTTTTTAAAAGGAAAATGAACGTCGTGGAAGGACATCCAGAATGTATCCAATTCATAGCAAAAATGGTTGTCAGAAAGAACTTATTTTTCTGCTTTATTGGAAAAGGTGGGGACTTTACTTTTTCCCGTCCTATCGAGGTTTGTTTCAAAACATGGAGGATCTGAAATTGCTAAGGAAAGCAGGGCCGTCAGGGGCGGCACCGTTTTTTTATAGGTAGAAGAGTAAACCAAATAAGGTTTGTGTATATATATTATTGACATCAATGATGTCTTTTTTTTCTATTCCTATCTGGGCTGAAAAAGATACGTGGTGTATTTTTCCAGATTTCTTAGTAGCCTTTGAGAGATTTTTACAGTTTTGAATGAACTGTCCTTTCTTAAACAAAGCTTGTATAATTTTCTTAACTTGTACAGTTGGTAAACTTTTATTATAAGAAATTAATATTCTGAAAATTGTATGTCCGCTTTTATCTTTTTTTTCTTCTCGCAAGAAAAACTGCATTGTTTTATTCATCGTTTACTGGTAATATTGTTAAATTTATATTCATTAGAATGATCGTATCTTCAGCTGTGGTTTTTTTTTTTTTTTTTTTTACACTCTTCAGAGATTATCTTCTATGCGCTGTCATCCGAAGATATGAGTTGCCTTGTATTGAAGGGGGGTGTCAGGGGAGGGAAAATGTTTTGAACTTTTGCACAGCAGATAGGTTGCTTGGAACAGGATTTATATTCTGAAGTGGTTGTTGGCAGCTGTTGTTGGGTTGTTGAAGCTGTACAGACCAACTTAAGCCTTGTACACACGCAACGATTATCGGCCGACCGATCGGTCGACTTTTGTCCAGTGTTGTTGTGTTGGTTGAAATGTGCTCTAGACTGCACACAAATTTTCTCGGCCAACAAAAACCAACTGCAGAAGTGATGTCATGTGCTGGTTTACTTTCCATGTGCTTCTCTGAGCATGCCCAGTCTTGCTCATCTGATTTTTGTCTGCCGAAATCTGTACTGACTGACGGAAAATCGGCCGTTCTGTTGACGGCCAACAAAAATTTTATAGCATGCACACCAGATTTTGTTCGGCCGAAAAGTCGCAGTCGGTTGTCGAAAGCATCATACTAACAAGCGGAAAATCGGCTGATCGGACGTTGGCCCGAAAATTCACGGCCAACAATCGTTGCGAGTGTACGAGGCATTAGAGTATATGTTTAGATGGAGCATTTTTTTTTTTGTTTGTTTTTCGATTAGGGAAGTGCTAAAACCCCTGTCAGGTTTTCTTTTTATTTTTTTATTTTTTTACAGGAATATATATATATATTGCTGACAACTTATGCAGTGCTTTATATTCACATCAGTCCCTGCCCTCAAGGTGCTTTCCATTCAAGGTTTTTATTTTGCATGTATACATACATATACACACATACTGGTTCCACTTTAGACAGAAGCCAATTACTTACATCATGTTTTTTGAGTGTGGGGTGAAACCCATACAAGCACAGGAAGAGCATGCAAACTCCATGCAGATGGTGGCCTGGCTGGAATTTAAAGCGAGGACCCGAGTGCTGCAAGGCAGAAGTGCTAACCATTAAGCCACTGTGCTGTAGTCTGTATCCTATTGAGATTTCCCTTCAAGTGTATCAAAATTAAAACAAAAAATAGCCTAAGACCCCTTTCACACTGACGGACCAATTGGGTCTGCCTGTTAGTCTTTCAGGTGGACCAGATTGGACCATCCATTGACCTCTAAGGAGCGGTGGATATCAATAGATGTGTCCATTGAAACCCGCCGACATCCAACCTGCTAAAAACAGATGGATGGGGATCGGATGGCAGTCGGGTGTAAACGGCAGGTAGTCAGTTTACATCGGACAGCCCATAGAGGAGTGTGGCCTGTGTCCGCGCTGCATAAGCCAGTGGGTTTCAACTCCTGTCCTCAGGACCCACTAACAGGCCAGATTTTAAGGATCACCTTGGGGAGATGCAGACTAGAATGCTGCAATGACTGAGCAAGCAAATTATATCACCTGTGATGTATTTTAGTTATCTTGCAAACCTGGCCTGTTAGTAGGTTCTGTAGACAGGAGTTGAGAACCATTGGCATAAGCAGAGCAGACAGGGACCAGCCATCATCAGTGGACAGATCCCCCGCTGAGTAGCGGGTCTAACCATAAAAAAAAAGCGTATCGACGGTCCCTGGGTTACAAACATCCAACTTATGAACTACTTACAAATGGAGGGAGACAAAGGGAAGTGAGGAAATATCTACCCCTAGGAAGGGAAAATCCACTCCTGGAAGAGTTCTCATGGGAAAAAGGTGTCTCCATTGAAGCTTTAGCACCAATTCTTGTTTCCACAACAACCTAAAATTTTCAAAACCTAATGATCATAGGGACAGAAAGTGAGGTGAAACCTTCTGAACAGGGGCACAGACAGCAAAACAAAGGTTACAGGGATGTTAATCCTTCCCTGTGCTATCCAAAATGCTTAATTTTTTTTGGGATGGAGCTACACTTAAAAAATATACCTGTTCCGACATACAAACAAATTCAACTTAAGAACAAACCCACAGTCCCAATCTCATTTGTAACCCGGGGACTGCATGTAATACATTTTTGGGGTGTACATACATTTTCGCTTCCTGTTTTAAAGGTGCAACAGGAAGTGAGAAAAATTTCTATAAAAATACATTTTTATAAAGAGAATTTCCCTCTAAGACAAGTGTTCCAATTGATGATTTACCCTCAGCTCTTGTGCTGGTGAAAAAAACCTGACAGGGGTTCCAAATCTTCGCTACTCTATGTAAAAGTGTTGGCTACAGAGATGATTTTAAGATGAAGTTTAAAATCGGTTCACCTTTTATTCTAGGATTCAGCTTGTGAATATGTGTGGCTGATCCTAGACAGTGGATTCGATATTTGAATAATGATTTTGTATGTGAGTTTTTTTTTTTTGTTTTTTTTTATTATTTTGATTTTACAAAATGTCCTTCACCGCACACCTCCACCCTGCACTGATTAGTAGGGTTTGTCCCATTATTGAGATGTTTATAAGGGTCATACTATCCACAATTATTATTGTCATTAAAGGATAATTGCACCGAAAAAACAAAATGTATTTTTCTCCCTTACCCTGACCTAACCTCTCCCACTCATAGATGCATACTACCTCAGTCCGCTGTTTGTTTACATCCAGAGTCTTATTTGTGGCTGTACCCCAAGGCCAGAGGTGAATGGAGACTGCTCCATAGAAGTCTATAAGGCTGTAATGCACAGGTCCAGCCAGGATAGTGAAGTCTTGCGGCGCTGAATGTAAACAAACCGCTGAACCACATGCGTCTATGGAGGGGGAGGAAGGTAGGTTGGGTCAGGGGAAAAGGGGTAAGAACTTATCCTGTAAGCCTGGACTGACAGTTTTTTCCTCTTTCCTAGTAATATTGTGCTACTAAGATTGCCCTTGATTTTATCGAAGTATGTAGTAGTGATCGATAACACATTTGGAGTATTGAGCTTCCATTAATAGCTAATACATGCTTTGCTACTCCACTCCTTATGTATAGCTATTCATTTCTGGATAATTATTGCTGTAGCAAAAGTAATTCTATGTGACCCAGTCCAAGGAGTCAAATCACCCACTTTCTTGAGGTTTTATCCAACGGTTTCTTGCAGTTTGGGGGGCATAAAACAAGCCTCTGCTCGACTTTTGGCACCTGGTCAGTCTAACTCTGTCAAAAACAGTTAGGTCCCTTTCACTTGGCTCTGTTCTGTCGACTGAGCCGTTCTGCTCAGCGGGGGATCGATCCGCTGATCCTCGCTGAGCAGGCGGATGACAGCTCCGTCTCCGCGCTGTGTGCGGAGACGGAGTTGTCAGATCCCCGCTGTCCTCTATGGGGGAATCGGATGAGAATGGACCGCCTGTCCGTTCTCATCCATTCCGATCCGCAAGAAGGATGGAAAATAGGGTTTCCATCCGTCCGGATTTGACAGACAGGATTGGATCGGATGTCAGCGGACATGTCTCCACCGCTGCCCCATAGAGATGCATGGGGCATCTGTTCAGATCCGCCTGAAAAACTGACAGGCGGATCTGAACGGTCCGCTTGTGTGAAAGGGGCCTTAAGCTTTAATGTAGTCTATATAGCAGAAAATAAAATGGGAGCATCAGGAACATCGAAGGTGAGCAGAAAACCCCCTAAACACTACTGCAGTTGGGAGCAGGGAGAACTGTCAGGGAAATCTTATTGCTAGAACACTGAAGAGATAAAAGAAACCAGCTAGTGATTAGAATTGACATGGTACACCCCTTACTTAGCTATCACTATTGCTTGGCCTGTCCCTAAATGTGGCTGCAGGCCTATGCCATCTTGACACCTCTCAACGTTTTCTGCCTATTTGCTTTCCTGTGGATTCCGGAGTCCACTTTTCTTACAATGCCAACACAAAAGCTTTATCATACACAGAATATGAAGTGGTCGTCCTAAGTGGTGCCAGCCTGGAGCTGTTGAAACTTCTCATTGAGGTGTTCCTGAGTGTGGGGACCTCAACTGAGGAGAGAGAATGATCACCTACCGGGGTAACCCTGAGCAGCACAAATGTCAGATCAGGATTGGGCTTTTTATGGTTACTGCCAGTCTGGCTGGATTGTTTTCTCCAGTTAGACCTAATTTTATCAGATCAAAGTTTTCATGAAAATGTTATGATTAGGGTATAAGTCGGAGGTATTGAATGAAAATTCACGGAGGTACAGTCAGTAAAATTTAATTCCAGTTTAGGTCCGAATTGCATGTTTGCGCGATGACTCAGATCCTTCACATCACAGCCCGCTATAGTTCGTTATATTGCAGTCCCCTTCTTACATCAGTGTCTTCAATCCCCCCCTTCCCATCTCAGCCCATAGCAGCGCCCTTAGCCCCCTTCATAGCAGCGCCCTTAGCCCCCTTCATAGCAGCGCCCTTAGCCCCCTTCATAGCAGCCCCCTTAGCCCCCTTCATAGCAGCCCCCTTAGCCCCCTTCATAGCAGCGCCCTTAGCCCCCTTCATAGCAGCGCCCTTAGCCCCCTTCATAGCAGTCCCCTTAGCCCCCTTCATAGTCCCCTTAGCCCCCTTCATAGCAGAGCCCTTAGCCCCCTTCATAGCAGAGCCCTTAGCCCCCTTCATAGCAGCGCCATTAGACCCCCCTTCGTAGCAGCGCCCTTAGACCCCCCTTCGTAGCAGCGCCCTTAGCCCCCCCCTTCGTAACTGTGACCTTAGCCCCCCTCACCCCCCTTCATAAGTGTTCTTGGCGCCCTTCACCTCCCTTCATAACTGTGTTTTTAGCGCCCTTCACCTCCCTTCATAACTGTGTTCTTAGCGCCCTTCACCTCCCTTCATAACTGTGTTCTTAGCGCCCTTCACCTCCCTTCATAACAGTGTCCTTAGCCCCCTTCACTCCCTTCACCCCCCTTCATAACTGTGTTCTTAGCTCCCTTCACCCCCCTTCATAACTGTGTTCTTAGCCCCCTTCACTCCCTTCACCCCCCTTCATAACTGTGTTATTAGCCCCCTTCACCTCCTCTTAATAAGTTTCCTTACCCCTCCTTTCCTTTTTTCAGCAGTGTTTGCAGCCACACGTGCAGTTCTAAACAAAGGGCGGAAGCTGCAGAACTTTTCTTGTTAAGCTGGTGATTGGTTCCTTAGTGTCCTAACAACTACTGCCCTAGGACCTCCCAGCCTGCCATGCTGCGAGGATGACAGTGCGGCAGCTTGGTAAAAGAAACCGGAGCTGGACCTACAGGGCGGCCGGGCAAAAGTCCAGGTTCCTAAGTGGTGTGACTGTGGTGGTCTGGGTGGGACTGTCAATCGGCCTTCCATTTAGTGATGCCTGTTATAAGTAATAGGACGCCACAGATGCCATATTTCTGTATTATATGATTGTAATTGGCTCAACGCAAACTTGTCACTGTGGATAAAATTTTGGAAGTCAGGAGCACGCAAAAGTTTGTAGATGCATTCCCGCATCACTCCAGTCACCTGGAAGGCCACAAACCTAGAACATGCCCCTTCCTTTTTTTCTTTCCACTACAGAGGCTTGCACTGCTTTTTGCACACAGTCACCGAGCACAACTCCAGATTAAACAAGGCATGTACAGGCACCTCAGAGCTTGCTTTACACTTATGTTGTACCCAGCTTAGCCCCCTTTACCAGGTATGCATTCATCAATCTCCAATCCAGTGAGATACTGGCTGTCCATCCTGAATTTTCATTCAGTCATATGGAAACTGGGAAAAAAAAACAAAAACAAGCAGACTTGGACTACTCAGTCTCTTTTCTGCTGTCACTTTTCTATGTTTCTAAGTAATTCCAGATTATGAGTTTGTATTCCAGTGCTTTCCATGAGCTTGAATGGGGGTGGACATTGGTGCAAGCACGGGCCCAACCAATACGATTTTTGGAAAAGACTGTACAGTGCCGAATAGGTTGCACAGCCGGTATTTCGCTGGACCAGGGACAGAGGGGAGTATTAGACCAGCAAGGGGGGTGGGGGGAATGGGCCTATAAAATAAGTCTAATGGTACCAAAGCTGGACTAACCTTTTAAATTCTCTTATCGCTTTGATAAATTTATCAAAGTAAAAAAGCTATAAGAAGCCGAGGCAGGGCTGCATGTGATTGGACAGTGTACTGATACCGAAATGAGAAGGGAGATTATGGGAAAGACAGAGAAGGTTTGCGGAGCTTTGTCACCAGTTTTAAAGTTTCTGACATACTGATGGATCGCTGTAAAATTGCCGTGTCTAATTTATCTGCGTAGTGAAAGTTTTACAAATGCATTTTGTTGTATGGAAATGAGACTATCAAGTGAAAAGAAAATATGCTTTTCAGAAATTCATTTTTGTGGCTCCAATTTCTACAACGTAATGCTTCAAATAACCACTTCTGAATTGCAGATGTAATCGCATTGCATGGAGCTCCATTATACCCGCTCTTCTTATGCGAAATGTGTTTCAAAGCTCAGCCATAACTCTGCATAGATTTCCATACTTAAGTCATAGGAATTGTAAAATATAATTGCTATAATGTATTATGGCAAGATATATTGACTATTGCTTTAACATGCTTACGATTCCTTGGAGTTTTGTTTTATTTTTATCCTTTGGTTGTTTAAGATTGTGTGAATGATTTTTCTTTTTTTTTGCATTGTCTGACAGCTTGTCATTGGTCTAATTTAGCCATCTGTTTGATATTGGAATGGTCCCTGCCCTAATCACAGCAAGGGGAAGCAGTTTTAAGCCCATTCGAAATCACTGACGTAAATATCCAGGCTTTGTGCTAACAAACTCCAGTTTTATAGTCGTCACCTCCTGTTAACAATAGTTGTCCATGTAGTCTTAGGCTCGGTTTCCACTAGTGCGACTTGCGGTGCGACTTGACACATGTCAAGTCGCACAGCAAGTCAAAAGCCATTGTTTTCAATGGGGCCCGTTTCCACTGCCGCGGCTTCAGTTGCGGCGACTTCAAAAGTAGATCGTGCACTACTTTTGAGCCGCCTTCAGTGCGACTTCCCTCTATATATGAGGGACAAGTCTCACTGAAGCCGCAGTTTACTTTCGCTACGAAGTTGTGCTAGAAGTAACACGACTTTGTAGCCGCACTAGTGGAAACCGAGCCTAAATATGACTTTGTAGTTTGTAGTCATGGGCAAAACCTACTACTCTCAGTAATGAATTAGAGCTAGTCAGATACACTTCATTGCCTGCTCAACAATACAAATCTGTATGAGGACAATTAGGATTAGGGGTGTGGCTGTGTATATGCTCTGCCAGCACAGGGCTCTGCATTGTAAAAGCAGGAAGCAGCAGTTTTACTAAGAGAAAATGGTACATTGAGGCCTTAATTAGCCAATGTCAGTCACAAATCAAGTGCAGAGTATTGGACTAAGTGATGTAGTCTAAATATGACTTTGTAGTCATAGGCAAAGCCTACTACTATCAGTAATATATTAGAACTGCTCATCAGACACGCTCCTCTACCTTCTCTACAATACGAGTCTGTATGAGGACAGTTATGATGAGGGGTGTGGCTGTGTATATGCTTTGCCAGCACAGGGCTCTGCATTGTGAAAGCAGGAAGCAGCGGTCTCGCTGAGAAAAAAAGGATGCACTAAGGCATTTGTTAGCCAATGTCAGTCACAAATCAACTGCATAGTATTGGACTAAGTGATGTAGTCCTCACATGACTTTGTAGTCATGGGCAAAACCTACTACTCTCAGTAATGTATTAGAGCTGCTCATTTCACGCTCCGATGCAAGTCTATATGAGGACAGTTATGATGAGGGGTGTGGCTGTGTATATGCTCTGCCAGCACAGGGCTCTGCATTGTGAAAGCAGTAAGCAGCGGTCTTGCTAAGAGAAAAGAGTGCATTAGGGTGTTGGTTAGCCAATGTCAGTCACAAATCAAGTGCGGAGTATTGGACTAAGTGATGTAGTGCTAATATGACTTTGTAGTCCTGGGCAAAACCTACACTCAGTAATGTATTCAAGCTGCTCATCAGACAAGTTCCTTCACCTTCTCTACGATACAAGTCTATATGAGGACAGTTATGATGAGGGGTGTGGCTGTGTATATGCTCTGCCAGCACAGGGCTCTGCATTGTGAAAGCGGGAAGCAGTGGTCTCGCTGAGAGAAAAGGGTGCTCTAAGGCGTTGGTTAGCCAATGTCAGTCACAAATCAACTGTGGAGTATTGGACTAAGTAATGTGGTCCTAATATGACTTTGTAGTCATGGGCAAAACCTACTACTCTCAGTAATGTTTTAAGAGCTGCTCATTTCACGCTCCGATACAAGTCTGTATGAGGACAGTTATGATGAGGGGTGTGGCTGTGTATATGCTCTGCATTGTGAAAGCAGTAAGCAGCGGTCTCGCTAAGAGAAAAGGGTGCATTAGGGCGTTGGTTAGCCAATGTCAGTCACAAATCAACTGCGGTGTATTGGACTAAGTGATGTAGCCCATGTGGTCCTAATATGACTTTGTAGTCCTGGGTAAAACCTACACTCAGTAATGTATTCAAGCTGCTCATTACACGTTCCTTCACCTTCTCTACGATACAAGTCTGTATGAGGACAGTTATGATGAGGGGTGTGGCTGTGTATATGCTCTGCCAGCACAGGGCTCTGCATTGTGAAAGCGGGAAGCAGTGGTCTCGCTGAGAGAAAAGGGTGCATTAGGGCGTTGGTTAGCCAATGTCAGTCACCAATCAACTGCAGAGTATTGGACTAAGTGATGTAGTCCATGTGGTCCTAATATGACTTTGTAGTCCTGGGTAAAACCTACACTCAGTAATGTATTCAAGCTGCTCATTACACGTTCCTTCACCTTCTCTACGATACAAGTCTGTATGAGGACAGTTATGATGAGGGGTGTGGCTGTGTATATGCTCTGCCAGCACAGGGCTCTGCATTGTGAAAGCGGGAAGCAGTGGTCTCGCTGAGAGAAAAGGGTGCATTAGGGCGTTGGTTAGCCAATGTCAGTCACCAATCAACTGCGGAGTATTGGACTAAGTGATGTAGTCCATGTGGTCCTAATATGACTGGGCAAAACCTACTACTCTCAGTAATACATTAGAGCTGCTCATTACACGCTCCTTTACCTACTCTACAGTACAAGTCTATATGAGGACAGTTATGAGGGGTGTGGCTGTGTATATGCTCTGCCAGCACAGGGCTCTGCATTGTGAAAGCAGGAAGCAGCGGTCTCGCTAAGAGAAAAGGGTGCATTAGGGCATTGGTTAGCCAATGTCAGTCACAAATCAACTGCATAGTATTGGACTAAGTGAGAAAAAGTTGGGAACCTTTAAAAAAAATGAAGAGGGTGTATCCATGAGTGTTTGCAAAGCATGGCTTTCTGATGAGGAAGCGCAACACTGCATACCCGTTGGCAGCCTGAGTATAACTGACTAAGCCAGACTGTCCCATTTATAGTAGGAAGGGGTGTGTGATCCTCCTTATGTCATGCAGCAGTCTTTGTAATCTGATCTATCCTGCTGTTCAGGTCTGTTTTATGGCACAGCTGTAAAAAATGGCCTTCAGTGAGCTAGAGCTTTATTGGACTTGTTACCCAATGAGTAGAACTGGTAAGTATGGCAAATTTCATGTATGCATGTGTGTTTTGAACTGGCATCAGACACTACCCAGAGGGAGGGGGTGTGGGTACCCTTACTATGGAAGAGATATTAGGAAATGCTGTATGAGGGATTTGTAGGTGGATATGGGCACACATTTTGTTTTTAAAGTGACATTACCTCCCATGTTTACAGTAGTTCTTACTTGTTGCCTGGCTGTCATGTTCATCCTTTTCCTTACTGTCTTTTGAGTCACTGACCCAGCATAGGGACCCAAATTTACCTCTGCTTGCTGCATACCTGTTCCAGACTAGGGACCGAGCTTGGAAGTCAAAGGACCAGCAGTGATGATCGGCTATCAGCAGTGATTTCATTAATGAGGATATCTGCAGAGCATCAGCTATTAGTGGGGCACAAAGATGGGTTTGAGCAGCAATGCTATAAAGGTAAAAACAGGCAAGTATAGGAGATTCTTTTTTGTTCATTTGCATATTGCTTTCAATAGTTGTGATAACCGTTTTCATTTCAGCCAATTGCCTAAAATCTTCCATTATTCAGAGTTGATGCGCAGTTGAAATCAGGCTTGCAGTGTTTGCTTACTTCGCTGATAAGTGGAGATGTTTTGGGGGAGCTCAGTCTCTTCTGTGTGGGCCCTAGTAGTCAAAAGCAAAAACAGGCTGGAGGTGGGGCTGCGACGGTCTGCAGAAACAGAGTATATTAAGTGTTTACACCCTTTTAGCACAGCTATGTGAGGGCTCTCAGGTTTACATCTATTACTTTTATTTTTATTTCTTGTCTGCTAGGTCTGTTTGTGTTTTAGCTGTATATTTAAATAGGAGACCCCCCCCCCCCAAAAAATAAAAAATAAAAAAAATAAAAGTCAGTAGCTACAAATACTGTAGCTGCTGACTTTTACTATTAGGGCACTTTCTTGTCCAGGTATCCAGCAGTGTTCTCACCCGAGCTGATTCTTGAATTGCCTCTTGGGTGCTGGCGCCACCATCTTGTCTAAGGGAAACCTTGCAGCTTTACAGCTGGTTCCCTACTATACACACGTGAATCGTGCTGCACTTTGTGAATGGGCCAGCTGCAGGGGGAAGGAGGGTGTGCTGAACTTCTGGCTCACTTCGTGGCAATTGGGAGTGGGTACCTTTCAAAACTAGGTACCTGCCCCCCCAAAAAGTTGCTGAATGTGGCAGCAGAAAGGGAGGGGGTGAGGCAGACAAGCTGAGCTTCCCCTTTTGGTGGAGTGGTCCATTGAAGGATATCTAAACATGAATATAAAAATTCTGTATAATACCAATCCTTGGATGTGGTGGCTGCATTTGTTTTCTCTTTTGAATACAGAAAAATAACTGTTGATGCTGCCAGAATTCCGGTGTTTCAAGTAACGTCCTATGCGCAGAACTGATATCTAATAACAATTCTAATGAACTACAAAAGACCTCCTCCCTATATAAAGGAGATGGGGGTTAGTAGACCAGATCAGGAGAGAACTGGGGGGTGGGGGGGGGGGGCATGGCTCCCTTCATAGACTCAGTGAGGGAGTGTTGCCATGGAGGACAGGAAGTGTTATTGGTAGAATCGCCAAAAAAAAAAGGGGGGGTGGCTCCCTTCATAGACTCAGTGAGGGAGTGTTGCCATCGAGGATAGGAAGTGTTATTGGTAGAATCGCCAAAAAAAAGGGGGGGGCATGGCTCCCTTCATAGACTCAGTGAGGGAGTGTTGCCATCGAGGACAGGAAGTATCATTGGTAGAATCGCCCAAAAAAAAGGGGGGGGGCATGGCTATCTTTATAGACTCGGTGAGGAAGTGTTGCCATTGAGGACAGGAAGTGTTATTGGTAGAATTGCCAAAAAAAAAGGGGGGGGGATGACTCCCTTCATAGATTCAGTAAGGGAGTGTTGCCATCGAGGACAGGAAGTGTTGTTGATAGAATCGCCAAAAAAGGGGGGGGGCATGGCTCCCTTCATAGACTCAGTGAGGGAGTGTTGCCATGGAGGACAGGAAGTGTTATTGGTAGAATCGCCAAAAAAAAGGGGGGGGTGACTCCCTTCATAGATTCAGTGAGGGAGTGTTGCCATCGAGGACAGGAAGTGTTATTGGTAGAATCGCCCAAAAAAAAGGGGGGGCATGGCTATCTTTATAGACTCAGTGAGGAAGTGTTGCCATCGAGGACAGGAAGTGTCATTGGTAGAATTGCCAAAAAAAAAGGGGGGGGGGTGACTCCCTTCATAGATTCAGTAAGGGAGTGTTGCCATTGAGGACAGGAAGTGTTATTGGTAGAATCGCCCAAAAAAGGGGGGGGCATGGCTATCTTTATAGACTCAGTGAGGGAGTGTTGCCATCGAGGACAGGAAGTGTTATTGGTAGAATTGCCAAAAAAAAGGGGGGGGGGGTGACTCCCTTCATAGATTCAGTAAGGGAGTGTTGCCATCGAGGACAGGAAGTGTTGTTGATAGAATCGCCAAAAAAGGGGGGAGGGGGGCATGGCTCCCTTCATAGACTCAGTGAGGGAGTGTTGCCATCGAGGACAGGAAGTGTTATTGGTAGAATCGCCCAAAAAAGGGGGGGGGCATGGCTTCCTTCATAGACTCAGTGAGGGAGTGTTGCCATCGAGGATAGGAAGTGTTAAGGTAGAATCGCCAGAAAAAGGAAACCAATGCAGACACCACATCTAAGGCCTGGTAAGCTGCAATATGTTACCTTATTTATTGTTTTTTGGTTTAGATACACTTTGAACACTTTTTCCAAACCATGAATAGAGGGAAACCTGCCATGTGAGCCAGACTTGAATTTTATAGAATTTGAAGTTTTCTCAAGATGCACACTTCTGTGGTGTATAGGTGATAAGTAATTTATTACTGCGTCTTTTATTTTTATTTTTTTTAATAGTGTTTCTGTTTTCTAAATCCTGCAACATCTGCATTGAAGTTTTCCTTTAGAAAATAGACTCTATTATTGTGGAGGAATGCCATATTTTTAGGATAATTATCTAGCTCTGAACTTGTGTTGAATCACCTTGGTACACCCGGGTACCCCGCACAATGTAAATGTATCTGATATGACACACCTCACTTGTAACAGCATCTGGTGTTATGTGCTAGCTGCTTGCTTTTGCCTTTGTGTTTGGCTATATGCACCCATGAGCATGTGTTAATCCATTAAAAATGAAATAAACCCATCAAAAAAGAAAAAAAAAAACAAACCCTGTAAGACCAAGGCATAATGAGCTAGTATGCATCGTGGGATGGGAGACCCGGGCGAGCCGCGGGAGGGGTGGGACATCCCCTCTCGCTCCTTGTAATGACAGCCAAGCGGCTTCTTAGCCGCATCGGTTGTCATTACAAGACAGCCGACCGTCGGCTATGGACACCGTTACCGGGGTGATGCCTCTAGCTGCAGGAATCACTCCGGTACAAGCGATTTCTTCCTGAAATATCGACAATATCCGTAACCTCCTGGGGCCGATTCCTATATATCAGGGAAAGTGCATTATCAGCTTTGCTGATAATTGGTCGATCCCTACTGTATACAGCTGCAAATATGTTTTTGTGAAATTGTTGCAGAGTTTCTTACCCGGCAATCTGCTTCCTGTTTGCAAGTTGACCGCACTAAGCCACTGCCTTTCAATTGGCAGCAGCGTTGTCAGCCTGATGTGAGAGTCGCTTCAGCTGGCCATTAGGCTGTCTATCTGATGGGATAACCCAACAGCCAACTTATACAGTGCACATTATCCTAACAACGCTACTGCTGGTTTAAAGGCAGTGGCTTAGTAATATTAACCTGCAACAGGAATTGCTGTAATAGTAGGACCCCCAGTTAGAGAACTTTGCCAAACAGCCACAAAAAATTGACCAGGATCACAATGCTTCTCATTGAAGTACATGGCACTATGGGGGTTATTTACTAAAACTGAAGAGTGCAAAATCTTGTGCAGCTCTGCACAGAAACCAATCAGCTTCCAAGTGTTATTGCCAAAGCTTAATTAAACAAGCTGAAGTTAGAAGCGGATTGGCTGCCATGCAGAGCTGCACCAAGTTTTGAGTGCTCCAGTTTTAGTAAATTAACCCCTGTGTTACTCATGGGTGTGGTAAAGGTGTTATGGCTTTTGCATGGCTTAATACATCAGAGACTTGTATTATTAAAAGGGCCCATCTGACATTGACTAAAGGGAGCCAAGACACGTCCTCTTCCCCTGATAATGGTGGAAAGGCTCAGCATATAGACACCAGCTGCATTTTGTTAGCATTGCCTACACAAAAAAATGGTCTGGTACAGTAAAAAAAAAAAGTCAGGTTCACTTTAATGGCTACCTTACAGTATTAATGGTCCTTGTAGATGATTCAAATATTAGTTGATTCCTGACAATCCTAAGTCATTTCCTGTTGATCTTAAAGTGTTACTAAACCCACTACCGTGAAATCAGTCTGTATATCTAGTAAAGCATGCTTGTTATACTCACTGTGGAACCTAAGGGGTTAATCCTCTGCATTGTGTAAAAAAAAAAAGAGGCTGTTTGATTCTGTCTTCTCTCACCCTCCCCTTCCACTGTCCCCAAGCCATCTCCTGATAAGACAGAGCCTTTGGAGTCACTCTGCACATGCTCAGTTTTGTGTTCATTGCTAGAGAGTTTTTTTTTATACTGCTATATACTGCTGATGAGAAAAGGTATTTAGCAGTTTATATTTTCTAAAATAATTGCATTTCCATGTTCTGTGTACTGTGGGAGACCAGATATAGTGAATGCAGGCTCCCGGGGAGAGCAGATATAGTGAATGCAGGCTCCTGGGGAGAGCAGATATAGTGAATGCAGGCTCCTGGGGAGATCAGATATAGTGAATGCAGGCTCCTGGGGAGATCAGATAGAGCGAATGCAGGCTCCTGGGGAGATCAGATATAGTGAATGCAGGCTCCTGGGGAGATCAGATATAGTAACTGCAGGCTCCTGGGGAGATCAGATATAGTGACTGCAGGCTCCTAGGGAGATCAGATATAGTGACTGCAGGCTCCTGGGGAGATCAGATATAGTGACTGCAGGCTCCTGGGGAGATCAGATATAGTGACTGCAGGCTCCTGGGGAGATCAGATATAGTGACTGCAGGCTCCTGGGGAGATCAGATATAGCGAATGCAGGCTCCTGGGGAGATCAGATATAGCGAATGCAGGCTCCTGGGGAGATCAGATATAGTAACTGCAGGCTCCTGGGGAGACCAGATATAGTGAATGCAGGATCCTGGGGAGACCAGATATAGTGAATGCAGGATCCTGGGGAGAGCAGATATAGCGAATGCAGGCTCCTGGGTTGACTGACACTTTAGGATTATTAGGAATCAACTGGAGGAGGGTTAAAGTATAACTTAAAGCAAAACTTTTTTTTTTTTTTTTTAAGTTTTGTATAGAGGGGAGAGGAATTGGACCCCATGTCCGTTTTTCCCCTGTTAGGGAGATTCTTCCTATTTATCCTGTTTATCATTGAAAGTAAACGAAAAAGCCCAAATTTTGGAATGTCTCCAGAAAAGCAATGGGGGGGGGGGGGGGTTCTTCCAATTGCAACATTAGTTCTGGTGACCTGGGGGGCCTCAAAGAACTCTGTTGGTTTGCAGGGATTTCCCCTCACTTCCTGTTTGGCTATGGGACAGGAAGTGAAGGAAAATCTGTGCAATGGGACACAGATGGTGTAAAAAAAAAAAAAAAATATTGAGGGGTTATAACTAGGGTTAGACCGATATGGTTTTTTTTTTTTCAGGGTCCATATTTTGTACATTTAAAGCTTTGAAAAATAAAGACAATATTTGACACAAATCTGGTACTGACCATGTTAAATTTTGTTTAATGCTTGCTGGCACCCTGTGGTGGGTGGGTGGCTGGCTTGCTTGCATCCTGTGGTGGTTGGGTAGCTAGCTGGTACAGGGTCTGTGGGCGGCTGTCTGGCACCCTGTGGTGGCTGGCACAGGGCCTGTGGGTGGCTGGCTTACTGGTACAGGGCCTGTGGATATGGCTGGCTGGCACGGGGCTGATGTGGGAGGGTGTATGGCTGTGATACACTCCTGTGAGTCTAGTCCCGACTCCAGACTAGGCTGTCCAAGTTGAGGGAGTTGGCCTAAGAAGGTAGAATGAAGTCACAAAAATATCGGCCAGTTTCAGGGCCAATACCGATATATCAAGGGAAAGTGCATATCGGCCCCCGATAATCGGTCTATCCCTAGTTATAACCCTCCCTTACTCTATCCAAAATGGAAAAAAAAAAGTTTTGCCTTTTAGTTTTACTTTAAAGAGGAACTAAACCACTCCTGAATTGGGAGAGCTGTGATGTCACATTCCCAGGAAGCAGCAGGGCCCGGCCTTGGCAGGAACACCGGAAGTGTTGTCTTTCAGCAGAAAAACAAAACCCCTTGTTTAGCATTACGATGCATTAAATTTAACCTTTGTGTAAAAGGGAGGGATAGCGTGTTAAAACCAATTAAAAATGTATCTTTTTATTAGGTTGAGGACAATTTTCCATTTTTTTTTTATGGGTTTAATGAAAATGTCATTTTTAGCTTTTGATGGCTTCTTATATTTCTAGAGAGCATTAGTATTGAAATCTCTGTTGAACTCCAGACTAAACAAATTGTTCAGCTGCAAGAGGCATGTGTGTTCATACTTGAATCTTTGTGTTTATTTATTTCCAACTTTTGTGTGCAAGAGCTTCCTGTAATAAAGACCGCTCACTGCTGCTCTCTCTCCTTGTGCAGGGTGACCGGTCCTGTGTCTACCCCCTGTAATTTTCTGCAGGCAGCCTGTAGTGGGCAGGCCTGTGGAGCCCCTCCCATCGGTCACTGCTGACCTCTCTCCTTATGCAGGGTGACTGGTCTTGTCTCCGCCCCCCCCCCCTGTAGTTTTCTGCAGGCAGCCTGTAGTGGGCGGAGCCTGTGAGCCCCTCCCATCAGCCACTGCTGACCTCTATCCTTGTGCAGAGGAACTGGTCTTGTCTCCGTCCCTCCTGTAGTTTTCTGCAGGCAGCCTGTAGTGGGCGGAGCCTGTGGGCCCCTCCCATCAGTCACTGCTGACCTCTCCTTGTGTTGGGTGACTGGTCTTGTCTTCACCACCCCGTAGTTTTCTGCAGGCAGCCTGTAGTGGGCAGGCCTGTGGAGCCCCTCCCATCGGTCACTGCTGACCTCTCTCCTTATGCAGGGTGACTGGTCTTGTCTCCGCCCCCCCCCCCTGTAGTTTTCTGCAGGCAGCCTGTAGTGGGCGGAGCCTGTGAGCCCCTCCCATCAGCCACTGCTGACCTCTATCCTTGTGCAGAGGAACTGGTCTTGTCTCCGTCCCTCCTGTAGTTTTCTGCAGGCAGCCTGTAGTGGGCGGAGCCTGTGGGCCCCTCCCATCAGTCACTGCTGACCTCTCCTTGTGTTGGGTGACTGGTCTTGTCTTCACCACCCCGTAGTTTTCTGCAGGCAGCCTGTAGTGGGCAGGCATGTGGAGCCCCTCCCATCGGTCACTGCTGACCTCTCTCCTTATGCAGGGTGATTGGACTTTTCTCCACCCCCCCCCCCCTGTAGTTTTCTGCAGGCAGCCTGTAGTGGGCGGAGCTTGTGGAGCCCCTTCCATCGGTCACTGCTGCTCTCTTGTCTTGGGCAGAGAAACTGGTCTTGTCTCTGCCCCCTCCTGTAGTTTTCTGCAGGCAGCCTGTAGTGAGTAGAGCTCTGCACATGCTATCTGCAGCACAGTGATGTCACCACTACTTTTACAAGACAATATCTGGGTTTAAAAAAGGATTGGTACACACAAACACTTTGAGGAATACAAATACATGATTTTTTTTTTGTTTCCAGAGCTTTGTCCACCTATCACCGCAGAGTGTGAAGTAATCTGATGGGAGGAGTTGAAAACTCCACAGGGGAGACCTTGTCATTGGAGGGCCTTTAGTTGTGCTACCATCCAATTGTATTAATTCAGTTTGCTTCAAACTATCACTGACAAAACAGAGATCTTCTGTAGCAACCAATCACAATGCAGCTGCTTTTGTTGCTCCAAGTGTTGCTTAGCTGATGAAATCTGTTTGAAAGCTAAATGCCAATACGCTGGCCTATCCCCTCCCCCTCCCCAGCTTTTTCCTCACCTCGGCAACAAAGCAAAAATCCAGCAAATGAACACAAAGTTTGTTTTTCTTTCATCCACTTTTTAACTATAGGTGATGATTGTTTTTTTTTATGTTTTTATATGTGTGAAAATAGCATCAGATAAGTTGTTTTTGTTCCCTCTATTCTCCAGAAATATTTTTTTAAAATGAAGTTATAAATGTACTTGATGTTTCATTACAGAGCTTTAACTGAATGTAAGTTATCCGAATTTCACAGCCGACCGCTGGTGTAGTTCACTCATTTTTGCACTGTTGGATATTTTTTGCTCTAATCTATCTTTTTGACTTTTGTCTGCAAAAAAAAAACTATTAAAATATTTTGTTTTCTTTTTTGAAGTGTTTGTACTGTCATTTGGGTCTTTGGTGTATCGTCTGCCCACACCTTGGTGACTGCAAATTAGCTGGTTGGTATGAGAGGCCATTTTGGGGGGCTTAACATGAACCCTTGAACAGGCTATGGACAATCAGACAGTTACTTGTTTCTAACAAGCAGTAAAGGAGCCTCAAAACTCCCCCAATGACTGCTGTAACTGCAGGCACTGTGGAGCCTTTCATCCTCAAATTTCACAGTAGTTGTCTAAAGCTCTCTGAGCAGCTGAACTCACCCTGCCTGCTCTTCTCTCCCATGGCACCCTACTGTACTTACCCTCCGGAAGATTTACCCCATTCATGACCAGGCCATTTCTTTGCAATACGGCACTGCTTTATTTTAACTGACAATTGCGCGGTCATGCGACACTGTACCTAAATAAAGAGAGAGCTTTCTGCTATAAAACCTAATAAAAAAAAAAAATTCTAAATATATTTAGGCCGATATGTATTATGCTACATTTTTGGTTAAAAAAAATTCCAATAAGCATATTTTGATTAGTTTGCGCAATAGTGCTTGTAAAAACTGAGATTTTTATTTTTGTACTAGTAATGGTGGTGATCAGAGACTTTTAACAGGACTGCGATATTGCCGCAGACAAACTGGCACTCTTTGGGGACCAGTGACACTAATACAGTGCTTAAAAAAAAATATGCAGTCACTGTATATGACACTGGCTGGGAAAAGGTTAACATCAGGGGCGATCAAAGGGTTAACTGTGTGCCTAGCCAGTGTTTTTCTAAACTGTGGGGAGATGCTTTTATTAGGGGAAGACATGAATCCATGTCCCAGAAGCGAGCGCATCTGCACCCACTACCCAGAAGTGCAGTATTACGTGTGTGTGTGTGTGTGTATATATATATATATATATATATATATATATATATATATATATATATATATATATGATCCTGCGCACAGTTGCTGCCCTGTAGCAGTGAAACATGGGACAGAGATTGTGAAAATAATATCTTACAGGTTATAACCCTCCCTTACTCTATCCAAAAATGAAAAAAAAAAAAGTTTTGCCTACTTTAAGAGCTTCTGAAGTTTGAGGATGCTTTAGTGCTTGCAGCTACAGCGGTCAGTAATGGCTTGTTTTAAAACAAGTTTTTATATTTGTGGCAGGCCTTACTTCTGCCCCTTCATGGATCGCTTTTCAGAGACATTTAATGGGGTGTGGAGATGACCCGCCACCCCCTCAGCGCCTGATTTAGGCTAGATAGAAGGTGAGTGGGGGGTAAAACTAAGAATATGTCCTCCTCATCTGTGAAAACCCTTAAATTGTCTTTAGAAACATGTAAAGAGATACCAATGAAACCCATTTGCATCTAAATTTCTTCTCTGTACCTATCAAAGTGGCTGTAATGTTTTCCATAGAGTGATATTGACAAACCATAGCAAGAGTGTTGGGGAGGATTCCCATTTCCATCATGCTGGTATAGAGGCCTTGGCAGCATTTAACCGCTTGCCGACTGCTCACAGTATATTTACTGCGGCAGTCAGCCCCTCACAGGCAGGGTGATGTAGGTCTACGTCGCTCGCCTGTGAGGCTCTGGGGAGCGAGCGCGCTCCCGCGCGGTCACGGAGCCCCCCCCCCCCCCCCCCCCCGCGCGTGTGACCAGCGGACCCGATGTCTGCCGGTCACTCGGCAATCGGCGGGGGAGAGGGAGAATGTCAGGCAGCTTGTGTAAACAAGCCACCTGTCATTCTCCTCGGTGTAAAGACACTGATCACACGGATCTACTATGTAGATCCGTTGATCAGTGTCCTTACAGCTCAAGCCACAGCCAATCACAGTAGAAAGCACGCCCCTAGGGACACACACAGCCCCTCCCTCCCAAATAAAGTTAACCCCTTCACTACCAGTGTATTTTTACAGTAACAGTGCATATATATATATATATATATATATATATATCACTGATTACTGTAGAAATGTCACTGGTAACCCCAAAAAAGTGTCAAAAATGTCAGTCAAGGGTCCGATCTGTCCGCCCCAATGTCGCAGTACCGCAAAAAAAATCGCAGATCGCCATTACACGTTAAAAAAAAAAAAACAACAAAAATTACAAAAATCTTTCCCTTTGTTAGTAAACGCGATAACTTTTGCGCAAACCAATCAAAATACACTTTTTGCGATTTTTTTTTTTTACCAAACATAGGTAGCATAAAACAAATTGGCTGAAAATTTAAAAAAAAAATTAGATTTTTACATTTTTTTGGGGAATTGCATATAAAAAAAAATGTGAAAAATATTATTTTTGCAAAATGTACGCTCTTTTTTTGTTTATAGCGCAAAAAGTAAAAATCGCACGGGTGATCAAATACCACCAAAAGAAAGCTCTGTTTGTGGGAAAAAAAGGACGTCAAATTTGTTTAGGTACAGCGTCGCACGACTGCGCAATTGTCCATTAACCGGTTGCCGACCGCCGCACGACTATATACTGCGGCGGTCAGCCCCGGCCAGGCAGAGTGACGTATCGGTACGTCACTCGCCTGTCACTGACTTGCGAGCCTATCGCGGGCGGGCGCGCGCCCGCCGCGGCTCGTTCACAGGCAAGTCAGTGCGTGTGACCGGCGGACTCTATGTCCGCCAGTCACACTGCGATCGCTCCTGTGAAGGGAGAAAGACAGAGCAGCTTGTGTAAACAAGCTGCCTGTCAGTTCTCCCTGTGTAAAAGTGAAGATCTGTCCGTTCTACTATGTAGAACGGTTGATCTTTGCTTTTACACCAATAGGAATGTCCCTACACAGTTAGAATCACGCCCCTAGGACACACTTAACCCCTCCCTGTCCAATAAAGTTAACCCCTTCCCTGCCAGTGTCATTTTTGCAGTAACAGTGCATATGTATAGCACTGATTACTGCAGTAATGTCACTGGTAACCCCAAAAATGTCAGTCAAGGGTCCGATCTGTCCGCCGCAATGTCGCAGTACCGAAAAAAAAATCGCAGATCGCCGCCATTACGCGTTAAAAAACACCAAAAATGACAAAAATCTTTCCCTTTGTTAGTAAACGCGATAACTTTTGCGCAAACCAATCAAAATACGCTTTTTGCGATTTTTTTTCTACCAAACATAGGTAGCATAAAACAAATTGGCCGAAAAATGTTAAAAAATTTTGATTTTTACTTTTTTTTTGGGGAATTTCATATAAAAAAATGTGAAAAATATTGTTATTTTTGCAAAATTTACACTCTTTTTTTGTTTATAGCGCGTGATCAAAAAATCGCACAGGTGATCAAATACCACCAAAAGAAAGCTCTGTTTGAGGAAAAAAAAGGACGTCAAATTCGTTTAGGTACAGCGTCGCACGACCGCGCAATTGTCCGTTAAAGTCACGCAGTAAAAAAATCGCAAAAAAACCCCTGGTCCTTTAGCAGCCAAATCCTCCGGGGCTTAAGTGGTTAAAGTCACACAGTGCCGAATCGCAAAATACCCCCTGGTCGTTTAGCAGGAAAATCCTCCGGGGCTTAAGTGGTTAAAAGATGTATCCGCATCGAGTGTTTGTACCCATGTTTTGGGAGAGAGGCTTAGATCCAGCCAGGTACCTGCTGTATCTCTCTCCTAAGTCAAAAATAAGTGAGCTGCTTTATGGTCACCCTGACTTGTGACCAGAAGCTTTCTAATTTCCTACAGGTCCAGGAAATATGGATAATGTTACCCTCAACCTCCTTCCTTCTCCAACAAGTACTCACTGCCTTACAGAAGATTTTCCGAAGGAGTGTAGACACTTTGTACCAACCAATAAGAATCTTGTACCCCAATTCCTGGTGCTTTACTTGCTATGATGAGTAATGGGCAAAGTACAGAACTTGTTTCCCTCTGCTCTGGAGAGAACATGCAACCTAAGTGCCTCAGGAGGCCAGATGAGCAGCTTGTAGGCAGCTGAAACTGTATGAGAGTAGGGGGTTCCAGACAAACTTAAAGGGGGTATTAGAACACCTTGAGATCCTACAGCAGAGCAGAGTGGGAAGATAGTGAGTTGTTAATACTGCCAGGCAGCTAGTGGAGGAGAAAACAGATCACAAGTCAGAGGGCAATTTCAGGCCCGGGCTAGTAACAAAGTCATGAAGATGAAAGGTGCCTTGGGTTACCAATGACTTAAGAAATTTAGCTTTCATAGTAGGTGGTGGAGCACCATAATAGTTGCCCCAATTAGAAGGTGGTTCTTGAGGGAGCTCATGAATTGTGGTTCAATCCATGGCAGGTGTTGCAGGGGATATCAGTGCAAGACTGTTCGAGCGCTATGCACTGCTTATGCCCAAATGTCCCTACAGCAGGCAACTGCCCTGGCAGAATGGACCATCTGAAACCACAAAAAAAAAAAAAAAAAAAAAACTTTACCCAGTAAAAGCCTGCTTCGCATCTATGTGCAAAATGTACAATCCCCAGCTGGCTGCCTTTGCAACTTAAAAGTGGATCTTCTTTCAGACAGTTTGAGGAAGGGAAAGGGAATCACTCCCCGCAAGTTGTTAAAATACATGAACAGCTTCTGCATTTGATTTAATGTGGCTGCTATTCACCAGATAAATGTTCAATCAAAGGATGTCAGGCAGAAGATAGTCAACAGGGCCATACACTGATCAAATATCACCAAGTGATATTTTTTTGGGGTCACCTGAACAAATGGACGATTTCCCCTGCATTCTATTTCCGGTAAGCACTCAAAATTCCAGGCTTTTTCCTGGTCTTGTACACACCATAGTGGGAGGGAAATCTGCGGCAGCGGTATCTATTGGAAGATTTACCCTCTAGCACAGCAATGGTGTCACCCTTCACTCTGATCATTCCGCTATTGGCATGCTCCTTGTGCAAATTCCTCATCTCAGGCTCTAGGCTTGCTGTACAGAGATTTACAACGGTGTACAGTAAAAATATGTATGGTAGGCCTTAATACCCCTCCAATGAACACACAAATATCTAAAGAGATTATAAATACAAATTTTATTTTTAGTAGTAAAACCTGTATAAAATCATATTTCATGTAGCAGTTTGTGTATTAGTATAAACAGTCAATGTCTACTGTCAACATAGGATTGTTCAATCCCTAGGGATAAGGTTGACGCGTTTCACTGTTGGCACCATGGGAATGCTGTGTTTCTTTGACACATCCCACATACTTAATATCATCACCTTGTGTTTAAACATTTTATAAACTATAAGGCAAATCATTGATGCTGATCTCTCTTGTCTTGTGTTCTCTTGTTCAGGAGATAGGTCCTGAGGAAGCATGAACTCCTGCAAAACGTCAACCTTCTCTCTAAAGTTTGATGAACAATTGTATATGTTGACAGTAGAGGCTTACTGTTGGTACTAATACACAAACCACTACATGAAATGTGACTGTATACATTTTTATTATGAAAAATAAAATTTGTATTTTTATAATAGCTGTAGATATTTGGGTGTTTACTGGAGGTGTATTAAAAGTCCTACCATACATTTTTTTTTTTTTTTAATATAAATTCTTTATTTATAGGTATGCCAAAAACAAATACAACAGATGTGATCTAACCTAGAATCAGATCATGCAATATAAAAAGTGCAACGGGGGAGCCCACCTAAAGTGACTAAAGGCACCCCACACGGGTCCAGGTAATGCAATACATATTTTTTTAAATCCATTTAAAAGAAGTTGTAAAGGCAGAAGGTTTTTTTTTTTTTTATCAATGCATTATGATAAAAAGCCTTTACCTGAGCACCATCTGTATCCTGCAATGTCTTGAGTCCCTTTGGGTGTCTGGGACTCTACCTCCTGATTGGCTGAGACATAGTAGTGGGGCCATTGGCTCCCACTGCTGTTAAAGTCAGTTAAGCAAGCAGGACAAAGAGGGGGTGGGGCCGAACTGCAGCTCCATGTCTGAATGGACACACAGAGCTGCAGTTAGACTCTGGTGCCCCCATAGCAAGCTGCTTGCTGTGGGGGCACTCATCAGGAAGGAGGGGCCAGGAGAAGAAAAGAGGGACGCGAGAAGGCAGAGGATCTGGGCCACTCTGTAAAACCAACCGGACAGAGGCGGTAATTATAATTTTTTTTTTTTTTTTTTTTAAATAAAACACGAGACTACAATCCCTTTAATTAAAAGATGATACCACCCCCCACACAAATCTATTTAATTTGTTGTTACAACTGTGTAAAACAAATAATGTAATTTTATTACAGCTTTGAATTAACTTATGCATTTTATATCAGCCTGTAGTGCAATTTTAACCACTTCCCGTCCGCCCTATAACAAAATGACGGCGGGAATGTGGTTGTATTATCCTGACCGGACGTCATATGACGGCGGGAGGATAATACAACTCTGCGCCCCGGGGGCGCGCAGAGCGGCGATGCGAGGTGTCAGCCTGACACCCTGCATCTCCGATCTCGGTAAAGAGACTACTGACGTAGCTCTTTACCATGTGACCAGCCGTGTCCAATCACAGATGGTCACATAGTAAATAAAGAGCCGTTGATCGGCTTTCCTCACGAGTAAAAGAGCGCCGATCAGCGGCTCCCCTGCCGGGGGGGGGGGGGGGGGCTCGGCCCTGGTAATCAGATCATTGATTACCAGTGCAGACCCTCGGGGGGGGGGGGGGATGCCACTAGAACCACCAGGGATGCCCACTATGACCCCAGGGATGGCAATCAGGGCTCAGGGAGCCCCCCATTGCCCTCCCCATCAGTGCTGCCCACCAGTGCCCTCCCTATCAGTGCTGCCCACAAGTGCCCATCATTGCCATCTTTCAGTGTCGCCCACCAGTGCCCATTAGTGCCTCCTCATCAGTGCCTGTCAGTGCAGTCTCATCAGTGCAGGAAAAAAAAAAAAACTTTTACAAAATTGTATAACAAACAAAAAAATTATTTTTTTTCAAACTTCGGTCTTTATTTGTTTAGCAAAAAAGGAAAAAACCCAGGAGGTGATCAAATACCACCAAAAGAAAGTTCTATTTGTGGGGGGGGGGGGGGGGGGGGAATGACATAAATTTGGTGTAGGTACAGTGTTGCATGACCGCGCAATTGTCATTCAAAATGCAACAGCGCTAAAAGGGGAAAATTGGCCTGGGCAGGAAGGGAGGAAAGTGCCCTGTATTAAAAACACATTTGGCTCGAGTTGGTCTTTAATTTTAAAGAACTTAAAAAATAATGTCTGGAGTTGGGCTTTAATCCTAAAAATCCAACAAAGAAAATGTTTGCTTCTTTAGCTGCTTTTAAATGAATCCCATTAACTGCTCCACAAGAAGGCCAAAATCAACACACTTTGAAATATATACATTCTTTATTGTCTAAAATGATTTGTACATAAAATAGATACAAATGGCAGGAATTAATGAACACTGTACAAGAAATAAGGCCTCGTATACTTCCATGATTTTGTTGCCAACAAAATCCTTAAAATTCCACACCAGACCTCACATAGAGACATGTGACAAGCCTGGTAATGGTAAATGCTACTGTGGAACAATGCGTAACAGATGTCCGTGACCTGATTGGACAAAGCCATTCACAGAAGGAACTATGCAGTTTATTTGGCCAAGCAATTACGAGATGTCCATTTCTTGGCTAATTGCTGTAACCACTGGAGAGTCTACTCTTCAAGACCAAATCCATGCCAGCCGAATATGTTGGCTTAGCGTGGTTGGTGGCAAGTTGTGGTTCCACCGAAATGTTGAAACTGTGCCCCCTGCAGAGCTTTAATGATATAGCAGCTGAAACTACAGTTTGCAGGGGGGTACACTTCAGGCGTGCCGAATGCTGAAGATTCTTTGGCTGGTTGAGAAGATGATGCAGCACAATGAATGATTATCTTCTCATTATCTTTGAGCTACTCTACCTTCCCTGAGATCAGTCCGCAGGGAGGATGTTACTCGTCTAGGAGCTGCAGGCAGAAGCTACAGGAAAGGCAATTATATTATTTAACTTAGGCTGCCACCACCCCCCCCATTTTCCCCTCTATTTTTGCACTTTCATGCAGAATTTTTAGGTAAGGGGAAGAAAGTCAACCAAAGTAAACTAACCTGGTCACTGAGGTGCAAGGTCCATTTTAGAGAATATGTCAAGCCATAACCTAAGCTAGCCCAACAGCTTACTTTTTTTTATTTGCACTCCAACAGAAAAATCTACCCAATTCCTCTACTTGCACATTATAGCAAGGGCTCCAGCCACCATGTAATGTTCTGCTTTATGCAGCAATAATCCATCATATAATGTATAATATATATTTTTAGTCTTCAAGAGATGACACTGCAGTGGTTGTAACACTCAACATACAAGCACAGAAAAACAGTCCATTCTTGACCTCGATTACCTTACTGGGGCTGGCTTCTATACTTCTGAATTGAATACCCAGACCAGCACTTGCCACTAAAATAGCCAAAGAATTAATGCAAGAGCCAGGCAACTAACATTTCCAAAATGAACAGTCAGCAATTTCAGGATATAAATCTCTCCTGCAATGTTTACAAAACTTTGACTTCATTAAGGAAAAAAAGCTTTAATAAGCTTAATGGAGAAATTGTTCTATGGTTTTAAACCAAGGCCAATTCATAAACTAGAGGGAGCCATCTAGAAGAATTACACCATGCATGCAGCAGCACCTTCACCATTGGTAATCTGCAGTATGGTGTGTAGAAGCTGCAGTTGGGGGGGGGGGGGGGTAATGTAATAACAACCCTACCAGAACCAAAAGTTCCAGATCTGTTGGATGTTTGGCGTTCTCATTACCATTGGCTCAGAGGGGTAAATACTATACTATGGGGCTGATTACTAAAGGCAAATATTCCTCTGAATTTTCCTTCAGCTTAGTGAATGAGGTGAGGCTCTGCGGACTTCCATCATCCAAACATGTGCAAGCAGGAATACTGTTTTTCTTAATTTTTTATTTTCCTTGTATGCGATTGGGTTTTCTTTCAAAGAAAATTTTCTCCCCATTCACTAAGCCAAGGGAAAATGATCTGCAAATGCACAGCCTATACACCTTTAGTATATCAAGCCCAATAGATTTCATGTCTCCAATAAAAAGTGAAGTAAACACACTGATTTAACTCAGCCCCCTGCCACAGTGCTCAAGCCTGTGCACACCAGCATGGTATTGCAACATCCATGCCCTTAGTGTGCATTGTGCGAGCAGTACATTCACTTTGCAAGTTACTGTAACGCACTGGTGTGAACAGGCGCTTTATAGGGACAGCCCTAATCAGAGTTGCACACCCCCTTTAAAACAAATCCATGCTTCAACGTAAACCTGTAGCTTTGCCTTACATTAGTAAAGTAGGTCTTTCTGCTACTTCTACTTGCGTTTCAGTGACTTACTCCTGGTGGCTGAGCAAAGCAGTGATGGAAAGGAAAACCCATGTAAAGTTTGAGGAGCTGGAGTCGTATCGCTCATAGAGCTATGGACCCCCACCGCCATGTGACAGAACCAATTGCCCAGCCACATCACATGGGAGAGCGTTACATGCTACTCCATACTCAAAATAGCTGGTATGCCCTTCAGCTTCTGGGCCTAAACAAAAAAGTAAATATATGGGATTTGGGTTCAAGGGTATTACAGCAATCAGTTTACCTTGCCCTGAAGGAACAAAGCAGAGGAGCAGCTCCTGCTCATGTCCATGAATGGAGGCCACCACAGGGTAGATAGGAGTTTTTGGTTTGCAGATGCATGGTCCCACGTACTCTGCAATAACCTCCATCACAGAGCTAGACAGGAGTCAGCAGACAGGACCGATGGCTGTCAACTTCAGCAAAAGTAGGTGTGAAGCTGCATGCCCATGTAAAAAACAGTTATGTTATCACCTGTGTCTTCTCCCCTTGTTATAGAAACCAGGGCCAAGAGAATGCAGTGTGGTAGCAATCTCGTAAATAGTTTTGCCTAACCCAGATCTTGCCTGTGTTGCTTGCTTTTTTTTTTAAAAAAAAAAAAAGCTCAAGCAGCCTCTAATCAAAACTGTTGCTGTAGTGTAAACTATAGGATAATTAGAAGAGAACCAGCCCTGTGTATAGAGTTCTAATATATTTCTTCATCTAAGTCAAGGACAAACCCAACATCAACTACAAGACCTGCGTAAAATAAATTAATCATTACATTTTGGTCTTCTATACCAGGGATAGGCAACCATGGCACTCTAGCGGTTTTGGAACTACAAGGCCCACGAGGCATTGCCAGACTAACAGCCATGATTCTCAGAGGCATTTATAGGTTTTCCAGTTTCACCACCACTAGAGTACTGAAATTGTTTACCCCTGTTCTACATCTATGTACTCATCTGTATGTCTCTCTTCAGTTAGGCTACTCTTCTTTTGCTTCTTTGGGACCTTGTATTCTTAAGCCCCGTACACACATACCGATCGTCAGCCGAAAAGCTTCGGCCAACGACCGATCTGCCGATTGTAGGCTTGTTAGTATGATGCCTCCGACAGCGCACATTCGGCCGAAAAGAATCAGTCATGCAAGCATTAAAATTTTTGTATGCCGACACCAGAGCGGCCGATTGTTCGCCAGTCAGTACAGATTTCGGCCGACAGACCGCAGATTTGCAAGACTGGGCATGCTCAGAAAAGGAAAAACACAGGGAAAGTTAACCATTACATGACATCACTTCTGCAGTCAGCGGACAAAATTCTTGTGCAGTCTTTTGCACTTTTCAACAGACACAGACAGCCCTGGACAAAAGACGGCCGATCGTTCGCCGACGATCGGTACGTGTGTACGGGGCTTTAGAGGCAACACACAACCTTTGACTCAATTACTGTTTTTGCTCAACATAGTGCGAGTTGCATATGGGGCCTATAAGCGTCTATACAAATTTGTTGTATTTTTAAGCTGTGCTTTTAAAAATTTAACAAAATTTCATGTAAACCTTTCTACTCATTTATTGCTTGTCCTTTATACCAGTAAAGGACAATTCAATTTTAGGTTTGGCTCCTGCTCTACATCCATCCAGTCAGAATACTTTATTAATCTTAAAAGGGAAATTATTAGTCCAGGATCCCTGCATGTAACTTATTGAAGGGAAAACCCCTGAAACATGTTGGCCTAGCCTCAACTTATATGAAGAAATAAAAATGCTTATAACACTAATTTGGTGTGGTACTCCACTTCTCCCAAATATATTCCATTATTACAGACCCAGCAAGGACAACAGCAAATGGTGCAAGCATTCAACACTCAAACAAGGATCAGGTCCTTCAGTGGTACCCCAAGTTCACTGCTGCATGTTGGCAGACAGCTTTGAGCTTGAACAATTTCTATGTAGTGGGGCCGATTCTTCTACCTCATTGACAAGAGTAATCTCTGTAAATCTATAGCCACACTACACAGATTAAAAGTCTTGTCTATAGCAGCACCCATACATGGTAATTAACCATGCAGCTTCTATAAGCTACTACCTCAAATGCCTTAACGCTGCATCTTCATACCAAACGTTAAAAAAAAACAATTAAAATACTGGTACAACACAAAGCACTGGGACTAGCTGTGTTGTCCTAGGTCACACTGAAATGCTTGATTGGATTTAAAAAAAAAAAAACAACACTTCTTTTACAGCTTTCGGAATTAAATATGTTTGTTCGCTAAAAACAATTCTATCTAAAATATATAAAAAAAGGCATCATTTAAATTGATTTGTGCAAATTAGCAATAGTTTGGCGTGCAAGCGCATGTCCATGATGTGCTTGCCCCGCGTCACTTATGATGAGGTGTGCGCTCACACCGCGCTCTTCCCCTTGTTGTCCAGTTTGCCAATGGGCTCCGACTGTTTGTTCATTTGCTCTTCTGTAAATGTGATGTATGAGTAGACTAAACTGCCAGCAATACTGCAAAAGAAAGGAAAAAAAAAAAAAGTCAGAAATAGATACATAATCTACTTCCTCGTTTATTTCGATCAGTATCACCTTTAACAATTTTAAGGTCTTATGAACACAGGGCATATGATACCGTATGCCTGTGTTTACCCACATGGGGACACACAGGTGTTCCATGCAGCCATGTGTGTTTTATTGGAAGCAGCAGGTGTGTCCCAATAGACATTAATGTGACTGCCTGCATGAAACCCCTGTGCATTCCAATGCTGGTAAGCACAGCCCTATATAGGCATAGAGTATATGTAGTATGCTCCATTAAAAATGAGGAATAAAGCGGACAAAAATTCTAATTTCATTATCGATGGACACAGCTCCTGTTCTTCATAACCATTGGTTAATATGGCCCTCTACAGGGGTAGGACACTAGGCAGAAAAAGAATCTGGCTATACCTATTGGTCAGTCCACTACCCTCTCTATAAAAGTACTGTTTTCTTTTTTTTTTCTTCTGCCTAGTCAGGAGCAAGGACCTAGTTCCCAGGACCTTGGTGTGTGTTTTGGTGTGGGGGGGGGGGGGGGGGTGAAGAGTACCTTTCTTCCACAGGCTGATAAAGAGCAAGGAACCTTGTTGTGGGCCACCCTCCTCAGCTCATAGGAAGGTTTTTTTCATCCCTCAAGGTCAACTGACAAGAGCTTGAAGCTTTTCATGTCCTCCTCTGGGGGGGGGATCTGAACGAACCTGGTCTGCCTGCAGACAAGGCTTCTTCAGCATGAAGGTGCACCCTCACCCGTATCAGGGGTGGGGGGACCTCTTTGCTGGTTTCTGGACCCTGGTACAAGACAAGTGGGTCCACAAAGTTATTCAGTCCAGCTACAAGATCGAGTTTCACTCTTGTCCCCTGGCAAGGTTCTTTCCTTCCAACTTGCACCTGTCCCCCAAACCGCTTATAGGGTCTGTTTGGGGTGGTACAAGGTGTTACTTCAAGGAGTAATTGTCCTGGTTCCCACTTGGAACTTTTCACTCAAACTTGTACAGATCCAAGGAAGGAAGGCAAGGTGCTGAACTGCTTTGTGCGGGTTCAGAATGGAGTCCATTCGCACGGTATTGGCATTCCTACATCAGAGGGATTTTGCCTCTATCGACATCAAGGATACTTACCTTCACATTCCAATATGTGTCGGTCACCAGCGCTTCCTCCGCTTTGCCGTGGGAGAGGAGCATTATCAGTTTTTGGCGTTACCCTTTGGTCTCACCTCACCTCCTCAGGTCTTACAAAAGTTTTAGCCTTGTTACACCAATGGGGGATTGTGGTACTGGGCTACCTCCTTCTGCGAGGGGAGTCTCCTACTGTGCTGATGAAAAACCTGGAGATCACCATACAAACTGCAGGAATTTGGCTGGATTCTGAATTCCCAGAAGTCTGCTCTGGTTCCATCCACAAAGCTGGACTATCTGGGTCTGACTCTGCCTAGAGAAAGAAGCCCTCTGGCTAAGGCCAACTCCAGAAATTGCAGGCTACAATTTCTCTCCTGCTTTCTCCCCTTGTATTGGGCAGTAGTCACCACAGATGCCAGCTAGGGAGGCATATTCAGCAAGCATTCTGCTCAGAAGATCTGGACGCTGGAAGAATCTAGACTCCCACTCAATGTCTTGGAACTCTGAGCGATCAGACTGTCTGGACTATTGGACGGATCATCTTCAGGGATAGCCAGTGCGCATTCCATCGAACAATGCCATGGCCATAGCTTATGTCGGCATAAAAAGGGTCAAGGTAGCCGGGGTTTTAAGGTGGGGAGAACGGTTCCTTCAAGCCCTCTCCGCCATACACATTCCCAGGGTGGAAAACTGGCAGGCAGATTATCTCAGTCTGCAGGTGGTCCCTTCATCCGGCAGTGTTTGATCAGTTGTATCTATGGTGGCACATCCCTGAGGTGGATCTGTTGGCGTCTTGGCTCAACAGAAAGGTGCAGAGGTTTGTGGCTCGGTCACAGGATCCTCTGGCGGACGCCAGACGCACTGGTGGCCCCTTGGGGGATAGTATCCTCCGATTTACGCTTCCCTCTTCTCAAGCTTCTGCCGCGACTCCTACGCAGGATTGAGGCAGAAGACATTCTGATATTAGTGGCTCCGGATTGTCCTTGCCAGGCTTAATATGCCGATGTTCCTTGGAAGCTTCCTCTCAGGGAGAATCTGCTGTCCCCAAGGACCAATCTTCCATCCTGCTTTACAGTTGCTGGCTTTGACGGCTTGGCTGTTGAATACCAAGTGCTGAAGGATAGATGTTTAGCTAGCCGAGTCGGTGCTTCCTACGCTGTTAAAAGCTAGGAAATTTACTTCTAGGAAGATCTACCATCGTACGTGAAAGATGTATATTGCATGGTGTGAGTCTCTTGAGGTTCATCCTGGCTCTCATCTTGGACTTTTGCCTTCAACTGGGGGGGGTGTTGTGAACAGAGATTGGCCATGTGTATCATCAGAGTCCAGGTGTCTACTTTGGCAGTCTTCTTTCAACAACCCTTGGCCACACACTCCCCTGGTGCGCACCTTTCTTATGAGTGTCTGAAGTTTGGTTCCTCCAGTGCGGTCGTCGTTGCTAACTTGGGACCTCAATTTGGTGCTTTCAGCCCCCAGAAGCCTCCCTTTGAGAATCTTCGGGAGATTCCCTTGCTTACACTGTTTTAGAAGGTAGCTTTTTTAAGGCATTTACCTCTGCACGCAGGGTGTCGGAACTGGCGGTGTTATCCTGTCGTTCATCATACCTGGTGATTCACAGAGATAAAGGTGGTTCTTGGCCCCTGTCCATCGTTCCTCCCAAATGTTCTCCGATTTTCATGTGAATGAAGACATTGTGCCTCCTGGGCCTTCCGTCATCAGTGACGCAGGTTTTCAGGGCATCCACCTGGTCAGCGGTGCACACTTTCACAAAGATTTATAGTGGATGTGTTGGCATCTGCGGATGCCTCTTTTGGCAGGCTGCTGTTAGAGGATCAGATCCTCTTCGGGGGTGTATTTTTTTTCCCCAGTTGCCTGGTTAGCTACTGTTTAGCCTTGGGAATTTTTTTGCTATTCCCATCCCTCAGGTTTAACACTGCTTTGGGACATCCCAATGGGTATGAAGAGGAGGAGCTGTGTCAATCATTGAACGGAAGAAAAATGGGTTTTTGACTTACCCTAAAATCCATTTCTCTGGTGGACGAAGCACCCACCCCTCTTTAGTTACAAGCAGTGTCAGAAGATATAAAACCAAACTGAGTACCTATAGCAGGGAGAAGGAGTATACCCCCTGGGACTGCCCAAAAGGTATAGCCAGATTATTTTTCTAGTGTCCTACTCCTGTAAGGGGCAGTATAACCCAATTGTTATGAAGATCAGGAGCTGTGTCCGTTAATGAACATCAACGAATTGTTTTTTAGTCAAAAATCCCATTTTTATTTCCTTGCATCTATGGCAACATAATTTGCAAAGCAAATCTTCTGTTAAGTGGCAGGATATGTTCAGGTCAGGCAGTGCCCTAGACTTGTTCTGTCTCGATGTCCCCCTTGGACAGCCTGTTGCAGCAGCTATGTTTGGGTGCGGGAACCTGGAGCTGCCAACACTGATTAGTTTCTAGGAATCTAGGGGTGGAGTCAGGGATTAGGTCCACAGAAAGTGGTTATTTTCAGAAACTGCACTATTTTTTGTGGTCAGCGTTTATGTATTTATTTATTTTTTTTATAAGACAGGGATTGCCACCCTAGGACAGTGGTTTCCAAACTGTGGCCTTAAGTCATCATTTCTGCCACTAACAATGGGGAATGATTCTTGCTACTAACACCAACTACTTCTCCCTCGAATATTAAAGATTGGGCACCATTTACTACCACTAGCCACAGTACAGCTGGATCAATAAAAAAAAAAAAAAAAAACATGCAGGTTGCATATTCCAGGTGCATTTTGCAATACATTGGGTGTGAACCAGGCCTGGTAGGGAGGTGGTATTCAATATACCAGCATTTCTCACCCTTTTTCAGTCATGACACCCTTTAAAAGTATGCAGAATCTCAAGGCACAGCTGGTGTAAAGTTATATATTTACAGGGTTAGATAGAATAGTCCTAGAATGTGGCACAGTTAAGCTTTGACTGGACTTATCCTTTAAAAAAAAAAAAAACCAAAAGAGAGGGAGGAAGAAGTTCCCTTTTGGGGTTTACTACATTCCTACCTGATATTTAACCCCAGGAAGTTTGTCCATGTGAATATGTAATCTCCTCCAAAGAACATTCCGATGTACGTGATTAGGATATTCTGCAAAGAAAGTAAAAGAATGGGTTAACAAGTCCTACAGGTCTTCAATACATGGCTCTATCCATGATTCTTTAAATGTAAATTCAAGACACATGGTGGCCACAGGTCTTTTATCACAGCAAAATTAAATGTTCCACCCAAGGACATCATGGTTATCTCCATCCCCTTGCTGGGTTTACACACACAGGATGTGGGTTTCCCCACATCCAATTCGCATGACAGGCGATCTGACTGGATCTCAATGGAGCCAGTTCATGCAGCGCCTGGCCGGCTGCAGTCCGCATTTAGACCCGGTTCACACTTCTGCGTGTGCCGGGTTCGCATGTCATGTCGGAGCGCACTGCTCCGACATGACATGCGATCAGCTGTGCGGTGCGAGTTTAGCCATACAGTTTGTATGGCTAAATTCGCACCGCACCAAAGACGCACAGGAGGCATTTTTGCTGCCGCATCAGGATCGGATCGCACAGCGGTTCACACTTGTGCGATCCGATCCTGTGCGAACTGCACGATCGCACTGCGATATGCGATCAAACTGGGGGTGTCGTTAAGATTACATTGGCACCCCCAGCGGATCGCATATGGCAGTGTGAACTGCCGGGGGTGCGTGTGCGATGCGGGAACAGGCTGCGAATTCTCAGCCTTCCCGCATCGCAATAGTGTGAACCGAGCCTTAATAAAAAAAAAAAAGTTCTGTGCGTCTTTGATTCCTATTAAAGGTGCAACTTCCGTCCCGAATCGGGGAACTGTGGCCGCAGCATATGTGAAGCTGACCTTAAAGCCCAATTCCATCTTTCCTTATACTTTAAATAGTTAATTGGAGCTAGAGTTAAGTTGGTCCAAGCAAAATCCATTTCCTTACCAACTGTTACAGTTGCTGTCAGCACTATAAACTGTATGTAGCCTCAGCTACAGCCCTGTGACTGGCTGAAAAATGCTCAGGCGGACTCCATTTTGTTTATATAGTGGTGACATTGGCCACTGCAATTAGTAAAATAAAGTTCGTTTGGGAAAGCTTGGCCCAAACAAACTATTAAAAGTTAAAGTAAAGATGGAGTTAGGCTTTAAAAAAAAATTTTTAAAACAAAAAAAAAAAAAATAAATAATTTTTTTTTCTTTTGTTTTAATATAACATGTTCTACTTTCCTCCTCTGTGGAGTTCGTTTTGCACAGAGCACCCCCCCCTGATCCTCCTTAGGTCCTGCGCTGGCGCTCCCGGCCTCTTCCTTCTGACAAGTGTCCCCACAGCAAGCAGTTTACTATGGGGGCACCCGAGCTGCTACTCTGTGTCCATTCAGACACTGAGCTGTGGCTTGTCCTCACCCCCCCTTTCCTCAATGGTTCACTGACTGACAGCTGCGGTAGCCAATGGTGCCTGCTGCGGTCTCGGCCAATAAGGAGGGAGCTTCCTTGGACAGCTGAGGCTCTCATGCAACATTGCTGGATCGAGCTGGGACTCAGGCATTATTATTGCATCAAGATCAGATAAAAAAAGCCTTCTGACTTTAGAACCACTTTAAAGCTCACTAGAGAAGGCTTGTTTTTGGCCGATTGAATCAGCCACAGAATGTGTCCCCGTCGTACAACCCAACTTGACAAGATTCGGAATCGAAGGAGCCTGGTGGCAAATTGTCATCTGAACAGGGACTACATCCTATTCAATGCAGTCAGTCACTGTTCAGGTATTCAAGCAGCCATGTGCTTCATAAGAAAAAAAACGCGCTCACCCCAGATGATCCAAATAACGTTGAGATTCCTTAAAGCCAAACTTCAAATTGTATTGTAGCAGCTGGAACACAATCAGGGACTGTGCTAAATAATTTTGTTGAAGACCAGGTAAAAGAGCTATTATGTTGACAGTGCTGAATTTTTTTACCCAGCCTTCAATAGTTATTTTGCACAGTCCCTGATCGTATGCTGGCTGATACAATGCCATGCGATTCATGGCTGCTGAATACAATAGCTGGCAGTAGAGATTCCTCTATTCTCACTGCTCAGCATTGAGCAAGAGAAATCTAGGCATAAATGGCTAGCCAAAGGCAAACTCCATGCAGAATTGGTAAGACTGTATTAAGTTAGCAGGCTAGGTCACACATTTACATCTCAAGGGTTAAAAAATAGACATGTGCGGTTCGTTTGTTTCCAAATCGAAATTGGGACAAAATGTTCGTAATCTGGAGAAACTGATATTCCTGAATTTCCAAATTACAAATCGTAACTAATTTAAATGAATCCAAAATAACGAAACCAATTCGAACTTCAGACAAAATTTTAAATTCAGAAATAATAATTTGATGTATAAAAAACATATTACTGACTATTGCAGATTTCCCTAAAAGGCTATGGGGTTGATTTACTAAAATAGCATAGTGAAAAATCTGGTGCAGCTCTGCATTGAAACCAATCAGCTTCCCTTTTTTTGTCAAAGCTTAAAGCAGATTGGCTACCATGCACAGCTGCACCAGATTTTGCACTCTCAATTTTAGTAAATCATCCCCAAAGGGGTATTCTTGTTTAATATAGCAGTCTTACTAAATTAAAGAAAAAGAAAAAGATTCAAATAAAAATAGAAAAAACTGTTTTCCAAAATTTGACTAGAACCAACTATTTACAATGAAATTGGATTGATTTAATATGAGATTCAAATATTTTAAATCCATTGGGAAAATTGAAATCTGGTCCCAAAAAAAAAAATAAAAATAAAAAACAAACAAACTAAGCTAAACTTACAAATGCAACAAAGCTAAACTCTTAAAAATCGATACAATTTTTTTTGTTCTTCACATGTCTAGTTAATTTCCCAGCAGCAGCTTGCACCTCCTGGCACAATGCAATGCAAAAATGAGATTTGGGTGATTTTTTTTATCTATTTAATGGTTTAGCATTTATTCAAAACTTTTATAAAGCAAGCATCCTGCCTAGTTGCAGGTACTACAAGATGCACCTATTACTTTTAGGGATGCACCGAAATGAAATTCTTGGCCGAAGCCGAATAATGAAATGCTTGGCCGAAGGCCGAATGCGGCGTTTCGCATTTTTTCCATTTATTTTGCCAATTTTTTGTCCTCTCTCTTGTCCTCTCGTGTCTCTCTCTCTTGTCCTCTCATGTCTCTCTCTCTTGTCCTCTCATGTCTCTCTCTCTTGTCCTCTCATGTCTCTCTCTCTTGTCCTCTCATGTGTCTCTCTCTCGTCCTCTCATGTCTCTCTCTCGTCCTCTCATGTCTCTCTCTCGTCCTCTCATGTCTCTCTCTCGTCCTCTCATGTCTCTCTCTCGTCCTCTCATGTCTCTCTCTCGTCCTCTCATGTCTCTCTCTCCCTAAATGTTACTGTAGGGAATAAGATTCAGTGCACACTGCAGCCTTGTACCATAGGGTTAATGTTAGTGACACTGTAGGGATTGGGAAGGATGCTGGGAATGGAAATCAGGAAGCATGCAGGCAGCCTTGTAAATTTTAATTGCAGATACAGGGCACTGGGCAGGTCAGGGTTAATATGGTAACATCAATTACTCAGTGACAGTCAGTCAGTGTCAGTGTGGACTCGATCAGATTATACAGTGACAGACAGTCTCTCATAGTGGTGGTAGTAGGAGGCTGGAGGTGGACTAGTAGGAGCCTGGAAAGGAGCACAGCCGCATACATACATTACTCACTCGTGCACTGCAGCCCGCCCCACACATTCAGTGAGTCTTACTCTCCTCCCTAGTTTTTTCAATGGCACATTCAGGAAGCCAATCACGCCGTGAGTAGCGGCACAGCGGAACCAATCAGGTGTGCAGGCACGCGTGATTGGTTCGCTGTGCAGCTAATCATGGCGTGATTGGCTCCCTGAATGTGCCATTGAAAAAACTAGGGAGGAGAGTAAGACTCACTGAATGTGTGGGGCGGGCTGCAGTGCACGAGTGAGTAATGTATGTATGTATGCTCACCGCTGAAGTGTCCCCGGCTTCCCCTGCCTAACACGGAAGTCTGTGAGTCCTCCTCCGAGTCCCTTCCCCCCTGCCTATGTGAATATCGCCTACGGCCACAGAACGATAGTAGATATCATATCGACTATCGTTCAGCCCTATTGTTCGGCACAAAATTATTCGGCCTTTTGACTTATTCGGCCGAGCACCGAAAGTGCTATTTTTTCTATTTTCCGCCGAATAATGTTTGGCCGCCAAACATCCGGTGCATCCCTAATTACTTTTATTAAACAGAAAAGCCCCTTCGTCCCTCTCTAAGTTTCACTTTTAATGCCACGAGGAAGTCTCGGTGGACACTTGAATGGCAGTTCGCAGGGGAAGTCCGGCACCAGTAACAAAGTGAAAGTAAAATCAAACAGGGGGCACAGAAAGTTCTTCTAGGTCAGTGGCTCTCCTGTCTGCTCCAGCACCAGGCCCATACTGGCTCGCTAGAGAGGGCCCTCACCTGCTGTTTTAATGAAAAAAAAAAAAAAAAAGGCACAGGGTAGGACTACAACTTCTTATCATGAAAGTTCCAATGAATCTAAAATCGTTCGGGAACTGCTGCATCTGCAGACAGAAAGACATGGCGGTGGTAGAAGCAGGCAGCGTGCAAAATTGTCAATCTTTATCGGCGGTTGGCACTGGCTTCTGTCAAAGCTAAGTACCACCACCTTTGGCGGACCATTCTCCCCTGAAACCCACCGACACCAAATATTTGAAGGACTATTTTTCCCTGGGGTTCACTATGACAATGACAAAGATTTGGGGAGATTATTCATCCCTAGTGGACTCTACCACCACCAATGATTTTGGGGGTGGGGAGTCAAAATCCCACTAAGGTTAAGAACCTCTGTCTTATGCAAGACATCTTGTGGTGTCTCGGATCATAAGCAATAACATTAGGTTTCAAAATGAAGCACAGGTTTACTTTATTGTGACACACACACACCTTACCTTTATACAGCCTACTATTGTGGTTGTCAGAGCAGAATTATATTGGGTACAAAGTACCGTTGAGTACATCAAAATAAATCTGGAAAAAAAAAAAATAGGAAATGAGCCAAACTTTAGTTAAGAAATGTTACCCCTAAACATTACATTCCTGATATGCTCCTGCTGTACCATGTACTTGTATGAGAAAGTTTCCTGTTCTCTTTGTATTGCTGCCTTAGTGTGAAATCCCTAGTGTTCCTGCCAGTCCCACTGCTTTCTTATTAAAAACTGACCACACTAAGCAGGAGAGCACAGTGTAGACAGTTTTTTTGGCTGTACCTGGAGCTAATCCAATGATCAGGCTTGTGCAGACAACCCACCTTCCCCATTCACTGGGAAGAGCAGTTTGCTACTGTTTCTCTGTCCCAAACTCTCAGGGCTCCTTATGCTGCTGAGAACAGAGAGTAAGTGATCATTTATAAAAATCAACATTCTAAATACCTTTCTTCCTATTTATTTTATGTGTATATACAGAAAGGTTTTGCGTTTCATTTTTACCTAAATGGTTTAACAAGATGAGGGTTCACATACACTAAGGCAGTGATTCTCAACTCCGGTCCTCAGGGCACACTAACAGGCCAGGTTTGCAAGAAAACTGAAATACATCCCAGGTGATACAATTTGTTGCTCAGTGAATGCAGTATTTTAGTCTGCATCTCCAAAGTAATACTTAAAATCTGGCCTGTTCGTGTGCCCAGAGAACCGGAGTTAAACACTGCTTTATGCTCTGTTTCCACTGCCGCGACTTCCTAGTGAAAGTTGCTTGCGGAATTCAGTGCGACTTGTCCCTCATTATAGAGGGAAGTCGCACTGAAGTCGGCTCAAAAGTAGTGCACAAACTACTTTTGAAGTTGCGGCAGTGAAAACGGCCGAATTGAAATCAATGGCTTTTGACTTGCTGTGTGACTTGACATGTGTCAAGTCGCACTAGTGGAAACCGACACTAAAGGGATAGGTCAGCCAGAAATGTAGGTGTAGTACCACTTGCAGCCTGCAGATGGCGATAAAGGATAAAGCAGCCTTCCCATGTATTTGCACAACGCACCAAAGCAGAGCATACATTTGAGTGGTTTTCTAGCAAATTTTAGCCACCTTTCAAACCTCAAAAGAGTTGATCAAACAAGACAACTTACCATTGACTGGTGGGGGAAAAAAAAAAAAAAAAAAACACGGATTAAGGCAAACAAAACCCAACTGTATTTGCTACAATGCTTCAAGGTGAATGGCCAGCGTAGCTTTTCATGCCAACTCAGGGGTTCAGTACACAGCTTTAATGGCCTTTTCACCTCAACAGCTGTGAATGGTCATCGCACCACACAAGTTAACCTTGCCGATAGCACTGCATCACACATCCATTACTGTAAAGTAATAGTGAATACAGACCTCAACATACAGTGCATCAGAACGTATTCACAGCGCTTCACTTTTTCCACATTTTGCTACAGCCTTCTTCCAAAATGGATTTCATAATTTTCCTCAAAAACTCTAGCCCATAATAACGTGAAAATCGTTTGAATTTTTTTTTTGTTTTTTGCAAAACCACCCCATGTACAGTAGTCACAGCCTTTGAAACCATGACACTCAAAATTGAGCTCAGGTGCATCCCGTTTCCACTGATCATCCTTGAGATGTTTCTACAACTTGGGAGTCCACCTGTGGTAAATTCAGTTGATTGGACAGGATTTGGAAAGGCACACCCACCTATCTATATAAGGTCCCACAGTTACCAGTGCATGTCAGAGCACAAACCAAGCCATGAAGTCTAAGGAATTGTCTGTAGACCTCCAAGACAGGATTGTATTGAGGCACAGATCTGGGGAAGGGTACAGAAAAATGTTTGCAGCATTGAAGTTCCCAATGAGCACAGTGGCCTCCCATCATCCGTAAATGGAAGTTTGGAACCACCAGGACTCTTTCTAGAGCAGGCCCCCCGGCCAAACTGAGCAATCGGGGGGAGAAGGGCCTTAGTCAGGGAGGTGACCAAGAACCCGATGGTTACTCTGACAGAGCTCCAGCATTTCTCTGTGGAGAGAGGAGAACCTTCCAGAAGACCAACCATCTCAGCAGCACTCCACCAATCAGGCCTGTATGGTAGAGCGGCTAAACAGAAGTCACTTCTCAGTAAAAGGCACATGACAGCCCACCTGGGGTTTGCCAAAAGGCACCTGAAGGAGTCTCAGAACAAGAGAAACATCTGGTCTGAAGAAACAAAGATTGAACTCTTTGGCCTGAATGGCAAGCGTCATGTGTATCGTCCCTACAGTGAAGCATGGTGGTGGCAGCATTATGCTGTGGAGAGGTTTTTCAGGGGCGGGAACTGGGAGACTAGTCAGGATTGGAGGGAAAGATGAATGCAGCAATGTACAGAGACCTCCTTGATGAAAACCTGCTCCAGACCTCAAACTGGGGTGAAGGTTCTTCTTCCAACAGGAGAACGACCCGAAGCACACAGCCAAAATAACAAAGGAGTGGCTCCGGGACAACTCAGAATTTCCTTGAGTGGTCCAGCCAGAGCCCAGACTTAAACCGATTGAACATCTCTGAGGAGATCTGAAAAGGGCTGTGCACTGACGCTCCCCATCCAATCTGATGGAGCTTGAGAGGTCCTGCAAAGAATGGAAGAAACTTCCCAAAAATAGGTGTGCCAAGCATCATACTCAAAAAAGACTTCAGGCTGTAATTGGGTGCTTCTACAAAGTGTTGAGCAAAGGCTGTGATACTTATGTATATGGGGATTATTTTCGTTTGAAATCCCCAACTTTAATTAAAAAAAATTAAACACACCTTTCTTCACATTGTCATTATGCGGTATGGTTGTAGAATTTTGAGGAAAATCATGAATTTATTCAATTTTGGAATAAGGCTATAAAATAACAAAAATGTGTAAGAAGTGAAGCGCTGAAGACTTTCCAGATGCGCTGTAACAAGTTTAGGAGGGTAAAAGTGGTACTCCACATTCATTTTTGCCTTTTTTGCTGTAGGGGAACTTCTTGGGAAGACTATCTGCTTTGTGAAAGGGGTGTTGGAGAGGCTCATTCCCTTACTGTTGCTTCTCTGTGGGAGGAAGTGAAATCCTCCCCAACAGAGCTCAGAGACAGCCCAATCTATAAACTATTTATGAACATTCTGGGTATGGATACTCCTAAATGTACTTATCAACAGCATCATCCGTGGAGTAGAAGATGAATTCTGGTTGGCTGCTATGGCTTATTGCACTTGATTGGAACTTACAAAAAAAGCCCCCCTATATAGAAGGCTGCGAGATTCAGGGGTGCCTGAAAGTCTGAGAATTGTGAATTACAGGTCGTTCATTATAAAGAACCTACCCCATTACACAGGAAAGTGTAAACTCCGATACGAAGAACATGTTCGTCCAACCTTCAAACTCCAGAGCCTGCCGGAAAAAGAGAATTGCATCATCATGACAAAGAGCACAAAAAATATTTAAATAAATGGATCCATTAACGGTACCAGTTTCTTACATATTGGAAGCAGCCATTAAAAACGTTCCCTAGTAGAATTCAATTAACAAAAACCACAAAAACCACAAACAATGGATAGAGGCACATAAGGGTGGTCATAATATGCATGCCTCACACACCCCACACCGGAGGGGAAAAAAAAAAAAGACCCTTGTGCTTACACAAAAGCAGAAATGTAGGTAGCGCCCGCATATATAAATGCTCTTTGCACCACACATGTAAAAGGTATCACCACAAAACATAAAGAGCAATAATTCTACCGTAAGTACCGTAGTTGGCTCCATTCCACAAGCATGCGCAATTTTAAAGTGTGACAGGTTAGGCATCTACTTACTCAGTGTAACATCTTTTATATTTTATCCCGAAAAATAAATTGGGTTACATAGTGTTTTTTTGCATTTACATTTTTCGTTAAAGGGTTTCTCTCCCCTCCTACCAAAAAAAGTGCGTTTGAAAGAGTGCTGTGCAAATACCTTGTGACAAATTGTAACGACCTCAATTCCATTTTCTAGGGTCTCTGCTAAAAAATGTATATGTATATATATATATATATATATATATATATATATATATATATATATATATATATATATATATATATATATATATATATATATATATATATATATATATATATATATATATATATATATATATATTTGGGGGTTCCGAGTAATTTTTTTTTGGTAGAAAATTGCTCATAACCCTCAAACATTTTATTTAGCAGAGACCCTTTTTTGGGGGGGGGGGGGGGGTTAATACCGATAAACCACAATATACAACCCAATTTTTTGGGGGTAAAATATAAATGGTGTTACGCCGAGTAGGCAGATAACCAATATGTCAAGCTTATGACGCCACGACCGCCATTTCATACTCTAGGGTCTCTGTTTTTTTTTTGGGGGGGGGGGGGGGGTTCTGAGTAATTTTTTTTGCTGAAAGAAAGAAAACACACTTTACTTGGAACCCCTAAAACGTATTCTTTTTTTTAGCAGAGACCCTAGATGAAATGGCGGTCCTTGCAATTTTTAGGTCACAAGGTGTGCATATACAGTAAAGCTGTGCTTTGCATGAAGACTACCATAGGAGAATGTCAGGGGGAGGGGGTCTCAGCTCACAGACTAAAATCATAGTACAGGCAACCACCTGCCTGGCTAAGAAAGACCGACCACCTTTTCAGGAAGTGAACGACAGCTTAGCAAAATTCAGATACAGTGAGATAGCGTTGTCGGTGAACAGGAAGAAGCAGATTGTCTAGTTTACATAAGACTTTCTAAGCTACACAAAACAGCTAGCCAAAAAATGAACAAAAAAAAAAAAAAAAAAGATATTGAACATACTATTAGGAAAAATTTCATTTTGACTGGAGTTTCCCTTGTAGGGGGTAAAGCTTTTGCAGGGCTGAATTAATGACACTTGAAATGGAGGTAATAAACTTAGTCTGCTGAACAGCCACCAGATGAAACTTTGGCTAGTGGCCCACCGAGTTGACGTTAAATAACTTCCCCCCAGCATGGATGTTTGCATACATGAATGTACAGATTGCTGGCAGGAAGGAGTGAAAAGTAAATCCGCACATGGCAGTACTGGAGACTCCATATCTAGTACAAGGCCAGTCTAAATTTCCATCCTGTAGCAGATTTTATATCCTGGACACAGGACAAGCGGAGACTTTGCTATAAGATACAGGCTGAGACAAAAGATTAGAGAAGGCAATGAGGAAACAAGTGAAGGACACAGAGGTTGGGCGGTGCGGACTTCCCACACAGAAGGGCTTTGTGTATCAGATTTGTACTCTAGCTACTAGCAGCGTGCACACTGGTGGTTTACTCTGCCTGCCCTGACCTCTACACAATGGTCCCATTCTACTGCGACATCAGGAAACAAGCCGCTCCAATACTGCACTAGGCTCACCTTCATCAACTTTCCCCACTGGAAAGTGATTTCATAGCTTTATTTAGCAAGGCTGCTGTGTATTCTCATTTTGGGACATTAAAAAGGAAGGCTATAGCTTTTTAAAACCTCTTCCAGAAATTAAGGATTTTATAAAACCAATTAGTACGTGAATTTGTCTTGGTTGTTATGAACCCCTGTACAGCAGAGCTTAGACTAGGAGAACGATGGCAGAGTCTGCAAAGTGAACACAGATCAATAGGAAAGATCATGCTGAGCAGAGATATAAAGTGCTGCTTCTCCCACACTGTCCAATCACAGGCTGTGGGTAAAGAGGCGGCCAAGCTGTATGGAATAGTCTGGTCACCAACACGGCTGTGCCGTCTGACAAAAGGTGTGCAAGTCTCAAGACTGGATGGATATATCCTGACCTGTAAAAACTGCTCTCATATGCATTTCAAAATGGGGCCATTTTTTCTTGGAGTTGCACTTGCCACTTAACCATCTAAAAATGCTAACTGTGTGCATTTAAAAAAAAGTAAACCCTTCACAAAAGCAGACAGTTCTAATAGAGTCCATTATACCCCTCGAAAATTGTTCTCTTCGACCTTCACCCAATTGCCCGCTCCAATATGCATACAGCCACAGTAATTCATATGTTATGCCGCTGTCCTAAAATATATTAGTATTGGAAAGACATATTTCAAATTTTATATCAACTCTGTTCAATTTAATAGACATCTAATCTTAAACATGTCCTGCTGAGTATATTTACGGAGGATTGGCCATTATTCTTTCAGAAAAAATGTATTTACCCGTTTGTTATTTCTTGCCTATCAGTTGATTTCTCAACATTGGCCATCATCTAACCCACCAACTTGCGTTCAGTGGTGAATGGTGGTAAATGCTGTTCTGCATAAAGAGCGAGTGACTCTTTATAAGCATAGGGGTTGTAGCCATACATTTAATAAGATCTGGACTTTTTGGTTAGCCTCCCTATATAATGGTATCCACTAGTGTGGATGAGATCTTTGCTTCTAGGGATAGTATTGCTACACTATGATGGGTCTATGGTATGGAATTTAATTGAATCACTGACTGTTCTGTAACGCTAAACATTTCTAAGCGACGACTGCTATATACAGTAACGAATTATTGTTTAAATTAAATTTAAAAGAAATTTTGTTCAATTTACTATATTACATTTTTTTTGTTTTGGTTTGGCTTGTTGATGGGGGGGGGGGGGGGGTAATCAAGCAATTTTCCTTTCTTGCAACCGGTCTATGGCTATGCAATTCTTTTTATCTCACTTCTTTGGAATGCCAAAGCATATACAGTGCATTGCGAAAGCATTTGCCCCCCTTCAACTTTTCAACCTTTTGCCACATTTCAGGCTTCAAACAAAGATCTAAAACTAATTTTTTTTTGAACAACCAACAAGTGGGACACAACCATGAAGTGGAACGAAATTTATTGGATATTTCAAACTTTAACAAATAAAAAACTGAAAAATTGGGCGTGCAAAATTATTCAGCCCCCTTAATACTTTGTAGCGCCACCTTTTGCTGCGATTACAGCTGTAAGTAGCTTGGGGTATGTCTCTATCAGTTTTGCACATCGAGAGACTGAATTTCTGCCCATTCCTCCTTGCAAAACAGCTTGAGCTCAGGGAGGTTGGATGGAGAGCGTTTGTGAACAGCGGTTTTCAGTTCTTTCCACAGATTCTCGATTGGATTCAGGTCTGGACTTTGACTTGGCCATTCTAACACCTAGATATGTTTATTTGTGAACCATTTCATTGTAGATTTTGCTTTATGTTTTGGATCATTGTCTTGTTGGAAGACAAATCTCCGTCCCAGTCTCAGGACTTTTGCAAACTCCCATCAGGTTTTCTTTCAGAATGGTCCTGTATTTGGCTCCATCTATCTTCCCATCAATTTTAACCATCTTCCCTGTCCCTGCTGAAGACCAGGCCCAAACCATGATGCTGCCACCACGTTTGACAGTGGGGATGGTGTGTTCAGGGTGATGAGCTGTGTTGCTTTTACGCCAAAACATAACATTTTGGATTGTTGCCAAAAAGATTGATTTTGGTTTCATCTGACCAGAGCACCTTCTTCCACGTTTGGCGTGTCACCCAGGTGGCTTGTGGCAAACTTTAAACGACACTTTTTTTGGATATCTTTAAGAAATGGCTTTCTTCTTGCCACTCTTCCATAAAGGCCAGATTTGTGCAGTATACGACTGATTGTTGTCCTATGGACAGAGTCTCCCACCTCAGCTGTAGATCTCTGCAGTTCATCCAGAGTGATCATGGGCCTCTTGGCTGCATCTCTGATCAGTCTTCTCCTTGTATGAGCTGAAAGTTTAGAGGGACGGCCATGGCTTCGTAGATTTGCAGTGATCTGATACTCCTTCCATTTCAATATTATCGCTTGCACAGTGCTCCTTGGGATGTTTAAAGCTTGGGAAATCTCTTTGTATCCAAATCCGGCTTTAAACTTCTCCACAACAGTATCTCGGACCTGCCTGGTGTGTTCCTTGTTCTTCATGATGCTCTCTGCACTTTAAACGGACCTCTGAGACTATCACAGTGCAGGTGCATTTATACGGAGACTTGATTACACACAGGTGGATTCTATTTATCATCATTAGTCATTTAGGTCAACATTGGATCATTCAGAGATCCTCACTGAACTTCTGGAGAGAGTTTGCTGCCCTGAAAGTAAAGGGGCTGAATAATTTTGCACGCCCAATTTCAGTTTATTTGTTAACAAAGTGAAATATCCAATAAATTTCATTCCACTTCATGATTGTTTCCCACTTCTTGTCGATTCTTCACAAAACAATTGTTTTATATCTTTGGGTTTGAAGCCTGAAGTGTGGCAAAAGGTCGAAAAGTTCAAGGGGGCCGAATACTTTCGCAATGCACTGTAAATATGTAGCATAAGCATGACACCCAACAAACTGCCTATAACGCCTCTAGAAACATGATTTCCAGAGACAAGCCAGGCTGCCAGCTCGCACATTTCTATCAGACAGGTTCTCTTTAGTACCCATATGCTGCTGAAGTTTTCTTCCTCTTTAGGAAAACAAATGGGCAAAGAGCAACCAAAAAAAGAGAAGTAATAGATTGTGTGTACATTTCTTCTATGGTGCCAATCCTGGAAATGTCACATCTCTGATAATACAAGAACATATCACTGTACATAGCATTGTAAACCACGGAGGCATTTCCACACCTTGAAATCTGACAACCCAAAGATTTGCATTCCTCTAATGATCTACATTACATAGTATTGTAAGCTATGCTGGCATATCCACACCTGACAAGTTACCATAGAAAAGTGACAGCAGAGAGATTCATGAACAACGGTCTCACCTTCTGGATATCACCGGTCACGTAAGCGATGACCAACGTGGGGACAATCATGAACAATGCATTGTAATACAGCAAGCCATACTTTCCAAGTTCCTGGAAAGAAAAAAAATAAAATAAATACTTTGTAACACTCCCAACTGTACAACCGATTACATTTTTACTTTGTAAATGTAAAGCATAAATATGCAGCCTGAACACCACACTTAGGCTATGTTAAAAACTAGGCGTTGCTATATTTACAGGCATTTATGTGCAGCCGTTTTTTTGGGTTTACAAGTGTCCAATACAGAAAAAAAAAAAGCCTGTGATCTGCCATAAAAACCTCATGTACTTTGACAGGAGATTTGCTCAACCACTTCCTGCCTGCCTGCCAAATTACAGCGGAGCGATGCAGCCATTGTTCTGGGACGCCGTCATATATGACAGGGCACCAGAACAGCCTCTCTTGCGCATCGCAGGGAATCACTGATCATCAATGCCCTGATTGCAGAAAATGTAAATAAAGTGCCAATTACTGCCCACAATCAGTGCCTGCTCATCTAGGCACTGACTGGCAGCACTATGGGCACTGATGGTGCTGCCCATCAGTGCGGAATATATTTGTACCTCCCCATCAGTGCAGCCTATCAGCGCCCATCAGTGAAGGAGAAATATTTTCAAAATTTAAATCACAGAAAATAATTAAAAAAATTTTCTTCAAAATTTTTCTTCTTTTTTTGTAAGAAATAAAAAAGCCAGCAGTGAATAAATACCACCAAAAGAAAGCTCTATTTGTGTAAAAAAAAAAAAAAAATTATAAAAATTTCATATGGGTACAGTGTAGCATGACCGCGCAATTGTCATTCAAAATGTGACAGCGCTGAAAGCTGAAAATTGGCCAGGGCAGGAAGGGGGTGAAAGTGCCGGTATTGAAGTGGTTAAAGCAACAGAATGCTTAGATGTGAAAGGGGGCCATTGAAATTAATGGGATTGGTCTTGTTGGGCGTTTTTAGAGTGGAGGTTTAGAGCAGAAAATCACCCAAAAATGCATACATGTGAACAGAGCCTGAAAGGGGTATTTAACCCAAAAACAAACCTATTGCAGTTGGCAAGTCTTAGATGTGATGGCTGCATTAGTTTTTTTTAGGCTCTCTTCATCTGGTGAGCCAGCAAGTCTGTTAATCAAAGAAACAAGCTCTCTTCCAGATGCATCAGTTTACAGAGATAAGACGAACCATTTACTGCTGACAGAGGTGTTTACTGATATATGTGCCCAGGTCAGATTTCATGAATGGGGTTTACATCCACTTTAAACACTGATCATTGTAGTGTTTACTTATCTCTCTCTCCAAAGCCCTAACTCCTGTGGCATTCTGCTGCTCTGTGAGAACCTCTGACAAGTTCTTACACTGGAGATAAAAGGAAGTGGAAATTTGTGTTGGGGTGGGTGCATAGAGATAGATTAGCATTAGATTGGTTTATTCACAGCACAGCCCTGCCTATGTGGAGGGGGGGGGGGGGGTGTTCCTTTCCTCCAATCAGCTCACACAGTGTATGCCAAGACTCCACACCCAGTGCTGAAACAGGAAGAAAAAAAATTCTAAACATGTAGAAAGCTAAGAAGACAGCAGATACACACTTCAGACCTGCTTAGCTATGGCATTCTGAGAAAATGACCACACCGGAGCAAAAATTTATAGTGATGCACATGGGGTGGGAGGCATGTCACAAAATGAACAGTGGAGAGGAAAAAAAAAAAAAAAAAAAAACCCAAAAAGGGAAAAGAAAAGGGGATGGGAGGGGGGGGGGGGATTAAAGATTTGAGGAGCAGCACAAGGGTAAGTCCCGATTGCGGATTTAGCATCAACTTTCCCCAAGAACAGAGCTCCTGCTCCCATGTGGCAACACCAGAGCTCCTACATGACATTCCCGTGCAGCAGGACAACAAAGCTACCAAAACCATTTCCCATGTGGCAGAACCACAGAGCTAACACTCCCATCTTATTGCCAGGCAGCAGGAACACAGAGATCCCCCATCCCATTCTAAGGACCCCAGACCGCGTCATCCTATTCCCATGTGGCAGGACCACATGGCTACATCCCATATATTACACTACAGGGAACACAATCTCATTATGCTTAGTTTTACAATTTAACGCTCACCTTGGAATCCAACTTCTGCTTTACATAAGCCCCATTGGCCGCTGTCAAGACATCGTTTACCAGGATGAATATGTACCCTTCAAGGTCGAATGCCAGATCAGTACTGAAAAAAAAAAAAAAAAATTATATTATAATTATATATATATATATATATATATATATATATATATATATATATATATATATATATATATATATATATATATATATATATATATATATATATATATATATAAGAAAACAAACACCGGCACAAAGCTGCTCCAACTTCTATTATAGCAGACTCCTTCGTCACACATGACATGAATACAGCACCTCAGCATTCCTCCACTCTGATCAGTTTAAAAGTGATCAGCCATGTTCTAAAAATCTTGCTTCTATTTATGGTTTGTAAAACATATGGGAGACAAAGCAAGCACACAGTTTCACTGCAAGGGCTCTTTGACACGGCCGCTCCGCTTGTCTGCAAATCCTATTTTTCTGCGGATGATTTGCGGACATAATGTAAGTCAATGGCACTGCGGATGTCAGCGGAATACCATCCACTGACATCAGATTTTCTTCCTTTCAGTTCTGTTCTGTTTTTTGGAACGGAACAGAACCCCATTTTTTCATCCGTTCAAAAAACGGAAAGGAAGGAAAAAAAAAAAAATCGGATGTCAGCGGCTGACATCCGCAATGCCATAGACATACATTATGTCCGCATATCATCCGCAAACGGATGGGATGATATGCGGGCACACGGAGCGGATGACAGAAATGTCATCCGCTCCGTGGAAAAAAAAAGTCCCGCAGCGGACCTTTCACACGGAGCGGCCGTGTGAAAGAAGCCCAACTCAACAAAATAAAAAGGTTACATAAATGACACACCCTATGTTAGAATGTCAGGTTTCTGTGATGTTAGAAAAAAAAAAAAAAAAGAATTTCAGATCTCTTTAAAATGTGACCTATAAAGTGTACAACTCAGTTGAACAAGAAAATTACATTTTAGGTGGAGGGAAGCAAAAAATAAAGTTGCATAAGTGTGCACACCCTTAAATACTTTTGTTATAGCACCTTTTGAATTGATTATAGCACTCAAGTCTTGTCGGGTATGAGTCTCAGCATGACACATCTTGACTTGGTAATATTTGCCCGCTCTTGCAAAAACACTGCAAATCTGTCAGATTGGGAGGGCATTTTCTCTGCACAGCCCTCTTCAGATCAACCCACAGATTTTCAATTGGATTCAGGTCTAGGCCATTCCAAAACTTGTTTTTTATGTTTAAAGTACACTTACACCTCTAAGACTGTCAAGAGCACATATAAAGCCCACACAGGAGCATTAAAAAAAAAAAAAAAAAAAAAGAAGAAGAAGAAGAAAATCCAACAGAAGACCAGATCAATTTTGAAGGTCATGAAGCAATGCAACCCAAACGAGTGGACGGACCCGTGTATCAGGCGCTCCAGCCTCGCCTCCTTGAACCAAAAGTATAAATTAGCGTTTGCAATTTTGGGCGAAGCGAATAGGTTTTGTTTGGCAAAAACAACTTAACCGTCCACAGCTGTGGAGAGCTCCGCTAACCATTTGGCCCAAACGCCATCATACTTTTTAGGGCAGCCCCGATGGAAATCTATCTTTGTACAAGGGGTGGAGCGTTAGTCACCAATTTTTTTTAAGTAAGGTAGACAAGAAGGGTTCTGTTTATTTCCAATGAAGCGCGACTGCTTTTCTGGCATAGAACAGCAAGAGACCAATAAGAGTCCAATCCACCACCCTGGGAGCCAAATCTTCCACTAAACTTGGAGGAGGGAGTGATGGAGATATTAGTCACTAGTTGGATCGTTTCTAGAACCTGAAACCAATACACGCTGATCGCAGGGCAGGATCAAAATATATGTATAAAGTCTCCCCGCGGTGGCTGCATCGCCAGTATGCTGGAGAATGGGTGGGCCATTCAAAAACATTAATCTTCTAGTGAAGCCATTCCTTTGTTAATTTGGATGTATGCTTTGGGTCGTTGTCATGCTGAAAGATGAAGTTTCTCTTCATGTTCAGCTTTCTAGCAGAAGCCCAATGGTTTTGGCCAATATTGACTGGTATTTGGAACTCCCTCCATCTTGACTAAGCCCCCTGTTCCAGCTAAAGAGAAATTAGCCCCAAAGCATGATGCTGCCACCACTATGCTTCACAGTGGGTATGGTGTTCTTTTGGTGATGTGCAGTGTTTTCGCACCAAACATATCTTTTGGACTTCTGGCCAAAAAGTTCAACCTTGGTTTCATCAGACCATAACATATTTCCCCACATGCTTTTGGGAGCTTTTGTTTTTGCAAAATTTAGCCGGGCTTGGATGTTTTTCTTCGTAAGAAAAGGCTTCCGTCTTGCCACTCTACCCCATAGCCCAGACATATGAAGAATACGGGGGATCGTTGTCACATGTGCCACACAGCCAGTACTTGCTAGATATTCCTGCAGCTCCAATGTTGCTGTAGCCCTCTTGGCATCCTCCCTGACCAGTTTTTTTTCTCGTCTTTTCCATCAATTTTGCAGGGACGTCCAGTTCTTGGTAATGTCACTGTTGTGCCATATTTTCTCCACTTGATGACTGTCTTCACTGTGTTCCATGGTATATCTAATGCCTTGGAAATTCTTTTGTCCCCCTTCTCCTGACTCCTATCTTTTAACAATGAGATGCCTCTAAAGCTTTGGAAACTCTGCGGACCATGGCTTTTGCTGTAGGATGTGACTAAGAAAATGTCAGGAAAGACCTACTAGAACAGCTGAACTTTATTTGGGGTTAATCAGAGGCACTTTAAAATGATGGCAGGTGTGTACTGACTCCTATTTAACATGAGTGAATGCAATGGCTTAATTATGAACACTGCTACCTCCCTAGTTATAGGAAAGGGTGCACACAACCACCCCCTCAAAAAAAAAAAAAAAAAAAAACACGACTTCAGATTTTTGTTTTTCAACTGAGTGGAGTTGATGGGGTAGCAACAATACTATACAGTATATAATACAATACTGCACTGCTCCTGAATTCATAGCAGAATTGTCACCCTCAAGCTTGAACTACAGTGGGAGGATATGTTGCAGGGATTCTTTAGCTTGCCAATCAACACCTAGCCACACCTAGTCCTGCCCAATTCTTTGTGGATTGACAGCATTGCCTCGGTTGCTGCAACCTTCCCACTTTAATCCCACGTTCACATTGGTCTGATTTGACATGTTTGCATGTTAAATCTGAGCCATTTGCACCACACCGATTCCCAAGTAGTTTCTGTACTAGTTTTAACAATTTTGGGGGGGGGGGGTTCCGTGCATGTTTTCAATAGGCAGGAACCTTCACAGATGTTGAAATTACCCCCGATTTTGGACTGAAATGCCAGCTTGAAATTGTGAGAGTTTAGCTGAACTCGCACAATTTCAAAACAGCCTCCGTGTGAATCTAGGCTAAAGAACCTTGGGGGGGGGGGGGGGGGGTGTCAGGCCAAGGAGGAAAGGATTAGATGATGCTAGATGTCATCCAGCCAGGAAAATGAGATGGCTTCTGACTGTCTGCAGCTTCTAATGCACAGAAATCAGAGTAAGCAAGCTCTGCCCAGGAGAGGAGCCTTTATAACTGTGCAAGACTGAAGGTTCCTTCATCTTAAACAAAGTTTTATTAACTTGCACTCACCTGGCAGCGATAAATGCCCCTAGGATCATAGCGAATACTGTCATCTGAATACTGCGAGAAAACGTCTTCCTGCAAAAAAAAAATAAAAAATACAATAAATGTAGAATATCAGATAAGGAAAGGCTGTGCAGCCAAATGCAGAAAACCTTGAGTGTTCCCACACCTTAAAATGGAACTCCCAGGAATTTTTTTATTCCAAATTCTGTTTACCATCTCCATGCTACAGTGCTGTCCCACCCACCTTGGTCCAGCGACCCTAGTGTCATTCTGCCCAACTCCTGTAAGCCTAGCCTGTCACCCCAGGGGACACCATCCCACGGGTGGGGTGCACAGTATTCCAGGACAGAGCAGTGCTCACCTCATTACACGAGCACTGTGCAGTTCTAAAAAAAAATGCCTGTCCCCCGGTGCAGATAGAAGAGAAAGTGCTGGTGGTGTCAGTGGACTGAAGTTGTGGTCAGGTGTTACTTTGTGCCGGCCCAGGTGCTTTTCCCCTCCCTACATAATGATCTTATGTAGCTGCAGAGGTATGAAGAAGGGAAATCCTATAGTGTCACCTGAGTGTCAGCGATCAGCAGCCGACCCTGACCTCCAAGGAGGCCAGCGCCCAGCAGCCGACCCTGACCTCCAAGGAGGCCAGCGCCCAGCAGCCGACCCTGACCTCCAAGGAGGCCAGCGCCCAGCAGCCGACCCTGACCTCCAAGGAGGCCAGCGCCCAGCAGCCGACCCTGACCTCCAAGGAGGCCAGCGCCCAGCAGCCGACCCTGACCTCCAAGGAGGCCAGCGCCCAGCAGCCGTCTCAGGGCTTGTGGAAGTCTACACTAGAAAGGGAAGCTTTTAAATATAACATAACATGCGTTAAATTCCTTAAATGCATATCCAATCCAATAGGAAGATTGTTAATAAAAATAATGGTCTGACAACAGCGTCTCAGTAAGTAATGGAAACCTTTGAGAGATGAAGCTGTGATTGCTGGTGTTGTGAAAATGCTAGTTGCCTGGCTGTTATATCGACCCTCTGGCTTTAAATTATGCACTGACCTAGAACAAGAATGCCAAATCGGGACACTCAGAGTAAAAGCGGTATTAAACCCAAAAAGGTCACATTAAAGCTTACCAATCATTAGATGTGGTGGCCACATTCATTTTCTCTCTCTCCCCCCCCCCCCCCCATAAACCCCGTTTTTACCTTGAGATCTAACCAGTAAAAACGCCACCTATATTAGAGAGCCTCCACTCTAATACAGGACGATTAAACTATTAGATTTTATTACTTTTACAGTGCCTTGAAAAAGTATTCATACCCCTTGAAATTTCACATTTTGTCATGTTACAACCAAAAACGTAAATGTATTTTATTGGGATTTTATGCGATAGACCGACACAAAGTGGCACATAATTGTGAAGTGTAAGGAAAATGATTTTTAATTTTTTTACAAATAAATATGTGAAAAGTGTGGCGTGCATTTGTTTTCACCCCCCTGAGTCAATACTTTGTAGAACCGCCTTTCCCTGCAATTACAGCTGCAAGCCTTTTTGGGGATGTCTCTACCAGCTTTGCCCATCTAGAGACATTTTTGCCCATTCTTTGCAGAATAGCTCAAGCTCTGTCAGATTGGATGGAGAGCGTCTGTGAACAGCAATTTGCAAGTCTCAATTGGTTGGATTCTCAATTGGATTTAGGTCTGAACTTTGACTGGGCCATTCTAACACAAGAATAAGCTTTGATGTAAACCATTGCATTGTAGCTCTGGCTGTATGTTTCGGGTCGTTCTCCTGCTGGAAGGTGAACCTCCGCCCCAGTCTCAAAATATAAATATATATATATATATATATATATATATATATATATATATATATATATATATATATATATATATATATATATATATATATTTTGTTTGGGGGTCCCAAGTAATTTTCTAGCAAAAAATACTGATGTTATAGGTGAACAAAAAGTGCCAGAAAAGGCCCAGAGTGGAAGTAGTTAATCTGGGGGAGGTAGTGCTCAATGGACTAGCAGATTACACTAACAAATTGAAGCCAACAAATTGAAGCCAACCTCCAGCTCACACAGCAACAGGTTGTTTCTTTTGGAATAAAGGTTTTACATGAATAAAAGCTCATTTTAAGCAGTGGTAAATGGTTTGTCTCATCCCTGTAATGGATACATCTGCAGAAGAGCTTTTTCTGTTCAAAGAGAACAGACTTACTGGCTGGATCACCAAATAAAACAAATGCAGCTATCGGATCTAAGAACTGGTAAGCTGCAACATAAACCCAAAAGCAAACCATTTTTATTAACACTGCTTAAAGTCAGTATCTTAAGTCAGCACTGACGCCATCAAATCAGCTAAGCAACAACTGGCATTTTCAGGTGAGATCAGTAATGACGGCCTCCCTACTACACATCCACCTAATCTGGAAAGCCCCCCCCAAAAAATTGCATTTTTTTTTTTTTACAAACCAAGCAGGAGCCCAGCCAAATGACAAAGGCAGTAAAGCAGCTTTAAAGTGCACCAATAAAAACACTTACTTGAGTAGAAAGCCCTCAGCCATCATTGTAAACAAAATTGAGAAACGGCGGAGAACTGTGAACATGGGGAGGCTGCAAAAGCAAACAGACACAGGGTTATGTTAAGCAAAATTAAATCCTATTACAAGTTTGTCAAAAATATTTTTGCAGTTTTTAAAAGTAGCAAAAAAAAGGTAAAATCCCTGCCAGGTTATTTCTTGCTGCATGTACCATTGTGGAAGTTTCCCCTTTACATCCTGCCTAAAAGACTCAACAGGAAGTTAGAGGAAATTTCCCCAAGTGAGAGGATTTCCCCTCATGTTGTCTCTGGAACAGGTGCCCCCCATTGAAAGACTTTCCTAGGCTTAGAGACAACTCTAAAATTTTGAAGAGCAACCTCACTTTGTGTGTAGGTGACAATGGGCTGAATCTCCCCAATGAGGACAGAGAGACCACATCTAATGAATGTTTAAAGAAATTCACATTCCCTGCTTTATAAATATGTGCCCCTTAGGTCTTCAAATATCATCCATTACATGTATGTTTACAACAAATGCAGTAGTTACACTGGACACTAAACACACACACACACACACACACACACACTATACCATGCCTGGATATTAGGTCCTCACCTTCAATTTATTTTTACATTAAAAACACAAACCAAATTAAATTTATTTTTGGTCACATTAACCACTTCTGGACCGGAAGGATTTGCCCCCTTAATGACAAGGCCATATTTTGTGATTCGGCACTGCGTTACTTTAACGGACAATTGCGTGGGGCGTGCAACGCTGTACCCACGCAATGGGTACACATATATATATATATATATATATATATATATATATATATATATATATATATATATATATAACATACATACACACACACTATAATATATATATATATATATATATATATATATATATATATACATATACACACACACAAACACATTTTTTTTTCCCAGGATGGTCGCTCTTTTTTAAAAAAAAGTGGCAAAGTGTCTGATTTGTTTACTGCTATATCGCAGTCCCGCTAAAAAAAAAAAAAAAAAAAAAAAAATCTGATCTCCGACATTACTATTTATAAATAAAAAAAAAAAAAAAAAACAAACGACAATCCATGAATTTATCCCATAGTTTGTAGATGCTATAACTTTTGCGCAAACAATATACGCCTATTGGGATTTTATTTCAAATAATACGTAGCAGAATACATATTGGCCTAAATTGATGAAGAAATTTGATGTTTTAGAAGCAGAAGTGAAACGTATCTATTTTTTTCCTTCAAAAATTGTCTGTCTTTTTGTTTAAAGCGCAAAAAATAAAACCACAGGAGGTGATCAAATATCCCTAAAAGAAAGCTCTATCTGTGGGGGGTGGGAGTAAAACCTTTACGGGGCTAAAGTTAAGTATGTGCATGAGTCTGGCCACTAGGTGGAGCTATGCCTTGATTTAGGCCTAGTATTCAACCTCTGACTTACAGAAATATAACAGAGGTCAGAGACCATTTATTTTAATAAATGCTCGGAGAAATTTGGAGATTATTTTTTTATTTTTTTTTTTAAATCAGGTAATGCTAAATAATATATTATATGTACCACTTGCAGTCAGTAGGAAATGCTCTCTGAAGGTTTGTTCTGCAGCTGTTATGCTAAAAACTTCACCCTCCAGTCTCCTGAAAGAGGTACCATCCTAATCAGTTATACACAGACTGACAACAAATGTTGCAAGCAGAAATATTTGTAATAAGAAGGAGGAAGTTCTCAGATGCTGGAAGTTAAATAAACCATGAAAACATCTGGAAGTAAAATACGACCTAAGGGGCTCTTAGTAACCGCTGACACAAATCATACATTTTACAAGGGATAAATCACAACAGCATGGCCAACATACAACTTCAGTAAGGCCAGAGTCAAATGTTGCATAAAGTCAGACTATTCATCTAGGATGACCAATGCATGAAAAAGGTGCATGCACGAATTTTGTCAACACATGATAGTCGGTTACCATGCCTTGTGGCGCATTGCAGCCCACGTGCACAGGCAAGGTGTGCAATTAAGTATGAATGCTCCCCCCCCCCCGCATATCAAAGTACATTTATACCCAACAGTGTGAATCCAGCACCAATACTTTGAGAATTATGGCCGCTATTGATTGTCTCCTGAACATACAGGAGGAATTGCAGTGCTAATCCACTGAATTCTATAAGAAATGCATGATCGCTCTTAAAAATCCCCATTTATCTTGTAGTCAGTGACACAAGGACCCCGATAATGGTTAACACAACCTCTGAACACAAGTCCATAGACCACAGTGAAGCCTTGTTTTGCACTGGAACGCTTTAAGAAGAATTACAATTTTTATTTTTATTTTTTTTAAAAACGCACAAACACGCACAAACACGCACACACACTTCTTTATTACACATACTGCAGTATTCTAAGAAAAATGAGAAACAATTGTTTTTGCTTAGCATAAAGATCACGATTCTCAGCATAACATCTTTTTCATTATACAAATGAAGTTGGGCTAACTTCACAGTTCAGTTTTTTTTTTTTTTTTTAATCCATTAAAGTGTATTTTTTCCCCAAAAAACTGCGTTTGTAAGACTTCTGCAGAAATACAGTGTGACAAAAAAAAGATTGAAATGATCACCATTTTATTCTCTAGGGTCTCTGCTAAAATATTATATATATATATATATTTTTTTTTTTTTTTTTATTGGGGGGGGGGGGGGTTAGAGTAATTTTCTAGCAAAAAATACATTTTGACTTGTAAGCAACAAGGCTTAGCCTTTAAAGAGGTTAAACTGCTCTCCTTTAGTGCCAGTTCACTCTATTGCGATCACAGACATGGCATATGATTCGGAGCGCACTGCTACTAAAATCACATGCAATGTCGGTGCGAGTTCAGCCATACAGTTTGTATGGCTGAATTCACACCGCAATCACAGTGAACACGCACAGGACCCTTTTTTTGGTCTGCAGCAGAATTGGATCGCATGAAGATTCACAACAGTGCGAACCGATTCCTGTGCGAACTGTCAGATCCTACTGCGAGCTGATCTGGGGGTGTCGTTAACTTTGAATTGACACCCCCAGTGTATCGCATATGATGGCAGTGTGAACTGCCTGTGCTGCTGATGCGATGCGGGAACACGCAGTATATTCGCAGTGTTACCGCATCGCAATAGTGTGAACGGACACTTGCAGAACGAAGTTCATTCCTTTGGATCTAAAAATGAAATGATACATTGTAGCATGAAGCAGTGTGTTTATAGTTATCTAGCAGCCTTAATGTTGATAAATATTTGCTGGAGGCATTTTTTTTTTTTTTTTGACAGCTGTGTGTGAGCAGTGAACGGCTCTGCAAGAATCAAGGACATGCCATGAATTGAGATCACGATTTTTTTTTTTTTTTTTTACGATTCAGTTTGTGTATATATAATATATACAAACAATTTTTTTAATTGGATTGGGAACACACTTGTTTCGACATTATTCACTATAGGTTATATTATATTCAATACATTTCTGGTGTATTAGGATGGGATTCTGGGACAGTGCTGTGACTAAAGCCACATTACAACCTCTGCAGCATCTCAGGACACAATTACATTTTTGGTTCTTTAACCACTTCAGCTGTAATGGTGAAGTACAGATAACGCTTGTTTGGCTTTACTTCTCCTGTGGATCATCACAGGAGTGTAGTTGGTTCTGCACTCCTGTGACCCATTTTCAGCAGGCTGAAACCCACTGTTGGCTGACATCACAGAGGCGGCTGGGAAACGATCAGGACAATATGGTCGGGATCCACCCAGAACACTGGACCGGCCGCTCCCACTCCCCTCCACAGCCCAGGACTGCAGTGAGCGGTGACTGAAGGCCCGTACACACGTACCGATCGTCGGCATACAAACGTCGGTGGACGAAGGATCTGCCGATTGTACGCGTGTTAGTATGGTGCCTCCGACAGATGTCTGCGCACAATCCGCGGACAAAAGTCTTTCGTGCAAACATGAAAATATTTGTATGCCGACACCAGAACGGACGATTGTTCGCCTGTCAGTACACAATTCGGCCGACAGACCGCAGATTTGCAAGACTGGGCATGCTCAGAAAATAGAAAACACAGGGAAAGTTAACCATTACATGACATCACTTCTGCAGTCGGCGGACAAAATTCTTGTGCTGTCCTTGTGCTGTCTTTGCACTTTTCAGCAGACACCGACATCCCGGGGAGAAAAGAGGAACATTTGTAAGCCGACCATCGGTACGTGTGTACGGGGCTTTAGTCACCAGCTCTGTTAGGGAGCTCTAAAAACTGAGCGATCAGCAGGGTTTGATCGCTCAGTTCAGTGTTCGAGGCGTCAGGGGACAGATGCAGCATCCAACTAGGTATCTCAGCTTATCACAAGGTTAACGGGCGCACTCATTAGGACTGGACAGGTTTAGTATCCATTTATTCGACGCAACCTCATCTTTTACATTTCACCAAAAAATTAGGTATTCTATTGCCAGTGCCACGATTAGAGCCTGACCGGCCAAAACGCATTGCCCTTTTTCTGTTGATTGTACCCGTTTATAATAAAATGATTTTTTAATGTCCTCCTGCAGATTATACTCAAGTGCTGGCTTTCCTCTAAAAAAAGATTGTGTGTTATAGTTTATCGCAAACATGTAGTCTGTAATTGCACCATGTCCTTGAATTTTAGGAGTTTTACCTGGAGTTCGGGTCCTTTCACATAGGAAAGCCTCAGCGGACTCAGTTTTGCTTAGCAGGATCGATCCACCGAACCCGCTGAGCAGGCAGATGACAGCTCCGTCTCCGCTTACTTTGCAGAGACAGATCCCCGCTCTCCTCTATGGGAGATCGGATGATAATGGACCGCCTGCCTCTGTTTTCATCCAATCCGATCCCCAGATAGAAAATAGGGTTTCCATCTGTCTGGATTTCACGGACAGGATCGGATCAGACAGCAGCGGGTGTCAGCAGACATGTCACCTCTTGACATCCGCTGCTCCTTAGGGTTACATGGAGCATCCGATCCGGTCCGCCAGGAAAGCGGACAGGGACCGGATTGGAAAGCTGGTGTGAAAAAGGGCTTTTTATCATCCCTATATCGTGCATGTGTACGTGTGCGCGGGTTACAATTCAATTTCCCTGAAAATATGGTGTTTGATAAACATTTGTGCAAAAAAAAAAATTGCAGACTGCTTTTGTTTTTATTTTTTTGTTGCACAATATTTGCACAGACTGCTTTTTTTTTTTTTTATTATTATTCTGCAAGGACTCTGCTTTCAGACCCGGTTCACACTACTGCGTGTGCCGGGTTCGCATGTCATGTCGGAGCGCACTGCTCCGACATGACATGCGATCAGCTGTGCGGTGCGAGTTTAGCCATACAGTTTGTATGGCTAAATTCGCACCGCACCCGCAGCAAAGACGCACAGGAGGCATTTTTGCTGCCGCATCAGGATCGGATCACACAGCGGTTCACACTTGTGCGATCCGATCCTGTGCGAACTGCACGATCGCACTGCGATATGCGATCAAACTGGGGGTGTCGTTAAGATTACATTGACACCCCCAGCGGATCGCATATGGCAGTGTGAACTGCCGGGGGTGCGTGTGCGATGCGGGAACAGGCTGCGAATTCGCAGCCTTCCCGCATCGCAATAGTGTGAACCGAGCCTTAGAAAACATAAAACATTTAAGTGCTTTGAGAAATTTTATGGCCAAAAAACAGTTTACATGTGTTTAAACTAAGAAAAAAAAAATAGCTTTAGGCCTCTTTCACACGGTCCGCTTCCGTAGGCGGATCCGTGTTGCTCAGCGGGGATCGATCCGCGATCCCCGCTGAGCCGGCGGACGACAGCTACGTCTCCGCTTGCAGTGCGGAAAGGGAGGCGTCACAGCCCCCGCTGCTCTCTATGGGGGGGATCGAATGAGAGCGGACCGCCTGTCCGCTCTCATCCAATCCGATTACTGAATGGATGGAAAAATAGGGTTTCCATCCGTCCAGATTTCACGGACCGGATACGGATGGCAGCGGAGGTGTCTCCGCTGACATCCGCTGCCCCATAAAGCTGCATGGAGGATCCGATCAGATCCGCCTAAAAAACTGACAGGCGGATCGAATCGCCCGTGTGAAAGAGCCCTTAGTCCTCATACACACGGGACGTTTTTACAGCGGCTGATTTTTGTTTCTTCAGACATTTTTTTTTCCTGCAGCCAATAAACTCCCCAGCATGTTATCCCATGTGTCCATGCACACACAGGCTGTTATCAGTTTTAGGCCGGGATGTTTTCTGGCTGAGAAAAAAAAATATAAAAATCCCACACAGAACTAGTGGGTTTGAGAGTTTCAGCTGTAAAAATGAGCCAACTCTGATTAAAAGCTGAAAAATGACGCCACTGGCAAAAAAAAAAAAAAAAAAAAAAAAAAAACACAGAAAAACAAAAGACGCCACTGGCAAAAACAAAGACGCCACTGGCAGAAAAAAATTTACAGTTACAGTCAATGCTACCAGCATGTTATAACATCCAGTGTGCCTGAGGCAGTCGCCAGTCTGGGTTTAGGAAGGAAAAGGTGATCTACTTACTTTAGCTTCTTTGTGCTGAACAATCCTGTGATTTGATTGCCAAAATACAGGAGAGGTAGTGGAAAAGTCTGAAATAAAATACAAATACCATTAACTTGGTTGGAAGGAATGGTTACCCTAAGGACCAGATTATACTCCTATATCTGTATTGTACTCAAACATTTTGCACAAGTTCTTAACCACTTCATATATACTGCTGCAGAGCGGCTCGGCAGTGCAAAATCACATACATGTAGGGGGTGATTGGACACAGCAGGAGCCATCGCGGCCGCCTGGACCCTCCGATCGTTCAGCGGAATGACAGAACGGGGGTCTGCTTATGTAAACCAGGCAGACTGCTGTTCTGTCAGGGAGGAAAAAAAAGATCTGGTGTTTCAGCCAAGCTGAAAAACACAGATCTTCTCCTCTAGTACATCCACTCCTCCCAGTTAGAAATCACTCCCTAGGAGCACAATTGAGCCCTTGATTGCCCCTAGCGTTAACCCCTTCCACTTCCAGTGTCATTTATACAGTAATCTTGCATATTTTTTTTTTTTAGCACTGATCACTGTATTGGTGTCACTGGCCCTCATTGTCACATAAGCCCCGTACACACGTACCAGTTGTCGGCCGCAAATATTCGGCCGCCGAACGATCGGCCGATTGTCGGCTTGTTAGTATGATGCTTCCGACAGCGCATTTTCGGCCGAACAGAATCTGTCCTGCAGGCATTAAAATTTTTGTACGCCGACAACAGAACGGCCGATTGTGCGTTAGTCAGTACAGATTTCGGCCGACAATCAGCAGATTTGCAAGACTGGGCATGCTCAGAGAAGAAAAAAAAAGACACGGAAAGTTAACCATCACATGACATCACTTCTGCAGTCGGCTGTTGGCCGACAAAATTCGTGTGCAGTCTTTTGCACATTTCAGCGGACAGGACAGCCCTGGACAAAAGACGGCCGATGATCGGTACGTGTGTACGAGGCATTAGTGTCAGATTTGTCCACTGCAATGTTGTGCCACTGCCACGCCTCCTGAACGGCCATGAGACGATCAGTGTAAACCCTGAGCTTTATCTTTCCAACAGGCTCACCGGGGAACTCCTGGCCCTGATACCAATCACCCAAATATACAAAGATGCAACTTTAACAGAAAGCTGAAATCAGGCTTGCAGTTTATATGAAGCTTACTATAAAAAAAAAAAAAAGAAGGATTTCTGGTAATGACATTATCTGAACTAAAAACAGGAATTCAATACCTTGGAAGGGACAGAGGTGAGCCAACGCCTGTATAATACAGATCTTATATATACAGATTTTATATATAGACACACGCCTCATAAAATCACTCTTCAGGAATTAGTTTCAATTTCTTTTGATCAATGATGCCAAGAAAGAAAAAAAAAAAAAAATAAAAAACAAAAAAAAAAAAAAAAAAAAACCACACACACACACCACAAAACACCCCACAGAATAAATCCCCCCCACCCACTCCTATGAAAATAGTAAATCAAAATGATATCAAATTAGGTTTAAAAATCATACACAAATATTAAAGATAGTATCAAATAATTTTTTTGCTCTAAAATATTTCGATTTTATGCGAATCTAATTATTGGGAGTATAATAAGAAGGATGATCTTTGAAATAAATCTTCAAATTGAGGATTAATAAAATTAAGACAATTTTAATAATCCCTAATTTGAAAATTTATCATTGCAAAATTAGGTTTGGAGATAATCATACTCCCATTATTAAATTAGATTTTAAACATAATTTAAAAATCAATATTCAAAATTGAGGAATATTTTCTACAATAAAAAAAAAATCAGAGCAAATATTAAAATTACAGGATTATCACTTATTTTATATTATAGAATATTTATTAGATATAATCTTTTATATTGGAGTATGATAATGCTGATCATCATTAAACCCAATTTGAAATAATTCTCAAACTTTAGGAATAATATTTTCTACCAAAGAATACTAATAAATTTAATAGAAATACTACAAGTAGTATTTTCCGCCTTCGGAGTTTGTGTTTTTCTGTGATAGATCATGGAACCACAGTGGATTTAATTGGGTTCTGGACACCCGTTCTAGGCCAGAGAACACACAGAACATTGTTCTTGAATAGCAATGTAATCACCTTGTAACAAGAGTGAATTAGCGTGGAGGAATTTGTGACCCCCGGTGACAGATTTGCACACACACTGCACATTGTATTGTGGGTCAGAAGTTGCCATATTCTCTGGATGGATGGGTTTCAGACTCGTTGATAAATCTGGGTTGTGTGCAGTACAACCCTACCAGAGACAGACCCATACCAGAGACAGACCCATACCAGAGACAGACCCATACCAGAGACAGACCCATACCAGAGACAGACCCATACCAGAGACAGACCCATACCAGAGACAGACCCATACCAGAGACAGACCCATACCAGAGACAGACCCATACCAGAGACAGACCCATACCAGAGACAGACCCATACCAGAGACAGAGTCCCAGCAGCTTCTTTTTCAGATGGCCCCCACCTCACAACCAACATGCAACTCGATCTCCTGTTCTAAATTTACAAGGCTACAAATAAATTCCATCTTCCTTCAGCTTTGTAGGGCCAATCTGTAAATAATCTCATCAGAACAACAAGCCTGGACACAGAGGACAAAATACTACAGACTGCCAGAGTCCCTGCACCTTCCAATCTCTATAGGACAGTCAGGACCTGGAATCCATGACCCATCTCAGCACAGAACCATAATGTAGTACCAAGTGTCAGAATACCGCTACCCTTTAGAAAAATGTTATGAAAATGGCGCCAAAACGATATCGTTAGACTTCACTCAGAGAAGTAGTCTTTCAGAATAATATAAAGGAGAACAAAAAAATAAAAAATGTATAATATATATATATATATGCCATGTTGAACTTCCAGTGACCAGTATAAGTGAGAGCGATAACACCAAATTTAACACACCTGCTCCCCATTCACACCTGAAACCTTGTAACACTAACAAGTCACATGACACCGGGGAGAGAAAATGGCTAATTGGGACATTTTCACTTGAGGGTGTACTCACTTTTGTTGCCAGCGGTTTAGACATTAATGGCTGTGTGTGGAGTTATTTTGAGGGGACAGCAAATTAAGGGCTCCTTCACACGGGCGTTCCGTATATCCGTTTTTCATCCCATCCGTTTGCGGATGAAAAACGGACATAATGTATCTCTATGTAAATACGGATGTCAGCGGATGACCATCAGCTGACATCCGTTTTTCGTCAGTTCAGTTTTTTTGAACGGAACAGAACCCTATTTTTTCTTCCGTTCAAAAAACGGAACGGACGCAAAAACGGATGTCAGTGGTGTCATCCGTATTTACATAGAGATACATTATGTCCGTTTTTCATCCGCAAACGGATGGGATGAAAAACGGACATACGGACCGGATGACACAAGTGTCATCCGTGTCCGTTTAAAAAAAAAAAAAAGGAACTGATCGGGCATAAAAAACTGAAGCCCGTGTGAAAGAGCCCTTACACTGTTATACAAGCTGTACACTCACTACTTTACATTGTAGCAAAGTGTCATTTCCCAGTGAAGTCAAGGAAGCTGCTGAGTTTCGTCAGGCCTGAGGAAGTCCCAGAGATGCAGGCGGCCTTCGAGCCATAAGCTCTGGAAACGCGCACCCGCGAGAAACACATAATGAGCTAGTACGCATCGCATACTAGCTCATTATGAAATACTTACCTGAGAACGAGCCCCCGCCGTGCCGCCCGCTTACCTCTATGACGGGCGACATGTACAGTCGCCCGTCTTCCGGGGTCGCGGCATCCGGCCATCTGATTGGTCGGAGCCGCGGTGACGTCACTCCCGCGCACGGGAGCCGATGGTCACGGCACGGGGCTCTGAAGGAACGGCACCAGCGGCCGTTCCTTCAGAGAGCATGTGCCAGTGACGTCACTGGCTGCATGTAAGGTAAATATCTCCTAAACGGTACATGTTTAGGAAATATTTACAGTACCTATAGGTAAGCCTCATCATAGGCTTACCTATAGGTACAACTTGCAGAGGAGGGTTTACTTCCTCTTTAATACCTGATGGGTTTAACCCTGCTTTACTCCATCCAAAGCTGCAAAAAAAAAAAAAAGTTGTAGCTTCAGATCCACCAAGTCCAATCAGGTGACTGCCATCCCAGGTCAATTGTTCCCTTTAAAATCCTCAATAGCAAGTGACAAAATAAATAAAATAAATCTGCCAATGTCATGGTAATGCAATCACTGCCCAACAACAAGTCAGCCATTGTTGGCCATTTTCAATATGGAGACGGCTCTACAACTTCGTAAAAACAAATGTTTCAATAGTCATCAGATGTGTAAAATAAGGTTTTTGTCTACAGAGCCAGCATTGTGTCATCTGATTAACATGAAAAGGATGGGATGATTAGTAAACATGACAACCCATCGGGTCCCTTGGAGCAGACAATAGGGGTGTATTCACATGTGCAAACACCCCCGCCTCTGATTAGATATGAGAACTCCAGTGGAGGGGGGGGGGTCCTGAGATTAGCTGTGGGAGGCTGCCCCAATGAAAGCAAAGCAAGGCTGCTGGCACCCACAGGATGGAAAAATCCAAAAAGTTTTTTGTTGCAACCAAGATAGGACAGTATACATTCCAAAGTAGTGGGGGATGATCTAGCATTAACCATCTAGAGCAGGGATCCTCAAACTACGGCCCTCCAGCTGTTGCAGAACTACAAGTCCCATGAGGCATTGTAAAACTCTGACATTCACAGACATGACTAGGCATGATGGGAATTGTAGTTCCTGAACAGCTGGAGGGCTGTAGTTTGAAGACCCCTGATCTAGAGAAACATGGGGGGGGGGGGGAGGAGGGGGGATTTCTATAAGGTTCTGGAGACAAGTTACAACTATATGATAAAATCAAATTTTTTATTGTACAAAATATCCAAAAAAAGTTAACATATCTAATTCTATACATAAAACCAAAAGTGGCACATTTAATAAGGTCATCATAAATGAAACAAAAAAAAAAAATTACATAATGGACTCAATTTCATGCATGCTTAAATGAGGAAGTCTGTTTTTTTTTTTTTTTCTGACCTAGAAAATAAATGCATAATGTGCTAGTATGCATCACATACTAGCACATTATGTGACATTTATCTCCAAACTAAGCCCTCGTCATCCCCGCATCCATCTTTGCCCAACATCCTTCCGGGTCCGTGGACTCAGACTGTGCTACTGGCACAGGGAGCCGCCGGTCACAGCACAGGGCTCTGAAGAAACGACACTGTTCAGAGCGCATGCGCCGATGACGTCATTGGCGCAGTATACAGTAAATCTCCTAAACAGTGCGCGTTAATGAGATTTACAGTATCTATAGGTAAGCCTATAATAATAAGGCTTGCCTATAGGTGCAAACATTAGGGAGGGGGCTTTACAAACACTTTATTTGTTATTATTTGATATTAATATAAGATAATACAAAATATTTATTTTTATGTTTTTACTTATATAGCGCTGTCAATTTACACAGCGCTTTACATATACATTGTACAGTCACATCAGTCCCTGCCCTCAAGGAGCTTACAATCTAAGGTCCCCAACTCACATACATAGATAGTAGGGACAATTTTATACAGGATCCAATTTACCTACCAGCATGTCTTTGGAGTGTGGGAGGAAACCGGAGTACCCAGAGGAAACCCACGCAGGCACAGGGAGAACATGCAAACTCCAGGCAGGTAGTGTCGTGGTTGGGATTCTAACCAGCGACCCTCTTGCTGCTAGGTGAAAGTGCCAACCACTACACCACAGTGCCGCCCTTTAATAATCTGTACATGCTTTCTGTATCCAGAAGCCATTACAGACTATTATCCATGAATGAAATTGAGTCAATGTTTCTTTTCTTTCATTTCTAGTGACACTGTACAAGGCTTCATGAGTCTCCTGAAGAAGCCATATTCCTGGTGAAACCATGCAGAGTGGAAACCACTGTACATGTATGACCACCGTATGAAATTGTCACTTTTGGTTTTATATATAGAATTAACTTTTTTAAAATTTGTGCAATAAAAAGGATTTGATTAAATAGTTGCAATTTGTCTTCAGCACCTTAAAAATCTGTATGGCTGAATTGGAAATCGTACGATGTCTGTCATCGCTATAGTTGCAATTTGTCTTCAGCACCTTAAAAATCCCTTTTTTTCCTACCATATGACTGCTTAGTAAGTTCGGGATGTGGTGCCTTCATTCTCGCGCCTCTAGACAACTCTCAAATTCCATCTAGAGAAACCTAATTTCCTGTTGTGTCTCCGGGGACAGGAAGTGAAGAGCAACTCTTACGTGTGACATCTCATACAGATGCTGGGTTCCATAAACACGTCACACATTTCACATAAGGCCCCTGTAAACATTCACCGAACACTTTATTACAAGACGCACCTTTCGAGGTATGTGCCTGTCGAAGTCTGGAAAATTCACCACCCTCAGAGCCTTTCCCACCCAGAGCACAACCACAGTCGCCAGCATCTGCAGAAGAGACAAAGAGGAGTCAGTGTGTTAGAACGTCGTCACCGGGGGCCGCACGTAACCCAGCGATTGCTTTACTGACCTGGCCAAGACCAACACATAGCGAAGAGGGAAACCTGCAAGACAGAACAGAGACTCATTATTCCCCCGTATGAGCAAAGTCATCACTGCCCGGGACACGTCTACTACGAGGGCTCAGGCAACAACCCCACGTGTCAGGACGTTCCCTCACATCTACTTCATTGTAAAAGAACAAAGCTGTGACCATTACTAGGGCTGAAACAGGATGAGTGCATCAGGAATGTGCACAGCGCCTGTAACAGAAGTTATTTGAGGTGAGGGGGGGGGGGGGGAAGGAAAAAGGACCTGAGGGTGAGGTGAGGGGGGGGCAAGGGGGGGGGGGGGAGGAAAAAAAGGACCTGAGGGTGAGGTGAGGGGGGGGCAAGGGGGGGGGGGGGAGGAAAAAAAGGACCTGAGGGTGAGGTGAGGGGGGGGCAAGGGGGGGGGGGGGAGGAAAAAAAGGACCTGAGGGTGAGGTGAGGGGGGGGCAAGGGGGGGGGGGGGGAGGAAAAAAGGACCTGAGGGTGAGGTGAGGGGGGGGGCAAGGGGGGGGGGCGAGGAAAAAAGGACCTGAGGGTGAGGTGAGGGGGGGGGCAAGGGGGGGGGGCGAGGAAAAAAGGACCTGAGGGTGAGGTGAGGGGGGGGGGTGGCAGGAAAAAGGACCTGAGGGTGAGGTGAGGGGGGGGGGGGGGCAAGGAAAAGACCTGAGGGTGAGGTGAGGGGGCAAGGGGGGGTTGGGGAGGAAGAACGAAGGACCTGAGGTGAGGTGAGGGAAGGAAGGAAGGAAGGAAGGAAGGAAGGAAGGAAGGAAGGAAGGAAGGAAGGAAGGAAGGAAGGAAGGAAGGAAGGAAGGAAGGAAGGAAGGAAGGAAGGAAGGAAGGAAGGAAGGAAGGAAGGAAGGAAGGAAGAAGGACCTGAGGTGAGGTGAGGGAAGGAAGGAAGGAAGGAAGGAAGGAAGGAAGGAAGAAGGACCTGAGGTGAGGGAAGGGAAGGAGGTAAGGAAGGAGGTAAGGAAGGAGGTAAGGAAGGAGGTAAGGAAGGAGGTAAGGAAGGAGGGAAGGAGGGAAGGAGGGAAGGAAGGAAGGAGGGAAGGAGGGAAGGAAGGAAGGAAGGAAGGAAGGAAGGAAGGAAGGAAGGAAGAAGGACCTGAGGTGAGGTGAGGGAAGGGAAGGAAGAAGGACCTGAGGTGAGGTGAGGGAAGGGAAGGAAGAAGGACCTGAGGTGAGGTGAGGGAAGGGAAGGAAGAAGGACCTGAGGTGAGGTGAGGGAAGGGAAGGAAGAAGGACCTGAGGTGAGGTGAGGGAAGGGAAGGAAGAAGGACCTGAGGTGAGGTGAGGGAAGGGAAGGAAGAAGGACCTGAGGTGAGGTGAGGGAAGGGAAGGAAGAAGGACCTGAGGTGAGGTGAGGGAAGGGAAGGAAGAAGGACCTGAGGTGAGGTGAGGGAAGGGAAGGAAGAAGGACCTGAGGTGAGGTGAGGGAAGGGAAGGAAGAAGGACCTGAGGTGAGGTGAGGGAAGGGAAGGAAGAAGGACCTGAGGTGAGGTGAGGGAAGGGAAGGAAGAAGGACCTTAGGTGAGGTGAGGGAAGGGAAGGAAGAAGGACCTGAGGTGAGGGAAGGGAAGGAAGAAGGACCTGAGGTGAGGGAAGGAAGAAGGACCTGAGGTGAGGGAAGGAAGAAGGACCTGAGGTGAGGGAAGGAAGAAGGACCTGAGGTGAGGGAAGGAAGAAGGACCTGAGATGAGGTGAGGTGAGGTGAGGGGGGGGGGGGGGGGGGAAGGGGGAAGGAGGGTAGGGAAGAAGGACCTGAGGTGAGGAAGGGCCTGAGGTGAAACTGGGTATCTACACAAACCAAAAAAAAAAAAAAAAAGTTTGGAAACTCAATATTTGAACATCATTCAAAGGTAGGCTTTGTTTGCTTCTTACATTATATTTTGGAATGAAAGGACTATACTGAATTCAAATCTACATACACGGTTATAAATTCATAGATTGAAGAAAAATTCTCATCACTACAGTCAAAAAACCCCACTAATGATTAGTAAAACGAACTATTATTCTTAAACTAAAACGAAAAATGTTGAACAAAAAAAATGCTACTAGTGTATACCAAGGCAAGGAGATTTCTGCTATAGATCATATTTTACAGAGGGCCTTGCCAATCAAAAATGTATTACTACCAAAAAAAGGGAGCAGAAAAAAAGCTACATCAGCAATGTCTGAGGTACTCGCACCTATTCAAGACTACTTAGCATTCAAAATGGCCATCACTAGTATGGGCAAGTCATGGAAGCCTACAGCAACCTTCCAAGTTCATATCCTGGCAGCTAGGATAAAAAATAAAAGTGACCAGACTTTGAAAACAATGGCAGGTAAGTTGATCTATCTGGTCACCAACTAACCATGACTGGAAAAGGTGGGCTGCCCAGTTACCAGAGACACCTTCTCTGCAGGCCAGGTTAATAAAGGCGGCCCTGGTTGCTACAGGCAACACCCAACACTTCTACAAACTATACAAATTGTGACTAGGTAACCAATCTACAAGATGCATTTAATGTGAGGTTACAAGTTCCCAGCAAACCGATTGGTTGAATATTTGGTAAGCAGATGGCTACCTGCACTAGAGATCGACAAAAATAAAAAAAAAAAGGAGATGTCTAGTGTCCTAGATTCTCTCTCTCTCTCTCTCTCTCTCTCTCTCTCGATAGAGAGATTATATATATATTATATATATATATATATAATCTCTCTCTCTATATATATATATATATATATATATATATATATATATAATATATATATAATCTCTATATATATATATATATATATATATATATATATATATATATATATATATATATATATATATATATATATATATATATATATATATATATATATATATATATATATATATATATATATATATATATATATATATATATATATATATATATATATATATATATATATATATATATATATATCCCATAGGCACAGTATCTTCTCAAAGAGTTGGGCCCCTTTCACACATGCTGTCTGTTCATTTTATCAGTTCAGTTACATCAAGATTAAAGCGGAGTTCCGGGCACATTTCATTATTTTTTTCCATCAGCTTATTTTACAGTCACTACAAATGCAAAGACTGATGACAAAAAACTGACCATTTGTCAGTTTACATCTGTTTTTCGTCCAATCTTTTTTTTTTTTTTTTAACTGAAGAAAGATGGAGCTTTGATACATAAAAAAACCCACACAGATGACGGATGTGGATTTAAACTGATGTAAATGGATGATCATAAATTTAGGCTTCATTCACATGTCAGCGTATCGATCACGGGCAGAATCACCGCGATTCTGCCCGCTATCCGGAAATCATTGCAAATCACGGAACGCCTGTGCGTTGCCCATGATTTGCAATAGCACCCCAAACGCTGTGCGATGTTGCCGCAGTTTGCGCCTGCCGAACATCGCGCAAAAAATCACGGGACGCATGACACCCGAAAAAAAAAAAAAAAAGTACAAGAGCTTCTTTGGGGCGTCATGCGTCCCGCGATTTTTTTTGCGCGATGTTACCGCGATTCAGCAGGCGCAAGTCGCAGCAACATCGCACAGCATTTGGGGTGCTATTGCAAATCACGGGCAACGCACAGGCGTCCCGCAATTTGCAATAATTTCAGAATCGCGGTGATTCTGCCCGCGATCGATACGCTGACATGTGAATGAGGCCTTACACCTCATGTTTTTGTAATTATATTATAGCTTTTCATGTGACAACACTGAAGAAATGACACTAATGTAAAGTACTGAGTGTACAGCTTGTATAACAGTGTAAGTTTGCTGTCCCCTCAAAATAACTCAACACACAGCTATTAATGTCTAAACTGCTGCAAACAAAAGTGAGTACACCCCTAAGTGACAATGTCCAAATTGGGCCCAAAGTGTCAATATTTTGTGTGGCCGCCATTATTTTCCAGCACTGCCTTAACCCTCTTAGGCCTGGAGTTCACCAGAGCTTCACAGGTTGCCACTGGAGTCCTCTTCCACTCCTCCATGATGACATCACAAAGCTGGTGGATGTTAGAGACCTTGCGCTCCTCCACCTTCCATTTGAGGATGCCCCACAGATGCTCAATAGGGTTTAGGTCTGGAGACATGATTGGTCAGTCCATTACCTTTACCCTCAGATTCTTTAGCAAGGCAGTGGTCATCTTGGAGGTGTGTTTGGGGTCATTATGTTGGAATACTGTCCTGGCTGTGGCCCAGTCTCTGAAGGGAGGGGATCATGCTCTGCTTCAGTATGTCACAATGCTGGCAGCACTCATACGTCTATTTCCCAAAGACAACCTCTGGATATGACGCTGAGCACGTGCACTCAACTTCTTTGGTCGACCATGGCAAGGCCTGTTCTGAGTGGAACCTGTCCTATTAAACCACTGTATGGTCTTGGCCATCATACTGCAGCTCAGTTTCAGGGTCTTGGTAATCATCTTATAGCCTAGGCCATCTTTATGTAGAGCAAAAATTATTTTTTTTCAGATCCTCAGAGAGTTCTTTGCCATGAGGTGCCATGTTGAACTTCCAGTGACCAGTATGAAAGAGTGAGAGCGATAACACCAAATTTAACACACCTGATCCCCATTCACACCTGAGACCTTGTAACACTAACGAGTCACATGACACCGGGGAGGAAAAACCGCTACTTGGGCCCAAATAGGACTTTGTCACTTAGGGGTGTACTCTTTTTCCAGTGGTTTAGACATTAATGGCTGTGTGTTATTTTGAGGGGACAGCAAATTTACACTGTTATACAAGCTGTACACTCACTACTTTACATTGTAGCAAAGTGTCATTTCTTCAGTGTTGTCACATGAAAAGATAGAATAAAATATTTACAGAAATGTGAGGGGTGTACTTACTTTTGTGAAATACTGTGTATCCATTTTTCCATAGAGATGCACCGATTTCCGTTCTGCATCCATCAATAGATGGATGAAAAATGGACGGCATGTGTGAAAGGGGGCCTTAGGGCCTGGTCATACCAAATTTCTGTAGCAATAGATAAATTGCGCCAGCTCAATGCGGTGCAATCTATTCTGGTGCAGCTTGGAAGACATCTTTGCGGCTTAATGCACAGATGTCTATGCAAGTCTCACATGAAAAATCGCCAAAAGTAGCGCAGGAACTACTTTTTCAAATCAATTCCACACCGCAAAGTCAGCGTAGCACTGATTTAAACATAACGATTGCCGGCAATAGGGTGCGACTTCTAATGCGATTTGACAAAGTCACTCCAATGTAAACAAGGGCTAAAAGGCAATTTTTTTTTTTCGTTCTGGAGAGGGATTAGACCCCCTGTCAGCGTTTATTGCTGTCTGTTCCCCATTAGGGATATTTAACCACTTAAGCCCCGGAAGATTTTACCCCCATTCCGACCAGGGGGTATTTTGCGATTCGGCACTGTGTGACTTTAACGGACAATTGCGCGGTCGTGCGACGCTGTACCTAAACGAATTTGGCGTCCTTTTTTTCCCACAAACAGAGCTTTCTTTTGGTGGTATTTGATCACCTGTGCGATTTTTTGATCACGCGCTATAAACAAAAAAAGAGCGTCAATTTTGCAAAAATAGCAATATTTTTCACATTTTTTTATATGAAATTCCCCAAAAAAAAAATTTAAAAATCAAAATTTTTTTACTTTTTCGGCCAATTTGTTTTATGCTACCTATGTTTGGTAAAAAAAAAAATCGCAAAAAGCGTATTTTGATTGGTTTGCGCAAAAGTTATCGCGTTTACTAACAAAGGGAAAGATTTCTGTCATTTTTGTTGTTTTTTTTTTTAACGTGTAATGGCGGCGATCTGCAATTTTTTTTGCGGTACTGCGACATTGGGGCGGACAGATCGGACCCTTGACTGACATTTTTGACACTTTTGGGGTTACCAGTGACATTTCTACAGTAATCAGTGCTATATATATGCAATGTTACTGTAAAAATACACTGGTAGTGAAGGGGTTAACTTTATTTGGGAGGGAGGGGCTGTGTGTATCCCTAGGGGCGTGCTTTCTACTGTGATTGGCTGGGGCTTGAGCTGTATGGACACTGATCAACGGATCTACATACTAGATCCGAGTGATCAGTATCCTAACAGCAAGGAGAATGACAGGCAGCTTGTTTACACAAGCTGCCTGACATTCTCCCTCTCCCCCGCCGATCGCCGAGTGACCGGCGGACATCGGGTCCGCCGGTCACACGCGCGGGGGGGTCCGTGACCACGCGGGAGCGCGCCTCCGGGGGCGCGCGCTCGCTCCCTAGACCCTCACAAGCTAGTGACGTAGCCCTACGTCACTTTGCCTGTGAGGGGCTGACTGCCGACGTAGATCGGCGTTAGGCAGTCGGCAAGTGGTTAAACTCTCTATTTACCATCATCATTGAAAGTGAAAGAAAATCCCAAATTTTGGGTTGTCCCCAGAACAGTAAAGAGGAAATCTTCCCATAGGGACACTGGTTCTGGTGACCTGGGGATCCTCTTAATTTGGAAGGATTTCTTCTCACTACCCGTTTGGCTATGGGACAGGAAGTGAAGGGAAATCTCCCCAATGGGACACAGTGGAAAAGAAAAAAAAAAAAAAAAACACGACTTCATGCTAAAAAAAACACAAATCCTCGCCTTCCCCCGGCCCTGATTACTAGCAGACATGCCCCAGGCACTATACAAGCAATGGCCAGCTTGTAATAATATTCCCAGGCGGTTTGTAACACATCAGGAGGAGATTAAAACCACGTGGAACCCTGAAATGTGTCCTGATCATTCCTCTACTGGTATCCTCCAATGACTGGGAGAATAAGTCATCAAAATAATTTATCAACTAGTGCTGACACAAGCCATGCTTTACCTGTAGGGACCAGTGCAGGTTACAGAACAAACGTTAAAACCTGATTGGATGTTACAGGCGACGGCCAATCATCCTTTTGCTCATTTCTATATTCTGTGCCAAATGCAAGCCATTAAATGGTTCTTTAAGGACCCAAGCCAAGTACCGCTTGGTACACTATTCAGCTGAGGTCTGCATTACAGCTCTTTCACATAGGCAGCAGCGCCTACTGACCTTTGGAAAGCGATCCACGGTAGATCACTTTTCAGATGGTGGTCTAGCAATAGCTGCCGGGCGTTCAGGAGGCAATCCTGCCACCTCCTGAATGTTTGTTTTTTTTAAAATCCCAATGGAGATTTTATAGTAGAATACTGCACAACAACTACAAGCCAAGCTCTTGGCTTGCAGCTACGCTGCGTTCCCAATTGACCCTTACTGGATGGGTTTGACAAGCGTCACCAAAAAAATAAAAAAATAAAAACTTTGCTAGCGGAGTTAAAACTGCAGCGCCCGTTAAGCAAAGCATTTGAATTTAAAGCGGAGTTCCATCCAAAAGTGGAACTTCCGCTTTAAGGCCTCCTGACCCCCTGACATGCCACATTTGGCATGTCATTTCATTTAAAAAGGAGGGGGGGGGGAGCAGGTACATTTCGATTTGACAGATACCCACTCCCACTTCCGCTCGGGCCACCTAGGTGGCTTGAGCGGAAATTCTTCCCCCCCCCCCTCCCCTCCCCGCAGGTCCCAGAAGATTGCCCGGCCACTCCGGACGTGCAACACGACTCACGCATGCGTGGTGTGCACCCGGCTGTGAAGCCGCAAGCTGGTCATAGGCGGGTGCCCACACTAGTGATGCCGGTGTCGCGGGGGAGGAAGAGAACAGAGGCTCCCACTGGCCACATATCTGGATCCTGAGACAGGCGAGTGTATACACTTTTTGTAGCTGCTGACTTTTAATAAAAACACAAAAAATGGGTAGAACTCCGCTTTACAGTGTTACTAAACCCAGAAGCCTGCAGTCACTATATCTGGTCTCCCACAGTACACGGAAATATACATACATACACACACCTTTTCTCAGCAGTATATAGCAGTCTTGTAACTTCTATCAGTGTTTGGGTAAACCTTGTAGGAGGAGTTTTCATACTCCCTTACCCTCTGTCTGGACAGGGCCAATTGGCCCTGTGATGATCACATGCTCGTCTCAAGAAAAAAAAATAAAAAACCCAAACACCACACAACTTTTTTTTTTAGCAAAACACACCAAAATGAGCATATGTAGCCTGTCCGCACTCTGTATCAGAAAAATATATTGAGGACAGTGGAAGAAAGGGAGGATCTGTGCATACAGGATCAAACAGCCTTTTTACTCAATGCGGAGTAGTAACCCCTTAGGTTCCACAGTGAGTATAACAAGCATGCTTTACTGCATATACAGACTGATTTTACTGTTCTGGGTTAAACAACACCTTAAGTGAGCAATAAAACTGCCACTTACCCAATTGTTTTTACTGACCCCCCCTAACCACCCATAAGAGTGAGCCCTTCGATTTTGACAGGCTGCAAGAAACCAGACTGGAGCACAATAGAAACAGAAGGACTCACAGCGACTAGCGCACCCTAGACTTTTAAAGAGCCAGCTCCCACCAGCTAGAAAGGGTAAGCATTGTACTGTCTGTGCTGCTGATGTAAAGTGCCCCTCACTTCCTGCCTGAACAAAAAACACACAAACACACAAACAAACAACACACAAACAAATTCAACAGGGCAGGAAGTGAGGGGAAATCTCTCCAAAGGAGCCCTTCATAACAGTAAAAGAGAATCAGGGGTTCCAACTAGGGATGCATCGATACCGTTTTTTTTTACCGGTGAGTAGGAGTACCGATACGTGTACTCAAATACTCGCCAATACCAGTAATCGATACCTTTGCAGCGCAATTGGAACACAAGAAACAGGCCGACAACCATTTCTGACTTTCCTGATCTGGGCATTTGATGGAAGTCAGTGACTCAAAGTATTAAAGCCAGTCAGTCAAGTCAGTCTTAGGAGGGTCCATATGATCAGCACAGGGCCAATCAGCACTGTCCAGACCGAGGGTAAGTGGTCCTACAGCCTCATAGGACAGTCAGGGGAGAATGAAAACTCCTCCTACAAGCTTTAACCAGACACTGATAGAAGTCACAAGACTGCTATATACTGCTGATGGGAAAAGGTATTTAGCAGTTTATATTTACTATAACAATTGCATTTCCATGTTCTGTGTACTGTGGGAAACCAGATATAGTTAATGAAGGTTCTGGGTTTAGTAACACTAAGGCAGGGATTCTCAAACTACGGCCCTCCAGCTGTTTTGGAGCTACACATCCCATGAGGCATTGTAAAGCCGACATTCACAGACATGACTAAGCATGATGGGAATTGTAGTTCCTGAACAACTGGAGGGAACATAGTTTGAAGACCCCTGCTATAAGGCCTTACTGACCAGGAAAGCCTCCAGCAACAGTACTGTGATCATCAGAAGACATCTGATAAGGGACAAATAAGTAACAGCCACAACCAAATCACAAACACACAGCTACAGAAACTATCTGAATGTCTCCAGACTTTTATGCAACACTAAAAAGGACAAGAAAACAAAGGAGGAAGGAGCTGCAAAGCCAATACTGACACCAGGAGAAATGCACTTTTAGATGATTTTTTTTTTTTTGCATCGGCGTTCCATGATTTTTTTTTGCATCAGCGTTCGTGCGCATTTAGCTGTGTTCTCCTTCCCAATCCAATTACTACAGCTTACAAATGATTGATGCAGCTTAACGCTGAATACAGCGTTTAGCCACTTCAGGCATTTGTACAGCGGTAACTCTGCTTCTCTGAACACATTGGCTCTGGGTTTCTGTTTTTTTTTTTTTGCAGCTTGAAAACGCATATGCCACTTACAGTTCCTAAAAGCTTATGTGTGCATGGACAAAAAAAAAAAAAAAAAAAAAAAAAAAAAAAAGACGCTCCTAAAAGCAGCAGGAACAACGCCTTGTGTGCATGAGGCCTAAAAAAAGGCCTTGTAAGAATGAGCATTCGCACCGTGGTCATGAAAAATTCCTGTAGTGTGTCTAATGGGTTGATTTCCATAATGCGATACTTTCCTGATTGAGAGGTTTCAGGACAATACTGCATCGTCGCCACTAGATGGAGCTGACAATCATAGTATTTCATTCATACATTTTTTTTCCGTAAAACACTGAATTATTATTGTAACACAGTAACAAAAATGTGCACAAAAAGACAAGGATTCCAAGTTTGAAAACAAATGCAACATTGAAGGTAAAGTCCTGAGCAGGAGGAGACACTCAGCAGGCATCCCATCCCTCTACATCAGAGATCAACTGGTGGCAGATCCAGGAAAGCAATAATAGACTTCACTGCTGAATGCAATCCTAGAGATCACAGGTTCTGCTAAAACACCCATCCAATGTATTCATGTCAGGAGGACCATAGGGGGATGGATTGCAATGCTGGGACTTGTCTTCCCCTAGCAAGACTACACAGACTGCAAAGATGCAGCTTGCATCCTCCTCTGTGTGTCTCCAGAGTACAGAACTCCTACAGAGTGCAAGTCAGGGGATGACCTCCCATAGGTTCCAATGCTGGGAGTCATAGTGTCCTGTAGCATGCATAGTATATGATCTCCCATAGATAGCAATGCTGGGAGTCGTAGCATCCTGTAGCACTCATAGTATATGATCTCCCATAGATAGCAATGCTGGGAGTCATAGTGTCCTGTAGCATGCATAGTATATGATCTCCCATAGATAGCAATGCTGGGAGTCGTAGCATCCTGTAGCACTCATAGTATATGATCTCCCATAGATAGCAATGCTGGGAGTCGTAGTGTCCTGTAGCACTCTTAGTATATGATCTCCCATAGATAGCCATAGGATCTCCCCTATGGAACACAATGCTAGGAGCTGTAATCCTCTGCAGCACTCATATATAATCACCTATAGAATGCCATGCTGTGAGTTGCAGTCCCCTGCAGCACTCATAGTATATGATCCCTCATACAATGCAATACTGGGGGTTGCAGTCCCCAATAGCTCCCTTAGTATATTATCTTCCATCGAGTGCAATACTGGGAGTTAAAGCCCCCCTGGAGCACTCATACTATATATGAGCTCCCCTACAGATAGAAATGCTGGGGGTTGCAGCCACCTGTAGTACTTAGTATAAGATCCCCTCCTGCAATGCTGGGAGTTGCAGTCCCTTACAGCATGTCCAATAAATTATCTCCCATGGATTGCAACAATAGGAGTTGTAGTCCTCTATAGCACACATAGTATAGGATCTCCTTCCATAGATAGCAATGCTGGGAGCTGTAGTTCCCCTACATCACACATGACCTCCGCTCTTAGATTGCATATGCTGGGAGTTCTTGCACTAGTATAATATCTCATAGTATATGCAGGGAGTTGTAGTCCCCTGTAGCACACATAGTACATGATCTCCTCTCATAGATTGCAATGCTGGGAGTTGTAGTCCCCTGTAGCACACATAGTATATGGGCTCCTCTCATAGATTGCAATGCTGGGAGCTGTAGTCCCCTGTAGCACACATTGTATATGGGCGCCTCTCATAGATTGCAATGCTGGGAGTTGTAGTCCCCTGAAGCACACACAGTATATGATCTCCTTTCATAGATAGCAATGCTGGGAGTTGTAGTCCCCTGTAGCACACATAGTATATGGGCTCTGCTCATAGATTGCAATGCTGGGAGTTGTAGTCCCCTGTAGCACACATAGTATATGGGCTCCTCTCATAGATTGCAATGCTGGGAGCTGTAGTCCCCTGTAGCACACATTGTATATGGGCGCCTCTCATAGATTGCAATGCTGGGAGTTGTAGTCCCCTGAAGCACACACAGTATATGATCTCCTCTCATAGATAGCAATGCTGGGAGTTGTAGTCCCCTGTAGCACACATAGTATATGAAGTCCATCCATAGATAGCAATGCTTGGAGTTGTATTTCCCCTCTAGCACACACATAGTATATAACCTCCTCTCAGATTGCAATGCTAGGAGTTGTAGTCCTATAAATGAACTCCCATGGGTTGCAATGCTCGGACTGGCATCCCTCCATCCTGTAGCTGTGAGTGAATGAACTCTCCCCAGTGCTGGCTCCGGTCCCCTCCCCCCTCCCCGGACTCTGCCCCCGCTCCTCCATACCTGTGGTTGCTCAGCACACTCTTGTTCACCACGACGATGAGGAAGGAGCTGAAGCCGTAGAAGGCGGCCGCCAGCAGCTTGATAAAGACGCTCATCGTTTCGGCCTCCATCCGCACAGCCTCATCCCTGTGTGCTGGGGACCCCGGGGGGGCTGCTCCTTTAACCCGAGCATGCTGACGTCTGCTCACTTCCGCCATGGCTCAGTACGGGCTGAGGGGCGGGGAACCAGGAGGAGGCGAACCAATGGCTGAGGAGGAAGTATAAGGCAGAGAGGAGGGCCTGCTAAGTTTAGGGGCGGGGTTATGCCCCGGTGTCAAAAGACGTGGGCGTGACACAGTCAGGGTGGGTGGGGTTTGTGATAAATGGGCGTCTTAGTTGGGGGAAAGCCACGCCCCTCCTGGGCTCACACTCTGCATGGTGGGATTACCTGGCTGTGGGTGGTGTGGGGAGGGGGAGGGGTGCTGATGTAGGACTACAAGTCTCAGCATGTATTCTGCTGGGGAGTTTAATAATATGTATCTGGATGGGTGGAATGTTATTTATAGAAGAATTCTAGGAGTGCCATTCTATACAGTTACATTGGTCCAGCTTGGAATGTAACAATGTAACTCTGTATATTCCATACATGCACAGCTTTCAACTGTCCCGGATTTCCAGGGACTTTCCCTGATTCGGAACAAAGTCCCTCTGTCCCTCCTTCCAGCTCATTTGTCCCTCTTTTTGGTCTGATCTCTATAGTTGTATATACAATGCACCATTTATCCTTCAAAAAGTGTTTCCCAGTGATAAACCTTTTATCCAATTTCTAAATTGCTGCCTTTGTAAATTTCCTAAACCAGTATAAAGGAATAGTGAATAATGGTAAAAAAAAAAATCACTTGTGGGTTTACCTTATTTTTTATTTTTTTTTATAATTCTTTAACCGCTTGCCGGCCTCCGCACGACTATTTACGTCGGCGGTCAGCCCCTCACTACGTCGCTAGCCTGTGAGGCTCTAGGGAGCGAGCGCGCGCCCCCGAAGGCCCGCTTCCGGACCCCCCCCCCCCCGCGTGTGTCCCCGGCGGACCCGATGCCGCCCGCTCCGCCGTCATTTTACTAGGCAGGGAGGCGGTTAAAGTGGTTGTAAAGTCTCAAGGTTTTTTCACCTTAAAGGGATTGTAACGGCAGAAGGTTTTTTTTATCTTAGCCGGTTAAGGACCGCCCGCCGCAGTTATACTGCAGCAGGCAGCCCCTCTTGTGTGAACCGACGTAGGTATACGTCGGTCATGCACCTGCAGCAGGGACTCCGATGCACGGAGCAGGCGGCTCCGATTGCCGCCTGACACCCATGATTGCTCCCCGCTGAAAGAGAAGAACAGTCAGCTGTTGCAAACACAGCCGACCGTTCTTCTCTCTGGAATGATCACAGAGTGCCTGTGATCCTTCTATATAGGATCACAGGTCTCTATGATCATTTCACAAGCCACGCCCCCTTACAGTTAGAATTACTCCACTAGGCTCATATTTAACCCCTTGATCGCCCTGGTGTTAACCCCTTTCTTGCCAGTGTCATTATTACAGTAACAATGCATATTTTTAGCACTGATTACTGTAGTAATGTCACTGGTCCCCCCAAAAGTGTCAAAAATGTCAGGTAGGGGTCCGATCTGTCCGCCGCAATGTTCCAGTCCCACTAGAAATCGCAGATCGCCGCCATTTATAGTAAAAAAAAAACAATAAAAATTACATAAATCTTTCCCATAGTTTGTAGACGCAATAACCAATCAAAATACGCTTATTGCGATTTTTTTTACCAAAAATATGTAGCAGAAAACAAATTGGCCTAAAATGTTAAAAGATTTAGATTTTTAATTTTTTTTTTTTTGGGAATGTTATATAGAGGAAGTAAAAAATATATTTTTTATTTCCAAAATTGTTGCTCTTTTTTTGTTTATAGTGCAAAAAATAAAAACCACACAGGTGATCAAATACCACCAAAAGAAAGTTCTATTTGTGGGGGAAAAAAAAGAACATCAATTTTATTTGGGTACAGCGTCGTACGACTGCGCAATTGTCAGTTAAAGTAACGCAGTGCCAAATCACAAAAAATGGCCTGGTCATTAGGAAAAATCTTCTGGTCCAGAAGTGTATAAAACAAGTAAATATGATATACTTTCCTATCTATTTACTAATGCTGGCAGCATGAGGATTACAAATAATCAATGTTGATTGGAAGAATGAAGTTCCACTTTAAAGCGGAGTTCCGGGCACAAAATCGACCTAATCGATTTTGTGGCCATCCTGCTTCACCTGAAAAGGAATTGGATAGTTAGGATTATTTTTTTTTTTACTTACCTTGTAATTGTAGAAAGAAATACTCACATTTCGTCACTTCCTCCCTCTGTGGCCTCGGCCCGCGCCGTCTCTTCCGGTTTGCAATGATTCCTGGGAGCTGATCGTCATCGCTCCCAGGAATCAATGCGGCGGCACCGGCCCCGCTCGTCACTTCCGGTGCGACACCGCATTCCCTGCTAAACAGCTTCTGGGCATGCCCAGAAGCTGTGTAGGAATGCGGCGCCGCAACGGAAGTGACGAGAGGGGCCGGTGAAGGCGCATTCTGGGAGAAGAAGACGCGGAAGAGGACGCAGAAGAGGATCGCGCTGGCTTCAGCTGCCCACAACAGAGATGGCAACGCTGGAGAAGAAATTTTATAAGTGAGTATTTCTTCTTGCAGGTAAGTGCGAACCGGGACAGATCAGAGGCTAGCCATTGTGGAATGTACTAGCCCTGACTGTCCCGGGGGTATGTTCATTGAAAAACTGTTTTTGTGCCCGGAACTCCGCTTTAAGCATTGATTTATTTATTACAAAGTTCTGAAGCTGTTGGATCAGCATGACAGAGGAGGAGGAGATCGGTATCAGCTCATACTTTCTCAGCACACATTTTTAGCTTGGCTGTAGACATGAGATTTGTATCCTTTGCACACCATTGTTGGAGCTCACACTGTAATAGATAGCCCGGGGCAATGTGTGTCAGACAAATCACCGATAAGATCTGCTGGGAAAACACCATCATTCAAACCTGTACACTGTCCTGTAATCGGATGACAATGAGCAATCTATGCCTGGAAGTTATCTCATTTCTCTTTGATGGTTGGCTGCTCAAGCTGGTGAATTCCGTCTCTAAATTCTTTGGAGAAACTGAAATTTTTTTCACATTTTACAGTCACTGTCCCAGTGTTCTCCTATGTCTACAGCTGCCAGTAAAGTACCCTTGACATTGACCTCACATGTTACAATCTGATAGTACAATCTCCAATAAAAGTAGAACTAAAGGCAAAACTATATTTTCCATCAGTAAGGCAGCCCATACTAGAAGCGTAACTAGAACCTTCAGGGTGCAAGAAACCATGAAGGGCTCCCCGGACCCCTGGCTGGGGCCCTCCCCTTCAAGCCTGGGGCTCTTCCCACTGATCCTGGGGCCCTTTACTCTCGTTGTGGGGGCCCTTTATTATGGTCCCACAACGGGACCCTTTCACAAGTTCTGCAGTGGGCCCCCTTCCTGCCATCTTGGAGCCTCCCCACGGTGGTGGAGTGCCAGGGCCCGGTTGCAAGTGTGACCTTTGCTATACCGGAAGTTCACCCACTGATGTCAGTAGCTTTTATTTTTTGGTATTTTAATTGTATTATTTTTTATCATTTTATTTTATTTTTTTACAATGTCACTGACTATGACTCTGTCCATTCAGAAAAGGAAGGAGCTGGTAAATTACATATTTACCGACCCCTTCCGGGTCCTCTATTGTGACACATCCCCTGCAGCCACCGACAGGAGAGGGGAGGGAGCACAGTGGGGGGGGGGGGGGACCAGGGGAGCACACAGGGGCCCAGAGACAGCAGAACACAAGTGATCTGGGTAGGAGGAGCGGCAAGGGCAGCATACAGAGGAACCAATCTCCTCCATTTTCCTCCTGCAGCTACAGAAGGAAAAAGGAGTACAGTGATTTCAACACATGCTGCCCCTGCCCCCCCTCCTATCCAGGTGTACAGGGGAGCCGCACAGGCCCCCTGGAGCATTGGGCCCAGTTGCAGTTACAACCCCTGTAGTTACGCCCCTGGCCCATACAATAATCTTTTTTTTTTTTTTCCGCGGGGCCTGCGGCGGGGAGCGGGCCCCCGGGGGCCGCGCGGCCCGACGCCTCCCTCTCCCTCGCCGGCCCCGGCGGCATCTTTTTTTTTTTTGTTCAACTAGCAGATTGAATAAAAAAAAAAAAATTCTTGACTCCCCCATCCACACACAGGGCTGCTGGTAAGGCAGCCAGCCCTCCTGTACTTGGCCCAGGCCCCTTCAGTTCAAAAGGGGGGCCCAGGCACCTGTTGAGCAGAAGGTCAAGCTGTACTGTCTTATTGCAAACACCGATCCTCTTCTGCCTCCCCCTGCAGCGCTGCCAGCTTCTCCTGTTCTTTTCCCCTCCGGCTGTACTGCAGAGGGATTGGTTCTAGAACATGTTTCCCTTCCATCTGCTGTCCAGGCCTCCCTGTGTGTCCCTTTCCCTTGCAGGGCTGCCAGCTTCCCTCCTCTCCTCCCCCACCAGCAGCTGCTGCAGGCACACAGGGGAATGTTTAAGATGCAGGGGTTGGTAAATATGTCATTTACTGGCCCCTTCCTTTCCTAAATAAACACAGTGAGCAATCATTACCAACACTCCTGTGTCCATTCATCAGTGAAACATTGTAACCTGTGTTTACTATGCTTCAGTTTGTGAGTGAGCTGAAAGCCTTGAAGCGCTTCCTATTCATTCATCTGTGCAGCTGAGGCTACAGAGAAAGGGACTGAAAAATCTATGTCCTCAGTCACTTTTGGACAGGGGAAGGGGGCCCTGTGATTTCCAACAGCAGCCTTGACCACTGATTTGGAGGGACTTTCCCTGATTTGGAACAAAGTCCCTCTGTCCCTCTTTCCTCCTCATTTGTCCCTCATTTTGGACTGATCTATTTAGTACTAAACCTTTCTTTCAATTTTTGAATTATTGCATTTGTAAATGTCAAAAGCCAATATAAAGGAATAATAGTGTTAAAAAAAAAAGCACTTGTGGGTTTAACTAATCTTTTTTGTTTGTTTAATTCTCCTTTAACCACTTGCCAACCGCCCGCTGCATATTTACTGCGGCAGGCTGACTCCGCTGCACGAAGCGACGTAGCCCTACGTCGGTCGCGCGTGTGGTGCTGGGAGGTGCTCCTCTAGGCAGTGGGGATGCCTATCCATGGGACCGGTGATTGCCACCGGGCACCCGCGATTGCTCCCCGCTGAGTGAGAAGGACAGTCAGCTGTTGTAAACCCAGCCGACCATTCTTCTCTCTGAAATGAATACAGAGCGTCTGTGATCCTTCTATATACAGTAGGATTACAGGTCTCTGTAATCATTTCAAAAGCCCCTCCTTCATACAGTTAGAAAACACCCCCTATGCTCACATTTAACCCTTTGATCACCCCTGGGTTAACCCCTTCCCTGCCAGTTTCATTATTACAGTAACAGTGCATATTTTTAGCACTGATTATTGTAGTAATGTCACTGGTCCCCCCAAAGTGTCAAAAATGTCAGTAATCGGTCCGATTTGTCTGCCACAATGTCGCAGTCCCACTAAAAATTGCTGATTGCCGCTATAACTAGTAAAAAAAAAAATAAATAAATAAAAATGACATAAGCCCCCGTTCACACTGGGGCGACGCTACTTCGCACCGCGACCTCCGAGGTCGCGGTGCGAGCAGCGCGCCGCTACCTCGAGCGGCCGCCACGGACTTCATAACATTGAAGTCTATTGCGGTCGCCTCCTGGTCGCCCCAAAGAAGCTCCGGACCCTTTTTCTGAGTCGGAGCGACTTGTGTCGCTCCTATCAGAACGGGTCCGCAGCTTCCCTATGGGAGGCGACCTGCGGCGACCTGTGAGGCGACCAGGTCGCCTCACAGGTCGCCCCAGTGTGAACGGGGGCTAAATCTTTCCCGTAGTTTGTAGACGCGATAAGTTTTGCGCAAACCAATCAAAATACGCTAATTGGGATTTTTTTTACAAAAATATGTAGCAGAATACAAATTGGCCTAAAATGATGAAAAGATTCGATTTTTTTTTTTTTTTTATTGGCAATGTTATATATCAGAATGTGAAAAATATTGTTTTTTTTTTTTTCAGAATTGTCGCTCTTTTTTTATTTATAGCGCAAAAAAAATAGAAATCGCAGAGGTGATCAAATACCACCAAAAGACAAAAGAAAGCTCTATTTGTGGGAAAAAAAGGACATCACTTTCATTTGGGTACAACGTCGCACGACTGCGCATTTACATAGTTACGTAGTTAGTCAGGTTGAAAAAAGACACAAGTCCATCTGACTCAACCAAAAAAAAACAGAAAAAAAAATTGTTCGTTAAAGTAACGCAGTGCAAAATCGCAAAAAATGGCCTGGTCATTAACCACTTGGCGACCGCCGCAAGACTATTTACTGCGGCAGTAAGCCGCTCCTGGGCAAATCGACCCCTACGTTGCTCGCCCAGGAGCCTGTAGGGGGCGAGCGCGCGCCGCCAGAGGGTCCCGCCCCCGCTCGTTCACGGACATGCCCGCGCGTGTGACCGACGGCTCCGATGTCCGCTGGTCACTCGCGATCTCCCGCAGGAGAGGGAGAAGGACGGACGGCTGATGTACACACAGCCGTCTGTCATTCTTCCTGATGTAAGCACAGAGGCTATGCGATCCTGCTATGTAGGATCATATGTCTCTGTGGTTACATCACAAGCCACGCCCTCCACAGTTATAATCATGCCCCCAGGGATACATTTAACCCACTGATCACCAATAAAGTTAACCCCTTCCCTGCCAGTGTCATTTTTACAGTAACAGTGCATATTTATAGCACTGATTACTGTAGTAATGTCACTGGTAACCCCAAAAGTGTCAAAAATGTCAGTCAGGGGTCCGATCTGTCCGCCGCAATGTCGCAGTCCGGCAAAAAAAAAAATCGCAGATCGCCGCCATTACTAGTTAAAAACAAAAACAATAAAAATGACATAAATCTTTCCCGTAGTTAGTAAACGCAATAACTTTTGCGCAAACCAATCAAAATACGCTTCTTGCGATTTTTTTTTACCAAAAACATGTAGCAGAAAACAAATTGGCCTAAAATGTTAAAAAATTTAAATTTTTACATTTTTTTTTGAGAATTTCATATAAAAAAATGTGAAAAATATTGTTATTTTTTCGAAATTGTCGCTCTTTTTTTGTTTATAGCGCAAAAAATAAAAATCGCACAGGTGATCAAATACCACCAAAAGAAAGCTCTGTTTGTGGGGAAAAAAGGACGTCAATTTAATTTGGGTACAGCGTCGTACGTCCGCGCAATTGTCCGATAAAATCGCGCAGTGCCGAATCGCAAAATAGGGCCTGGTCTTTGAGCAGCCAAATCCTCCGGGGCTTAAGTGGTTAAGGGGGAAAATTGTCCGGTCCAGAACTGGTTAGGAATGTAGACCTGTATAGCAGACCGGCAGAGTGGTATTGGTGAAATGAATACAGATACTGGTAGTTTTATTCATAGTGAATGCAGACTGAGCGGCCCTGGCTGTAATCAGGTGTATTCCACTAATGGAGAATCTGGGTCACTCCACACTGTCCCTCCCTGACACGTCTGATGACCTAATCCTCCCTGACAGCAGATGTCCATGCCGTGTGTGCGCCTGATCACCGCACAGGGGTACAATATTCCTGGATCATGGATCATTCTATTTATCCCGTCCTATTAATACCTGCAGGGTGACAGATACATTGATAAATAATCCGACACGCACTCTTTATTTTCCGTTTTTGGGATGACTCAGATTCAGAATACTTTAATCCTCCCAAAGAGAATTTTTTAAGCTAAAGTTACATTCAACAAAGAGAACACAAAATCACAATAACGAACGGAAACAAGACACAATAACAACAATAAAATTACCAATAACAGCAAATTAACATCAAATAAAACTAAATTATTGCTATACTGTAATAAACCATACCAACCTAATAATACTACATAATACCACAGAAAACTAAACTACCAAAATGAAAATATTACACCAAAAATCATCTACATCTAATCATCTAAAATAAGACTAGGTCTTATATTCATTTTGGCAACAAATGACACAGTAGGGCTTATTTTCGGGGTAGGTCTTATCGTGTAATGTGCTGTCTTCTCCCTCTCCCTCCCTGCCTGTCAGGAACCCCCAGTGTGAACCAAGTAAAACTGGTTGTAAAATCCTAGAATCCACTCTATTACTGTAACGCTGAGCGCTCCGGTCCCTGCTTCTGGACCGGAGCGCTCGCAGCGTTCGTTCCAGATCCACTCACCTGTGCCCGCTCCGGCTCCCTCCTCCGCTCCCCGCTCACATGGTTCCCGGAGCGCGCGCACGCGCAGGTCGTTTGAAATTTAAGGGGCCTGTGCACCAGTAATTGGTGCCTGGTCCAAACCTCCCTTCCTGTTTCCTGTGACCTGTTTCCTGTTTCCTGTGACCTGTTTCCTGTGACCTGTTTCCTGTTTCCTATATAAGTGACCTGCCCCTTCCAGCCATTGCCGGATCTTTGTTGCCTTGTTGCCTTAGTGAAAGCGTTATTTGTGTAATCCTTTGCCTGTTGCCGAACCCTTTGCTAACGACTATCGCCTCTGAACCTGTGCTGCCTGCCCTGACCTTTGCTACGTCTGACTACGCCTCTGCCTGTCCCTTTTGTACTACGCCTATATCAGCAGTCGGTGAGGTTGAGCCGCTACCAGAGGACACGACCTGGTAGTTACCGCCGCAGCAAGCCCATCCCGCCTTGCGGCGGGCTCTGGTGAAAACCAGTAACTACTTAGAACCGATCCTCCGGTACGGTCCACGCCAATCCCTCACTGACACAGCGGATCCACTCCCTGCACCGCTCCTGCTACCAGTCCGGACCCTGACAATTACATTATATAATATATATTGCCTCGTTTCCACTGAGCGGAACGGTTCGGGTCGGTACAGTTTGGAAGGGTTAGAATGGTCCGGTCTATTCAGGTGAGCGTTTCCACTGCAAGTCGGGCCACCAGGGACCATGCGGGGTTTACACCAAATGACGTGTTTGTTTTGCTCTTTTTATTTGACGTGAGCATTGATGGTTTCCTGTCCGCCAATCAGTGGACTCTATCGTGTGATGCCAGTAGCTCCGCCCTAACCGTACCGTACCATTTCCTATGGCCCTACATCCGAAGCAGGACCAGGAATGGTGCGGTTTGGTTCGGTTGTATGGGCCACTTTCATAATGGAAACACTCAAATTAGCGTACCGTACCGAACCGAACCGATCCACTCAGCGGAAACGAGGCATATAATGTCCAATGTGTGTGTTTCTGTAATACTCTTGTGCCAAATACCTTTGTTACAACGCCGCTCGGCGCATCCGTGACCCGCCAGAGCTCTCTTTCCCGCTCCAAGTACTGCAGAGGGAGGGGCCAAGATCCCCCGCTGACAGCTGGGAGACAAGGAGGAGAGCAGCAGGAGGTAAGCTGGGTGCTGAGAGGCGCTGTACTGAAGGTATTTGGCACAATAATATTACAGAAACACACACATTGGACATTATATAATAATGTAATAGAGTGGATTCTAGGATTTACAACTACTTTAAACTAAGGCTTATTTTCAGGGTAGGTTTTATCATGTAATGTGCTGTCTTCTCTCCCCCTCTCCCTCCCTGCGTGTCAGGAACCCCCAGTGTGAACCAAGTAAAACTAGTTGTAAAATCCTAGAATCCACCTTATTACATTATATAATATATATAATGTCCAATGTGAGGTGTTCCTATAATACTATTGTGCCAAATACCTTCATTACAGCGCTGCTCGGAGCATCTGTGACCCGCCGGAGCTCTCTTCCCCGCTCCAAGTACTGCAGAGGAAGGGGCCAAGATCCCCCCCCCCCTGACAGCTGGGAGAAGAGGAGGAGAGCAGCAGGAGGTAAGCTGGGCGGCGCTGTACCAAAGGTATTTGGCACAATAATATTACAGAAACACACACATTGGACATTATATAATAATGTAATAGAGTGGATTCTAGGATTTAACAACTACTTTCAACTAGGGCCTATTTTTGGGGTAGGGCTTATATTGCAGCCCTCTCCGAAAATCACAGTAGGTCTCATTTTAAGGGTAGGTCTTATTTTTGGGGAAACACGGTACTACACACCTTATAGATCAATGTTTCTCAACCTTTTTTCAGTCGAGGCACCCTTCAACATTATAGACAATCTCAAGGCACCCTTTAAAATTATGGACAGTCTCGAGGCAACCCCATTCTAAAATGTAATAACTATTCTAATAGCTTTACACAATGTAGCAACATCCACATGTAGAACACCCGACGTTAGAGGTGATTTATTCTTCCAAAGCAAATACGCTTTTGCACACTGGTACTGACTAGTATTCCAATGTTTCTCTTCTCCCTCAATTTCTCTCCATCAGTCAGCTAAGGTCACCTCAGTGTTGAGGGAGAGGGGCACAGGAGGGTCAAACAAGGATGTGGTGGAGGCAACGAACATCCTCCTCATTAACTGATAACAGGGCTGGGACAAGGGGTGGGCAGGAGGGTCGGCTGTCCTGGGCGCAGTGGTTTACTGCAGGGATGGGGGGCGCCCTGACCCTCACCCTAATGGGAAAGGGGGGGTGCAGTTTGGCATCTTTGCCCTGGGCTCTGGATGACCTTGTCCCAGCTCTGACCGATAATGTCATTGGTTGTTAGAATGCCAATGTCTAGAAAGTCATAATGGTGCATAATGAAAACCCGTGGCTTTGTGTAAATAAAACGCAGGCTTGAACCACCTGCTGGCCTGTATGCAATTTTTGATAAATTTTTAGGCATTTTGCAAAGGCACCCCTCAAGGAACCTCAAGGCACCCCTGAAGCAACCTCAAGGCACCCCAAGGTGTCTGGGCACCCCGGTGGAAAAAGGCTGTTATAGATTATAAAAAATCGGGAAAGCCCAGTCTCCAGATTGTCAGCGATATATCACAGCTGTTGGGGACTCCTTTTAGATGGTACGGGGCTGCCCTATGGTGTGTGGCTTCTGGAGTGAAGTGTGGACATTTATTGAAGAGACATTGGCTCTTCCAAAAATTTACATTCCTGATAGATGTTTATTAGGTAATCTGGAGGAGGAGGAGCTTAGGGAGTCTCAAAAGTCTCTATTTTCCTTTTCTTCTTTTCTTTTCCTTTTCCGTTTCCTTTTCTTTTATCCAAAAAAGCTATTGTACTGCAGTGGAAGTAGCCAGATCCTCCTAGTTTGGAAGCTTAGATGGAGTTGATTAATAAGGCCTTACCAATGTACAGATTGACATATCTTGCTAGAGGTTGCCCTAAGAAGTTTAACAAATTATGGTTGGGCTGAATAAATACGGAATCCGGTGATTTTGACATTTAAGTAGCAATACTCTCATAAAGGCCTTGGGTCTGATCTGATTAAGGGACTTTGGTTGGTATCCGTTCTAATAGGTTTTGTTTACTATATGGAAACAGTTTGTTCCTTTTGGAGGTCCACTTTGGCCTCTTTCACACGGGCTTTATGATCAGGTCCCTGTCAGTTTTTCAGGCGGACCTGATCGGATGCACCATGCACCTCTATGGAGCAGTGGATGTCAGCATGGGCGTCCGCATGGGGGGGCAAGGGGGGAAAGTGCCCCCCCCCGGAATCTCAACTTCCCCTTTAAAGTGATTGTTAAGCCACTTTATACTTTCTGGTCTGTTTAATAATCCTGTGTGCTTCTGCCCCTGTGTTTTCTTTACCAGTTTTCAGAGCGCCGATCGTCACTCACGTGACCCGCCAGCTCTCTCCTCTCCCTGTCTGACAGCTGCCTGCAGCGAGGGGGGCAAGGATTCCCGCTGGCATCAGCCGGCAGGGGAGAAGGAGAGGCCGAGAGGAGGAGAGAAGTGGCGGGTCACGTGAGCGGCGATCAGCACTCTAAACACTGGTAAAGAGCGGCTTATTTTTCCCCTTTAAAAAGAAATACTCGCGAGTTGCGGCTCGCATGGTGACATCAGCAGCCTCGCGGACCACTGTCCTCAGCCCCAGGCCCCGGTGCTATCATTATAGGAGAGGGAGAGCCCGGGGCAAGGAAATTGAGGAGCTTTGTGGCCCCGTGCACAGAGGCACGGCACGTGACGTGACAGAACATACTGATGTCACGTGCATGCATGCACCGCCTGCACGAACCCAAAACAGAGAGGGTTAGCTTTGCTTTTGCATCAGGTTTCTCAAACCTTTGAATGCCCACCCTTTATGTGATAATGACTAAGCCCCTCCCCTTCATGACATTGTTGAAAAGGGGTGGGGCATGGCTGACCTTAAAATGATGCCCCCCCTTGGAAAAAGTTCTGCGGACGCCTATGGATGTCAGCGGTGACATGTCCGCTGATACCCGCTGCTATCCGATCCGATCCTGTCCGTGAAATCCAGACGGATGGAAACCCTATTTTCCTCTGTCTGGAGCAAGGTTTCTCAACCAGGGTTCCTCCTGAGGTTGCTAGGGGTTCCTTGAGAAATGGGCAATTTCTGCCTCTCAGATAAGTTCCCAATGACACCATTGTTCCTTTTAGCTATCTTTAAGGGGGGTAAATCTTCCCAATGATGACAAGAGTAAGGAGCATTCTTCCCACTGACTGTCACACTAATGTCTCATGAGTTGTAGATTTTTAATTTTTAGCAGGGGTGCCCTGAGACCAGAAATTTATTTCAAGGGTTCCTCTGTGTTGAAAAGATTGAGAAACGCTGGTCTGGAGGATCGGATCGGATCGGATGAAAACGGACAGGCGGTCCATCTTCATCTGAGCTCCCATAGAGGAGAGCGGGGATCTGAAAGGTATGTCTCTGCAAAGAGAGCAGAGACCGACCTGTCTTCCGACTGCTCAGCCGGGATCGATGGTTCAAACCCCACTGAGCAAAATGGAGTCCGTCGGGTGGAAAGCCTGCGTGAAAGGACCCTTAGCCTGCTAAAATGTAATAGATACTTTCTGTTATAATGATAAAATCAAATCACCAGCCGGTTATTGGTTGCCCTTTGTTTTCTTTATCTATATGTAAAAAAAAAAAAAATGCAACAACGTATACATTTATTTTGACTTGACTAAGGGCTCTTTCACACGGGCGATCCGATCAGATCCGCCTGTCAGTTTTTTAGGCGGATCTGATCGGATCCTCCATGCAGCTCTATGGGGCAGCGGGTGTCAGCGGAGACACCTCCACTGACACCCGCTGCCATCCGCATCCGATCCTGTGCTTGAAATCTGGACGGATGGAAACCCTATTTTTCCATCCGTTCAGTAATCGGATTGGATCGGATCTGATGAGCGCGGACAAGCGGTCCGCTCTCATCCGATCCCCCATAGAGGGCAGCGGGTGCTGAGACACCTCCCTCTCCGCTCTGCAAGCGGAGACGGAGCTGTCATCCGCCCGGCTCAGCGGGGATCGCGGATCGATCCCCGATGAGCAACATGGATCCGTCTACGGAGGCGGACCGTGTGAAAGAGCCCTAAGTCAGTGCTGATTCATATATATGCGATGCGGGAACCCTGCGAATCCACTGCAGGATCCCACATCACAATAAACTCGCAGGCAGTTCACACTGCCATATGCGAATCGCTGGGGGTGTCAATACAAAGTTAATGACACCCCCAGATCAGTTTGCATATCGCAGTGTGAACTGTCAGTTTGGACATGAATCGGATCGCATAGATGCAGAGATGTATAGTAACGAAGTAGAACTACTTAAGTACTGTACTTAAGTACCGAAATGCGGTATCTGTACTTTCCTAGAGTAGAATTTTTTTCTCCTACTTCTACTTTTACTTCACTACATTTTTTCGATGATTTCGATACTTCTACTCAAGTATTTTTTTTTTGTACTGCATAGTTACTCGTTACTTTTTAAAAAATTACCACTGCCAGAACAGTAGATGGCAGGTTGCATAAAGCTCAAAAAAAATGTGTATAATGTCATTTGTAAATCAGCGCATACGGAAATAAAGGCTGTGTATAATAAAAGCTGCTATACCAAATCTTTCCAATAAAAAGAAAATATGAAACAAACAAATAAATGGTGCTACAGCGCTTAAAGTGCATCAAGAAACTACTAACAAACACAGGTTAATCATTTGAATAAATCATTTGAAATAATAAAAACAATATGATGTTCAAACTTTTGACTTATTTCTTTAATAACTACATAACACAGTACTTGTACTTCTACTTTCAGTACTTGAGTAGAAATTTTTTTTCAAAACTACTGGTACTTTTTACTTTTAGTACTTAAGTAGCAAATTTTTTGAAAAAATTACTTGCAATACTTAAGTAAAAAAAATGTTGAATACTTTAGTACTTCTACTTAAGTAACTTTTTCTGCGAGCACTTCCACTTCTACTCAAGTAATTTTTTGATCGAGCACTTGTACTTTTACTCAAGTAGAAATTTCGAGTACTTTATACAAGTCTGCATAGATGTGAACACCCATGCAAACCCATTCTGGTGCGGACCCAAAAAAGGGTCCTGTGCGAGTTGTGTCCGAATGCGATGCGAATTCAGCCATACAATCTGTATATAAAAAGAAAAAATGTGATTTAGGCCTCTTTCACACCGGCGTTCTGTTTTTTTTTTTCGTCCGTTCAGTCACTTTTTTTTTTTTATGGACACGGATGACACTTGTGTCATCCGGTCCGTATGTCCGCATATCACCCCATCCGTTTGCGGATGATATACGGACATAATGTATGTCTATGGGATTGCGGATGTCAGCGGATGACACTGCTGTCATCTGATTTTGCGTCCTTTCCGTTTTTTAAAGGGAAGAAAAATAGGGTTCTCTTCTGTTCCAAAAAACGGAACAGAACTGAAAGGACGCAAATCGGATGTCAGCGGATGGTCATCCGCTGACATCCGCAATCCCATAGACATGCATTATGTCCGTATATCACCCGCAAATGGATGGGATGATATACGGACATACAGAACGCCCGTGTGAAAGAGGCCATACTGCGCTAACCATAAAAATAGCAGCTAATACACACAACTGACCTAAGTTGAAAAGAACAAATATATAAAAATGTGCAGTGCTGAAAAAATGATTTGTGAAAAACAACTCAAACAATCTAATAATTATAAAATAAAGTGATATAAGAGTCCCAAGTGAAAAGCGTGAAGATTGGAATCCAGGGTGATGTGTGTGGTCACAATGGACGCTAGATCCCAACACCGACAGGAAACAAAAAATATGCGCTCACCAGAAGGGCTGGACCCAAAATGCCGTATAACAAATAGGTCAGATGGGCTCATAAAGTAACAGGTGGATCTCCAAATACTAAGTGCTGCAGCCAAGGATGTTCAAGTTTGCAATCACAGGATGAATGAAGTAGGATGAAGACTCTTATTCCCTAAATGACATGAAAATGATAATCCAAAACAAAGCAAACATAGTGTAACTCCGCTTAAAAGATTTTATAAAAAAATAATAAGGGATACACTTACAAACATCCAGGAACAAGAGCAGTATGTAAGAGACACATGGATCAGGCAGTCTTTGGCATGGTCCTGGCTGGCGCTTTTCCACTGCATGGAACCGAATGGTTCGGCTCGCTTTTGCGCTTTTCCACTGCATGGTACCGCATGGTATGGTGTTGGAACGGTTCGGTACGGTACGGCGGCGCTTTTCCACTACATGGAACCGAACGGTACAGCTCGCTTAAACAGTACCACCTCGGTTGTGGTTCCAAGAGGGCCGTACCGATACCATATCCCACAATCCTTTGCATGCAGCCTTGACTGTTTTGGCACTTTTCCACTGCAAGTACCAGCTCGGCTCCACTCGACCCTGCTTGGCCCTGCTTGGCTCTGTTTGGTTTTCCACTGCATGGTACCGCATGGTACGGTGTTGGAACGGTTCGGTACGGTTTGCTTTTCCACTAAAGTAAAATGGGTGGGATAACAACGATTCTCTGACCAATCAGTGGCTAGTAGTGACAAACAGTCAAGGCTGCATGCAAAGGATTGTGGGATATGGTACCGGTACGGCCCTCTTGGAACCACAACCGAGGTGGTACTGTTTAAGCGAGCCGTACCGTTCGGGTTCCATGTAGTAGGAAAAGCGTCGCCGTACCATACCGTACCGAACAGTTCCAACACTGTACCATGCGGTACCGTGCAGTGGAAAAGCGGAAAAGCGAGCCAAACCGTTCGGTTCCATGCAGTGGAAAAGCACCATTTGTCACTACTAGCCACTGATTGGTCAGAGAATTGTTGTTATCCCACCCACTTACTACTTTAATGGAAAAGCAAACAGTACCAAACCATACCGAACCGTTCCAACACCGTACCATGTGGTACCATGCAGCGGAAAACCAAACCGAGCCAAGCAGGGCCGAGTGGAGCCAAGCCGGTACTTGCAGTGGAAAAGTGCCATTAGGCAAAGATCTGACGCGTTTCATCAAATATGACTTTAGCAAAGGTAAATGCCTCAATACAATCTGTATGGCTGAATTCGCATCGCACAGACATTGCATGTGATTTTCAGAGCAGTGCGCTCCAAATCACATGCGATGTCTGTCATCGCACTAATGTGAACCGGGACTGACTCTACTGAAATTCTTTGTATATGTATGGTGCTATGCTATATCGTGCTTTGTTTTTTCTATTTCTTTTTCAAACACTAATAAACTAATAAACTTACCTTTAAAAAAATAAAATAAATAAAACATTACCCAAAAATCATTCCAATCAAATCTATGCAACCTTTGCAGCCATAGTAACCTATAGTTCTACACAAAATCTTCAAGGTGTATGAGATCTTTTAGGCTACGTTCACATGTGGGCGTGGCGGATCAGGGGCAGAATCACCGCGATTCTGCCCACGATCCGGAATCATTGCAAATCGCGGGACGCCTGTAATTTGCAATGGCACCCCAAACGCTGTGCGATGTTGCCGCGATATCCGCCTGCCGAATCGCGGTAACATCGCGCAAACAGAATTGCGGGACGCATGACGCCCAAAAGAAGTTCTTGTACCTTTTTTGGGCGTCATGCGTCCCGCAATTCTGTTTGCGTGACGTTACCGCGATTCGGCAGGCGGAAATCACGGCAACATCGCACAGCGTTTGGGGTGCTACTGCAAATCACAGGCATCGCACAGGCGTCCCACGATTTGCAATGATTCCGGATCGCGGGCAGAATCATGGTGATTCTGCCCGTGATCTGCTACGCCCACATGTGAACGTAGCCTAATGTGATTTCTTTTTCTTTTCATAGGCAAAAAAAATCAAAAAGAACAAAACAAGAAAGGAAAATCACACATGCACGCTTATTTTTCTTGCATTGTAAGGAATATTCTGCTACTGTAATCAGGGCCGGTCCAAGGATTTTTGCCACCCTAGGCAAAATAAAAATTGCCGTCCCCTGGAAAACATATTCATTTTCCTGGCACTGCAGGACCCTGTAGTGCCCCTTCTCTCCCAGCCCCCATCCCAAGTTGCTCTGATGGCTCTGAGGAAGAGGGTTCTCCCTCGAAACGCGTTAGCCCTATCTATATGGACACCTTCAAGTTCGCTTGTCCTAATTAAGGAATATGGTCCTGCGGTCTCTGAATAACCGAAGGAATCCTTTGGTTTTATGCTTTTATATAGCATACTCTTGTGAGTATAATGTATGACGTGGTTTTAACAAATTTCCAATAAATGTTTTATGGCATTGCAGAAAGTTGGTGCGCCCTTCTCTTGTCTATTATAGTAATCGTGATGCATCGCGGAATCGAATCGAATCGTTGACATGATAATCGTAATCGAATCGAATCTATCTTGTGTGCTGCTCCACCCATATCCGAAAAATCACAAATGTAAAAAATTGCCTCCACACTCAAAAAACAAAAAACATATAAATATCCAATCTTCCGATAAAATTATCTTCAATCCTGTGTGTGACTCCACCCAAAACTGAAAATGTAACAGTGCGCTCTGATGCGATTTGACTTCCACTTCTACTCTCACCTTATGACATGGAATCTAGTAGTTTATAAGACCAGCTGGTGCTTTTTCCCACAAGGGGTTATTCAGCATAGACTAAGGGCTCTTTCACACGGTCCGCCTCCGTAGGCGGTTCCGTGCTGCTCAGCGGTCCCCGCTGAGCCGGCGGACGACAGCTCGGTCTCCGCTTGCAGTGCGGAGAGGAAGGTGTCACAGCCCCCGCTGCTCTCTATGGGGAATCGGATGAGATCGGACCGCCTGTCCACTCTCATCCGATCCCATCCGATCCGATCCCCAGGACGGATGGAAAATAGGGCTTCCATCTGTCCGGATTTCACGGACAGGATCGGATGCGGATGGCAGCAGGTGTCAGCGGACATGTCTCCGCTGACATCCGCTGCTCCATAGGGCTGAATGGGGCATCCGATCAGATCCGCCTAAAAAACTGACAGGCGGATCTGATCGGACCGCCCATGTGAAAGAGCCCTAAAACTGACCAGCATTGGTCTGAACGCTCACACCTCCACCTCTCTGGCAGTCGCAGTTACTCGGTTCCTCGTGTCTGCGGATATCACTGAGCTCTATGTGTAATCTGCTGTGAATCCCCATCATCCCTTACATACCAGCTGAAAGTTAAAATTAGGAAGACTGGGAATATCCACACCCAACCGCCAGCATGACAGAGGGAAAGTACAGAGAAAAATATTTTTATGCAACATTATATCATCAGCCTCTCCTGTATGCAGCTCTGATAGTGTCACATTACAGGCACTGATGGTAATTATTGTTTTAAGTTTAGACTGCACACAAAGAGCTCAGACTGATGTCAGGGGGCGGGGTTTGCGACTGCTAAAGAAATATTGGAAGATCAGAAAAAAAATGTAAAAAGTCAAATATTTAGACAGCCGCTCTGCCTCGTCCAATCGGAGAGCACTGCTTTGCATTTGCTGAGAACATGCTAAGTGTTTCCTGCATGGCGCCTGTGCAGAGAGAGTGACTTCCTGTGTTCACAATGTGTGCGGCTCGAGGCGGGACCCGGAAGCTGGCGGCGATCACTATAGTAGCGGCGTCTACTACAGTGGTTTCCAGTTTCAATAGGGATTCCACAGGTGTGTAACTCGCATACATGCATTGATCCAAGCTGGAACCAGCATTAGCAATGGCAGGGGTGCTTACAGTGATCAGCTTTTAGTTATGTAAGGCCTTAATCCCAAAAGGAACATAAGAGTTTGCTGTAACGGATTATAACTATTTAAAACAACCCATTCAGTTTAAAGTGATTGTAAAGTATCTTTTTTTTTTTTTTCCTATAAAAATAACAAACCTGTCCTTCTCACCTGCTTTGTGCAGTTGGATTTGCACAGAGTGGCCCAGATCCTCCTCTTCTCGGGTCCCTATTCTCTGATCCTGGCCCCTCCCTCCTGTTGGGTGCCCCCACAGTAAGCAGCTTGCTATGGGGGAACCTGAGCCGAGTCACAAAAAAAATATACATATATATATATATATATATATATATATATATATATATATATATATATATATATATATTTACAGTGGACAGAAATGACAATATATGACCTGTTGGAAAGCTTTATACAAAGTGATAAGACTCAATTCACAGTGTTAACATAGGAATAAAGATCTTTATTTAAGCCATGGGTCTGTAAATTTTAAATGTCAATTTAAAAAACTGTCACTTTGATAAAAAAAAAAATATATATATATATATTATATATATATATATATATTATATTTTTATATATATATATATATATATATATATATATATATATATATATATATATATATATATATATACTGTATATATATATATATTGGTATGTGAAATTTGTAATTTAAATTTTTAAATATGAATTAAAAAAACTGTCACTTTGATAAAAAAAAAAAAATATATATATATATATATATATATGTAAATATATAATCAATTCACAGTGTTAACATAGGAATAAAGATCTTTATTTAAGCCATGGGTCTGTAAATTTTAAATGTCAATTTAAAAAACTGTCACTTTGATAAAAAAAAAAAAAATATATATATATATATATATATATATATATATATATATATTATTTATATTTTATTTTATATATATATATATATTGGTATGTGAGATTTGTAATTTAAAATTTTAAATATGAATTAAAAAAACTGTCACTTTGATAAAAAAAAAAATATATATATATATATATATATATATTGGTATGTGAGATTTGTAATTTAAAATTTTAAATATGAATTAAAAAAACTGTCACTTTGATAAAAAAAAAAATATATATATATATATATATTATTTATATTTATATTTTATTTTATATATATATATATATATATATATATATATATATATATATATATATTGGTATGTGAGATTTGTAATTTAAAATTTTAAATATGAATTATAAAAACTGTCACTTTGATAAAAAAAAAAAAAAATATATATATATATATATATATATATATATATATATATATATATATATATATATTATTTATATTTTATTTTATATATATATATATATATTGGTATGTGAGATTTGTAATTTAAAATTTTGAATATGAATTAAAAAAACTGTCACTTTAATTAAAAATTAAAAAATATATATATATACAGTATATTAACATATATTGGTATGTGATATTTGTATACTGAGCCCAGAGGCTGAATTCACAAAGCTAAAACAAAAATAGAAAACTTCCTTTAAAAAAAAAAAATGTCAGTTATTGGCTGAGTGCCAAAAACAACAACAGCAGTTAGGTCACATGACCATGTTGTGATGTCATCAGCCGCCCCTATATAAGGACGCTGACAGTTGGTTTCTGCCAGTCCCCAGAGTGGTCAGCATACTGTGCAGACGTGTTTTTTTTCTCTGGCGATATTTTGCTTGTGATTTCATCCTAGCAATTTACTGTGATTTGATTCAATCGTATTGTAATTTTTTCTCTTGAATACTTCAAGTGTGCTTGAATTATTCTTCACAATGAGATTTTTTCAGTGTAAGAAGGCTGTTTATCACATTAACACCGAAGATAAACAGAGCACTGGAATACCACCTATGGATGGTATCATTGCACAACCTGCAGATACCCCAACCAAGAAGCCCACAAAAATGAAGAGGGCTCGAGCTTTTCTCCGCGGGTGCTTTAGAGCGGCCGCTGGATGCTTTGGTGTCGGCTATAAAGTCGATGGCTCAGAGTACAAGACAGACTGGAATGGTAAGTATTGTGGATATTGATAGATTCATTTTTTTACTTTTCCCCATTGATGACGGGTGACATTCCTATATGTACATACCGTATTTCCCGATGTATAAGACGACCCTCTAATTTTTCCAGTTAAAACATAGGTTTTGGGCTCTACTCTCCGTATAAGACTCCCCCCTACAACATGATGATGGGGTCTTGTCTAGCAGCCATTCCTTTACACCCACTAATCAGACAGGAGTATAAAATGTGAACCTTAAGAGGAAGAGAACTCCAGGTTTAGGACTACCAAGCTGGCCCAAAACGAACGTTCCTAATCTGTCAGCCCGCTGGATGTGCGGTAATACTCTATGTACCGTAGCTATGGCTACATACAGTATACAGGCATACCCCACTTTTAAGTACACAATGGGACCAGAGCATGTATGTAAAACGAAAATGTACTTAAAGTGAAGCAATACCTTTTTTCATTTCTCAATGCATGTAAATACACTAGCTCCATAGGAAATCTTGGTCAGCTTGACATGGCATTGCTCCCAAACCATGTGACAAGGACCCCAAGCTTGGGGAGCATGTTAAGGGGATCCAGGACTATGACATAGTAGATTACCTAGGCAAGCTGACCAGCCACAAACAGGATATGTTGTAGTCCTGGATCCCCTCTGGGTGCTCCCTAAGTTTGGTATCCTTGTCACTTATGGTTTGGGAGCAGTGCCATGTCAAGCTGACCAAGATTTCCTATAGACGCCAATGTTAAAAACCGGGAGTAGTGTCATGCTAAGCTGAACAAGCTGTGTCCTTACTCGCGAGTGTACTTAAAGTGAGTGTACTTAAAGCGGGGTATGCCTGTACTGCGCTGAGCCAATCACAACGAGCAATGTATTCTATTAATGAATACGAAGCCTGCTCGGATTGGCGGAGTCAGAGAGGCGGGCTGATAATGTTACAACCTCTGACTCAGCCAATCCGAGCCGTCTTTTTATTCATTAATAGAATACAAAGCAGGCGGCTCTTCTGTCACACAGGCAGGGAGAGATCAGCAGTTTCAGCTAAGCTACAACCCCCGATCTCTCTGTGCCTGTCACAGAGCCCTTCCCCCACACAGTCAGTAATGACAGTTAGGCATACATTAATCCCTTTGATCACCCCCAGTGTTAACCCCTTCCCTGCCAGTGTCATTATTACAGTAACAGTGCATATTATTTAGCACTGATTACTGTAGTAATGTCACTGGTCCCCAAAAAGTGTCAAAAATGTCAGTTAGGGGTCCGATCTGTCCGCTGCAACGTCGCAGTCCTGCTAAAAATCGCAGATCGCCGCCATTACTAGTAAAAAAACAAATAAATAAATAAAAATGACCTAAATCTTTCCCCTAGGTTGTAAACGCTATAACTTTTGTGCAAACCAATTAAAATACGTTTTTTGGGAATATTTTTTTTTTTTACCAAAAATATGTAGCAGAATACAAATTGGCCTAAACTGATAAAAAGAATTAGATTTTTTTTTTTATTGGGAATATTTTATAGCAGAAAGTAAAAAATATACCGTTTTTTTTTCTTCTCAGAATTGTCACTCTTTTTTTGTTTATAGCGCAAAATCTAAAAAAAACGCACAGGTGGTCAAATACCACCAAAAGAAAGCTCTGTTTTTGGGGGAAAAAAAGGACATCAATTGTATCAGGGTACGGCGTCACACGACCGCAAAATTTGTCGTTAAAGTAACACAGTGCCGAAACGCAAAAAATGGCCTGGTCATTATAAGGGGGGGGGGGGGGTAAAACCTTCCAGAGCTGAAGTGGTTAAGCCATGGGTCTGTAAATTTTAAATATCAATTAAAAAGAAACTGTCACTTTGATTAAAAAAAAAATATATATATATATATTGGTATGTGAGATTTGCGCAAACCAATTAAAATACGCATTTTGTGATTTTTTTTTTTTTTACCAAAAATATGTAGCAGAATACAAATTGGCCTAAACTGATAAAAAATGTTTGATTTTTTTTAATTTTTTTTTTATTGGGAATATTTTATAGCAGAAAGTAAAAAATATGGCGTTTTTTTCAAAATTGTTACTATTTTTTTGCAAAATTTGTCGTTAAAGTAACACAGTGTCGAATCGCAAAAAAAATGGCCTGGTTAATAAGGGGGTAAAACCTTCCGGAGCTGAAGTGGTTAAGCCATGGGTCTGTAAATTTTAAATCTCAATTAAAAAAAACTAATTTTCATTAAAAAAAAAAATATATATATATATTGGTATGTGAGATTTGTATACTGAGCCCAGAGGCTGAATTCACAAAGCTAATACAACAGGAAAAAACTTCCTTTAAAAAAAAAAAAAAAATGTCAGTTATTGGCTGAGTGCCAAAAACAACAACGGCAGTTAGGTCACATGACCATGTTGTCATCAGCCGCCCCTATATAAGAAGCTGACAGTTGGATTCTGCCAGTCCCCAGAGTGGTCAGCATACTGTGCAGACGTGTTTTTTTTTCTCTGGCGATATTTTGCTTGTGATTTCATCCTAGCAATTTACTGTGATTTGATTCAATCGTATTGTAATTTTTTCTCTTGAATACTTCAAGTGTGCTTGAATTATTCTTCACAATGAGATTTTTTCAGTGTAAGAAGGCTGTTTATCACATTAACACCGAAGATAAACAGAGCACTGGAATACCACCTATGGATGGTATCATTGCACAACCTGCAGATACCCCAACCAAGAAGCCCACAAAAATGAAGAGGGCTCGAGCTTTTCTCCGCGGGTGCTTTAGAGCGGCCGCTGGATGCTTTGGTGTCGGCTATAAAGTCGATGGCTCAGACTACAAGACAGACTGGAATGGTAAGTATTGTGGATATTGATAGATTCATTTTTTTACTTTTCCCCATTGATGACGGGTGACATTCCTATATGTACATACCGTATTTCCCGATGTATAAGACGACCCCCTAATTTTTTCAGTTAAAACATAGGTTTTGGGCTCTACTCTCCGTATAAGACTCCCCCCCTACAACATGATGATGGGGGGTCTTGTCTAGCAGCCATTCCTTTACACCCACTAATCAGACAGGAGTATAAAATGTGAACCTTAAGAGGAAGAGAACTCCAGGTTTAGGACTACCAAGCTGGCCCAAAACGAACGTTCCTAATCTGTCAGCCCGCTGGATGTGCGGTAATACTCTATGTACCGTAGCTATGGCTACATACAGTATACTGCGCTGAGCCAATCACAACGAGCGATGTATTCTATTAATGAATACAAAGCCTGCTCGGATTGGCGGAGTCAGAGAGGCGGGCTGATAATGTTACAACCTCTGACTCAGCCAATCCGAGCTGGCTTTTTATTTATTAATAGAATACAAAGCAGGCGGCTCTTCTGTCAGACAGGCAGGGAGAGATCAGCAGTTTCAGCTAAGCTACAACCCCCGATCTCTCTGTGCCTGTCACAGAGCCCTTCCCCCACACAGTCAGTAATGACAGTTAGGCATACATTAACCCCTTTGATCACCCCGTGTGAACCCCTTCCCTGCCAGTGTCATTATTACTGTAACAGTGCATATTATTTAGCACTGATTACTGTATTAATGTCACTGGTCCCCAAAAAGTGTCAAAAATGTCAGTTAGGGGTCCGATCTGTCCGCTGCAACGTCGCAGTCCTGCTAAAAATCGCAGATCGCCGCCATTACTAGTAAAAAAACAAATAAATAAATAAAAATGACCTAAATCTTTCCCCTAGTTTGTAAACGCTATAACTTTTGCGCAAACCAATTAAAATACGTTTTTTGGGATTTTTTTTTTTTTTACCAAAAATATGTAGCAGAATACAAATTGGCCTAAACTGATAAAAACAATTAGATTTTTTTTTTTTTTATTGGGAATATTTTATACCAGAAAGTAAAAAATATGGCGTTTTTTTTTTTTTCAAAATTGTCATTCTTTTTTTGTTTATAGCGCAAAATCTAAAAAAAAAAAACACACTGGTGATCAAATACCACCAAAAGAAAGCTCTATTTGTGGGGAAAAAAAGGACATCAATTGTATTAGGGTACGGCGTCGCCAGACCGCAAAATTTGTCGTTAAAGTAACACAGTGCCGAATCGCTAAAAATGGCCTGGTCATTATGGGGAGTAAAACCTTCCGGAGCTGAAGTGGTTAAGCCACGCGTCTGTAAATTTTAAATATCAATTAAAAAAACTGTCCCTTTGATTTAAAAGAAAAAAAAATATATATATATATATTGATATGTGAGATTTACGCAAACCAATTAAAATACGCATTTTGGGATTTTTTTTTTTTTTTTTACCAAAAATATGTAGCAGAATACAAATTGGCCTAAACTGATAAAAAAAGTTTGATTTTTTACATTTTTTTTATTGGGAATATTTTAAAGCAGAAAGTAAAAAATATGGCGTTTTTTTCAAAATTGTTACTATTTTTTTGCAAAATTTGTTGTTAAAGTAACACAGTGTCGAATCGCAAAAAAAATGGCCTGGTTAATAAGGGGGTAAAACCTTCCGGAGCTGAAGTGGTTAAGCCATGGGTCTGTAAATTTTAAATCTCAATTAAAAAAAAAACTCATTTTGATTAAAAAAGAAAAATATATATATATTGGTATGTGAGATTTGTATACTGAGCCCAGAGGCTGAATTCACAAAGCTAATACAACAGGAAAAAACTTCCTTTAAAAAAAAAAAAAAATGTCAGTTATTGGCTGAGTGCCAAAAACAACAACGGCAGTTAGGTCACATGACCATGTTGTCATCAGCCGCCCCTATATAAGAAGCTGACAGTTGGATCCTGCCAGTCCCCAGAGTGGTCAGCATACTGTGCAGACGTTTTTTTCTCTGGCGATATTTTGCTTGTGATTTCATCCTAGCAATTTACTGTGATTCGATTCAATCGTATTGCAATTTTTTCTCTTGAATACTTCAAGTGTGCTTGAATTATTCTTCACAATGAGATTTTTTCAGTGTAAGAAGGCTGTTTATCACATTAACACCGAAGATAAACAGAGCACTGGAACACCACCTATGGATGGTATCATTGCACAACCTGCAGATACCCCAACCAAGAAGCCCACAAAAATGAAGAGGGCTCGAGCTTTTCTCCGCGGGTGCTTTAGAGCGGCCGCTGGATGCTTTGGTGTCGGCTATAAAGTCGATGGCTCAGAGTACAAGACAGACTGGAATGGTAAGTATTGTGGACAGGGCCGGTATTAGGGGGGGGCAGCTGCCCTGGGCGGAATGATTTACTATGGGGAAGAGGGCGGAGTTTGCCGGGTACAACCCCGCCCTGCACAGAATATGCTGCCCAATGTAAGACAGAGAGCGGCTCTGTTCCTGCATGTAGAGTAGATGGTAGCCCCGCCCCCTGCCTGCACAGCGCGCTGTACTATTCCCCCAGTGACAGAGTGGAGGAGGCGGGGCAGGTGAGGGTGGGAGGGCTCCGACTATCAGCGCTTCCTGATTGGCTCCAGAATAGATGCACACTGTACAACTTTCCCCGTTCTGAACAGCGGCTTCCCCCTCCCCTATCTAATCCTTTCTATCACTCCTGCTTTCTCTCACAGCTTCCCGATGTTCGCGGGACATCACCACCCTGCCCCCCCCCCCCCCTTCTGCTTTTATCTCTCCCTGCTCTGGGCGATCTCAGAGCCCATTTCCTTCTCTATGTAGTAACCCCTCCACACAGACCCAGATTGGCCAATCGGGAGCACACGGTGGGCTGGATTGGTCATTTCTTAGTGAAGAGGAAGTCACTTACTAAACTCACTGCGTTCCACACCTCGGTCCCACTCCAAAAAACACGCCCCCTGGCCGATAATTGGCTTGCAGGAGATACACTTCTGGTGGGAGGCGTGGAAGAAGAGATGGGCACCCTATCACAGGATGGATCAGAGAGTTGATCATGGAGCTGTGTGAAGATGATGGGAGGGACAGGAGCTCTGGCCACTCCTCCCTCTGGGGAATTCAGCTGAGGGGGCGGGGCTACACATGACTGCCTCGGGTGAGGCTGTAGAGTGCAGAGCCGAGCAGAGTCACCTCGGAGCTAAACCAGCCTGACCTGCCGTGTGTGTAGCAGCAGCTCAGTGTGTGATAATGACAGCAGTCTAAGGTGTTCTGTGTGTCCAATCACCAGCAGGACTGACTGAGCGTTCCTTCCTTCTTCCCCAGTATAGTGAGTGCCACTCAGTGTACAGATATCAGTGTTATCTATAGGGAATAGCACCTAATGAGTTATTCCCTATATATATCTCTGATATCTCTACACTAAGGACTTCTCCCTAACACTGACATCTCTACACTTCAGCTGGAAGAATGTCTCTTAGTGCCGGTTCACATATATGCCATGCAAATTCACTGCGGGTTCCCGCATCGCATTCAAATCGCAGGCAGTTCACACCGCCATATGCGAATCGCTGGGGGTGTCAATACAAAGTTACCGACACCCCCAGATCAGTTCGCATATCACAGTGTGAACTGTCAGTTCAGACATGAATCGGATCGCATAGGTGTGATCACCCATGCAATCCGATTCTGCTGCGGACCCAAAAAACGGTCCTGTGCGAGTTGTGTCCAAATGCGATGCAAATTTAGCCATACAATCGGCATCACACAGACATTACATGATTTTCAGAGCAGTGCGCTGCGAATCGCATGCAATGTCTGTCATCGCACTAATGTGGACCAGGACTACTAACATTGGGGGTGTTGAAAATAATCGTATCATCAATGCATTGCGATTCAGCCTTAACCACTTAAGCCCAGGAAGATTTTACCCCCTTCCTGACCAGGGCCTATTTTGCGATTCGGCACTGCATGATTTTACCGGACAATTGCGCGGTCGTGCGACGCTGTACCTAAACGAATTTGACATCCTTTTTTCCCCACAAACAGAGCTTTCTTTTGGTGGTATTTGATCACCTGTGCGATTTTTTGATCATGCGCTATACAGAAAAAAAGAGCGTCAATTTTGCAAAAATAACAATATTTTTCACATTTTTTATATGAAATTCCACAAAAAAAAATGTAAAAATCAAAATTTTTTAACATTTTTGGCCAATTTGTTTTATGCTACATATGTTTGGTAAAAAAAATTGCAAAAAGCGTATTTTGATTGGTTTGCGCAAAAGTTATTGCGTTTACTAAAAAAGGGAAAGATTTTTGTCATTTTTGTTGTTTTTTTTTTAACGCGTAATGGCGGCGATCTGCAATTTTTTTTGCGGGACTGCGACATTGCGGCGGACAGATCGGACCCTTGACTGACATTTTTGACACTTTTGGGGTTACCAGTGACATTTCTACAGTAATCAGTGCTATACATATGCACTGTTACTGTAAAATTACACTGGCAGTGAAGGGGTTAACTTTTTTTTGAGAGGGAGGGGCTGTGTGTGTCCCTAGGGGCGTGATTCTAACTGTGATTGGATGTGGCTTGAGTTGTAGGAACAGTGATCAACGGTCCTACATAGTAGAACCGTATGATCACTATTCATACACAGGGGAGAATGACAGGCGGCTTGTTTACATCAGCCGCCTGCCTTTCTCCCTCTCCACTGACGATTGCGAGTGACCAGCGGACGATCGGGTCTGCCGGTCACACGCACGGGGGGGGGGGGGTCCGTGACCGAGCGGGAGCGCGCCTCCGGTGGCGCACGCTCGCTCCCTAGAGCCCTCACAGGCTAGCGACATAGACCTACGTCGCTCTGCCTGTGAGGGGCTGACTGCCGCAGTAAATATACTGTGAGCAGTCGGCAAGCGGTTAAACGATTCTCCATCAATGCAGGCAACAGCTGAATCACAATTGCAGCAATGACGTCATTCTGGGGCGCCCCTGTCAGAGTGCTTCCCTCCTTCCTCCTCTTCTTGTGTATGTCGGGGGGGGGGGGGGTCTGCACTGGTAATCAGAGCATTGATTACCAGTGCAGATCATTAGGGGGGTGCCACTAGAACCACCAGGGATGCCCATCCATGACCCCAGGGATGCCCACCATGGTCACAGGGATGGCAATCAGGGCTCAGGGAGCCCGCCAGTGCCCTCCCCATCAGTGCTGCCCGCCAGTGCCCTCCCCATCAGTGCTGCCCACCAGTGCCCATCATTGCCATCTATCAGTGCCGCCCACCAGTGCCCATTATTGCCCACCAGTGCCGCCTATCAGTGCCCATTAGTGCCCATCAGTGCCACCTATCAATGCCCAGCAGTGTTGCCTATCAGTGCCCACCAATGCTGTCTATTAGTGCCACCTATCAGTGCCCATCAGTGCTGCCTATCAGTGCTGCATATTAGTGCCACCCCATCAGTGCCTCCTCATCAGTGCCTGTCAGTGTGGCCTCATCAGTGCTCATCAGTGCAGGAAAAAACTTATCTAATTACAAAATTGTATAACATAAACAAAAAAACTTTTTTTTTTTTTTTTTCAAACTTTTCAGACTTTTTAAATTTGTTTAGCAAAAAATGAAAAACCTTGCGGTGATCAAATACCACCAAAAGAAAGCTCTATTTGTGGGAAACAAATGACATAAATTTGGTTTAGGTACAGTGTTGCATGACCGTGCAATTGTCATTCAAAATGCAACAGCGCTAAAAGCTGAAAATCCAGGTTTAGGTCTACGAAGCTGGCCCAAAACGAACGTTCCTAATCTGTCAGCCCGCTGGATGTGCGGTAATACTCTATGTACCGTAGCTATGGCTACATACAGTATACTGCGCTGAGCCAATCACGGCGAGCGATGTATTCTATTAATAAATACAAAGCCTGCTCGCATTGGCGGAGTCAGAGAGGCGGGCTGATAATGTTACAACCTCTGACTCAGCCAATCCGAGCTGGCTTTTTATTTATTAATAGAATATATCGCTCGCCGTGATTGGCTCAGCGCGGTATACTGTATTTAGCCATAGCTACGGTACATAGAGTATTACCGCACATCCAGCGGGCTGACAGATTAGGAACGTTCGTTTTGAGCCAGCTTGGTAGTCCTAAACCTGGAGTTCTCTAAGGTTCACATTTAACCACTCCTGGACTGGAAGATTTTCCCCCTTAACGATCAGGCCATATTTTGCGATTTGTCACTGCTTCGCTTTAACGGACAATTACGCGGTTGTGTGACGATGTACCCAAATAAAATTGATGTCGTTTTTTTCCCCACAAATAGAGCTTTCTTTTGGTGGAATCTGATCACCTCTGCAATTTTTTTTTTTTTTTTTACGCTATAAACAAGAAAAGAGCGACAATTCTGAAAAAGAAACAATATTTTCACTTTCTGCTATATAAAAACACAGTTTTTGGGGAAAAATTCACTTTTTTTAATTAAAAAATAAGAAAACAGTAAAGTTAGCCAAATGTTTTTCTATAATGTGAAAGATAATGTTATCCTGAATAAATAGATACCCAACATGTTACAGTTTAAAATTGTGCACACCCGCAGAATGGCGACAAACTACGGTCAATGAAAATCTCCATAGGCGACCCTTTAAAAAATTGTAATGGTTAGCAGTTTAGAGTTAAAGAGTAGCTCTTTTTTTTTTTTTTTTTTAATTATTGCTATCGCTCTGGCGATCGTGGCAATACCTCACATGTGTGGTTTGATTTAATTTGCGGGCGCGACTTCCGTATACGTTTTCTTTCATGCGCGAGCTCACGGCGACAGGGGCGGTTAAAACTTTTTTTTTTCCCTATTTATTTTATGTATTTTTTAAATTTTAGCACAGCTTTTTTTAAGAAAAACAAAATCTGATCACTTTTATTGCTGTCACAAGCAATGTAAACACCCCTTGTGACAGTAATATGCAGTGACAGGTACTCTTTATGGAGGGATCGGGGATCTAAATGACCCCTTCACTGCTCTTCAATGTATTCAAAATGCAGAAAACTGCATTTTTGAATACAGTCACTTTTTAAATTCGGGGGCCTTTAGCAGCCGAGTAACCCGGACGTGACGCCATGGACGCCGCCTCCGGGTTACGTCATCGGAGACCCAATTGAAGTCGTATCTGGCTTTGATCGGGACTCCAACTAGCCGGCAGACGCGGCAGCTGGTTGCTCGGGTCTCCCGGTGGACAGGGCACAGTGACTGCCACATATGGTCCTGGATAGACATACATTGGAACAATCAGTGGAAGCAGTAAATCACATAGTGAATGGGGGGGGGGGGGGGGGGGGTAGATGAGTTAGGTGGCCCATTAACTGGAATGTCATTGGTGGAGATTTGTGTCCTCCATGATTTCTATGTCCTCACCAATGACAGTCTGTGTGCAATATGGTGCTGAGAATTACACCCAATTCCTGATGTTGGGTGTCATTGGAGTCTCGATCAGAGCTGTATACAGGGAGCCAAGTCTCATTCTCTCCACTCACCCCTACCTCTCTGTCTACCGACTTTTTTTTTTTAAAGTGTTGCATGCCCAGGGCTGCTGAAAGAAATTATGGGGCCCCATACAGCCTACCTGACTTGGCCCCTCTCCTCTGAAAAAATGAAAAGATAGCGGCAATATCTGCACCTCCATAGTGAGCGATTGGTACTTATCGCTCACTGTGTTCATTCAGGGTGTTGTGTTCATTTAGGACGATCACTAACCCCCCTCCCCTGCTGGCAGGAGAGGAGGTCAATCGGGGCAGAACTGCGATGGAAAGGGGCACACCGGGGTGCCAGATAGCAGGGAGAAGGGAACGCAGACATTAGAACCCATCCCCCTGCAGTGCAGCCAGAGGAAGAAAGAAAAGAAAAGTAGCCACAAGTGTCAGCAATAAGGCACGACTGCTGGCCCTCCTGCTTGGCTGGTGCCCCGGGCCCCCCCTTTTGAACTGATGAGGCCTGGGCCCAGTACAGGAGGGCTGGCTGTACTGCCTTGTCACCAGCCCTGTGCATGCCCCTTACTACAGGCTGGGCTGATAACCTCAGTGCCAACCCAAAAAGGTGGTGGTGCCAACCAGCCGCCAGAAACAAGCAACATAATTATAAAAGAAACCCCACATACAATACAATGTTAAGAATAATTAAAGTTGTATTACACCCAAAACCAAAAATGTAATCATTAGATGGGGTGGCTGCATTTGTTTTCTTTTTTTTAGGCTTTTCCCTCTCTGTTTTCACCTGGAGATCTAGCCAGTAACACACCTCCTGTATTAGAATGTCTACACTCTGGATTAAGGAGCACAGGGAGCACAGCAGGCAGTTAGCCTGGGAGGAAGGGAGTGTTCTAATGACTAGCAGGTTTAGATACACTAACACATTGAATCCAAACTCCAGCTAACACTGCAGTTACAAAAACAGTTGCAATAAAAGTTCTGTTCCTTTTTAGGATAAAGGTTTTACATAACTTAAAGCGGATCTTTGTAAGCACCCCTGTCAGTGGTATTTTGGTTTGTTTCATGGATTTCGCCTTGGAGAAACTATTTGCAAAAAGTTTGACATCTTGTGGAACTCCTGAAAATCATTTTCATATCTACAGCTCGGGGGAACATTGGGTCTGATTAGCGAGCTGTAGATATACCAACAATTATTGTAGAAATAGCATTACATCAGGGTTTCTCAACGGGGGTTCCACCACAAATCAATCATTTCTCACGGAACCCCTTTTGAAAAACCCTGCTTTACCACTTCTGGACCGGGCTTTTTTTTTTTTTTTGCTATAAAATTACTTAGAACCCCCCAAACATAACATATATATATATAATTTTTTTTGGCAGAGACCCTAGAGAATAAAATGGAGATTGTTGCAATATTTTTTATAACACCATATTTGCACAGCGGTCCTACAAACACAATTTTTTGGGGAATAAATTCACTTTTTTTAAAATAAAAAAATAAGAAAAAAGTAAAGTTTGCCCAATTTTTTATAATGTGAAAGATAATGTTATGCCAAGTAAATATATACCCAACATGTCATGCTTCAAAACTGCGCACAATTGCGGAGTGGCCACAAGCCTTGGTACTTAACCGCTTGCCGACTGCTCACAGTATATTTACTGCGGCAGTCAGCCCCTCACAGGCAGAGTGACGTAGGTCTACGTCGCTCGCCTGTGAGGCTCTGGGGAGCGAGCGCGCGCCCGCGGAGACGCGCTCCCGCTCCCGCGCGGTCACGGACCCCCCGCGCGTGTGACCAGCGGACCCGATGTCCGCCGGTCACTCGGCGATCGGCGGGGGAGAGGGAGAATGTCAGGCAGCTTGTGTAAACAAGCCACCTGTCATTCTCCTCGCTGTAAAGACACTGATCACATGGATCTACTATGTAGATCCGTTGATCAGTGTCCTTACAGCTCAAGCCACAGCCAATCACAGTAGAAAGCACGCCCCTAGGGACACACACAGCCCCTCCCTCCCAAATAAAGTTAACCCCTTCACTACCAGTGTATTTTTACAGTAACAGTGCATATATATAGCACTGATTACTGTAGAAATGTCACTGGTAACCCCAAAAGTGTCAAAAATGTCAGTCAAGGGTCCGATCTGTCCGCCCCAATGTCGCAGTACCGCAAAAAAAATCGCAGATCGCCGCCATTACACGTTAAAAAAAAAAACAACAAAAATGACAAAAATCTTTCCCTTTGTTAGTAAACGCGATAACTTTTGCGCAAACCAATCAAAATACGCTTTTTGCGATTTTTTTTTTACCAAACATAGGTAGCATAAAACAAATTGGCCGAAAATTTTAAAAAATTTTGATTTTTACATTTTTTTGGGGGGGAATTTCATATAAAAAAATGTGAAAAATATTGTTATTTTTGCAAAATGTACGCTCTTTTTTTGTTTATAGCGCAAAAAGTAAAAATCGCACGGGTGATCAAATACCACCAAAAGAAAGCTCTGTTTGTGGGAAAAAAAGGACGCCAAATTCGTTTAGATACAGCGTCGCACGACCGCGCAATTGTCTGTTAAAGTCACGCAGTGCCGAATCGCAAAATACCCCCTGGTCGTTTAGCAGGAAAATCCTCCGGGGCTTAAGTGGTTAAAAAAAAAAAAAAAATGCTACAGGTTACCAGTTTAGAGTTACAGAGGAGGTCTAGGGCTCAAATTATTGCTCTCGCTCTAACGATTGCGGCGATACCTCACATTTGTGGTTTGAACGCCGTTTACATATGTGGGCGCAACTTGCGTATGCGTTCGCTTCTGCTTGTGAGCTAACGGGGACGGGGCGCTTTAATTTTTTTTTTCCTATTTATTTTATCTTTTATTTTTACACTGTTTTTTTTTTTATTTTTTTATTTTGATCACTTTTATTCCTATTACAAGGAATGTAAACATCCCTTGTAATAGAAATAAGCATGACAGGACCCCTTTAATGTGAGATCTGGGATCAAAAAGACCTCCGATCTCACATCTACACTAAAAAAGAAAAAAAAAAGTCATTTATTTTCATCTTGGAAAAAAAAATGGGCTCTTTAAATCGGTTGCTAGGAAGCGACGTATGACGTCGCTCCGGTCCTCCAAGGCCATAGAGTCAAGTGAGGGACATTTTGCCCTCAGTCGACTTTCTGCCTGAGGGGACAGCAGATCGGACCATTTTCCCCACCACCGATGGGTCCGGTAAGCAGGGAAAACGACCGGGAAGCGGTGGGAGGGAAGGGGGCACCTCTCCCGTCACCCATAAGGGAGAGTCCACTGCTGGGACCACCCTTATGTTAAAGCTGACTGCCCGCAGTTTCAAAAAATACCGGGGTTATGGCAGCAGATATGTAACGTCAAAGTACCGACGTAAAACTGCAGCGGCGGTCCAGAAGTGGTTTACTGATACATTTGCAGGACAACTTGTTCTGTCGACAAACAACAGACTTACTGGCCGGTTCACCAGGTGAAAATAAAGGAAAGCCTAAAGAAAGAAAACGAATGCAGCTATCACATCTACTAATGAGTAAGCTGCAATATAATAAATGTTTGCTTTTGGGTTAAATAGAACTTTCATATATACTAATAAAAGAGACATTATGAATATCTATATAAACCAATGATAGGAACACCATACATAAATATTCCTACTACATTCGTCTCTCTCAGCCAAAAGAAACATATCAGCGGAATGTCAGGCTGGTGTAAGACCCCCATAGTGGGTGGCCTGTCTCCTGTCTGATTTCAGGGATGACATATGACACATTTTCTGAACAATACTGCCAGTTCAAAAAGCCCTTCCTTTTCACTTAAAATATATTTGCCATTTTTCTCAGCTGGTCTGCCACACTGCACAGCCAGGTAGGTGACAGCGACTTCTTGTTGCAGTTTTACAACTTCCTTTCTGACCCGCCCACTCATTTTCAGTGGCGGTTGGTGCTCCATGGGCCTGGGGGGGGGGGGCCTCAGACGGACCACACCAGCCCGCACTCCATACCCCCTCCCCTGGGTCGCCGTCTCACTCCCCATGTGGAGGGCAGGCAGCAGCGGCGGCGGCGGCTTCCCCTCAGTCTCCTGCGTTTCCTCCCTCCTCTTCCTCCTTGGCCAATGGCATGGCTTCTCCTTTCGGCCAATCGGGAAACGGATCCTGATTGGCCAGGAGGAGGATCCGTGTAACAATAGCGAATATTAATTTGCTATTGTCACACAACTGGGTGGGCTCAGGGCACAGTGCTCTGCGCCCCGAGCCCACCCTTTTTTGAAGCCTATTAGAGACTCTGGCTCTAATCATGTGCTTAAAAAAAAAACCCCATTGGAATCCATGTGTCCAGCGCCCTGCATGTAGATTAGGAGGCCAGACGCATGGATAGGAGGGGTGGCACCCCTGCGCCCCCACTGGACGGGCCTCCACTGCTCATTTTACTATAAAAGTCCATCACCACATCACTGAAAATACTTGTTGCCCAGCTTCTTGACTCACTGACTAGTAGAAAGCATCACAGCCAGTGGGTTGGGATAAGTGTCAGGCAACCAGCAGTTTTATATAAAGACCAACAATGGCCGTCCCTGTCATAATGGGTTTAGTTCTTGTCCCTGGCACTGCAGTTTTGAACTTTTCTCTCTATAACTTGATGTTCTACAATGAAAAATCTATTAAGAGTAGATGTAGTTGCTAAATCTGATTCCTTTTTTTTTTATTACAGATGTATACGGTACTTACCGCAGAGTCAGCTCACACGGCAGGCCTGCCCCAGTGAGCGAGACTGAAGCTGAAATCCACAACGAGACTCCACCAAGAGGTTACCGTCGGTCCCCTAGAGAGATCATCCCAATAACATTGGATGGCTTCAGATTCCATTTCCCTCTCGGAGAGGGGGGTTTCGGAAAGGTAAGTGATCAGATCTTTTCTCTGATTTAAAATATTTAGGTAGAGTGGGGAAGGATTTGAACCCCTGTCTGGCCTTATCACTATCCAGGACTACATTAGAGAGATTTCCCCTCACTTCCTGTCCTGCTGACAACGGTTTCACAAGACAGGAAGTGATGGAAAATCTGCATAAAGGACACAGACAGAAATCCCCTCACCCTAAGTATTTTAATTTCTGTCTGTGTGGCTGTTGCAGAGATAAATGTAGCACCCTCCTAGGTAGGTGGTAATGAGAGAGTATAGTTTTTGGCTCTGTCTGCCTTTCAGAAGAGCAGCAGGCAAATCTATTTTGCTTCCTGTCTAGCAGAGAGCAGGATCTGTGAGTTAGGTCAGCTCAGTGTGCTCAGTATGTGATTCATTGGGTCTAGAGAGTGTTTCACACTAGTCCAATTGGGAGGCATGTTGGACAGTGGGAGGAAACCGGACCAATGGGTACATAAGCTTTGATACAGTTCTGGTGATTGGCAGAGACTGGCTGTCTCGGTGCATTTTGGGATCCTGTATAAAAGCCAGGAGCACATGTGCTGTGGGGTCTTTGGCTGGTGAGCAGAGTCCTGGAGGGAGGGTGACGGCTACCGTGAGTACAGGGGATTGTGTCAAGAGGCCTGACCTGAGGGGGGACACCCCGGAGTAGGATAGTCAGAGAACGGGTGTCAGTGGTCAAGAAAGAGGATTCTAGGAAAGTCTCCTGAAGAGAATTTAGTTCATCAAGTCATCTGGATAGAGACTTAACCCCAAATTTACCTAAGTGGCAGGGAGAATCAACAGCCTGGCTGTATTAAGAATTAGAAGTCCTCCATCTTGTAAATAGTTAGTTTGGAGTATCCCACAATTCTATTCTCCCATCCCTATTTAAAATAAAACACCAAAAACAACTACATATCCCTGGACTGATCATTAACTGAGCCAAGAAGTAAAGTGTTAAATTGTGAATGCCAATATTGTGAACTGTAATCCAGGGGGACCCGAAAGTGTAATATCCAGCAGTCCTCAGGGGGCAGTGCTACATAAACATACACTTAAAAGCCCAAATCTTTCCATTTCATTCCGATAAATCAGTTCCAGGTGCATTAACAAACACAAAAGGTGATCATAAAAAATGTTTTCTTTAGCAGCTAATACCAAAGTTGAAAAACCTGTTCATTGCCAGCATGTTATAGAGTGGGGCGCTGGCTCTCTCTTGGGAAGCAGTAGTCTCTCTACAGTGGTTCGACATGCCCCCCGATGAGTCAGAGCTACAGCTCTCCAATCAGCAAAGCTTATGCCCATGCTGATTGGAGAGCTCTGGGCTCTGATTCAAAATGTGACGTGTCAAACCTCTGTAGGAAGACCACTGCTTCTGGGGGAGAGGCCAGGGGGGCAAAGGACAGGCTTTTCTATTCAGGTTGTTGCAGCTTTTTATTTAAACAATCTATAAGACTTGTATTGTACATATTTGATTTTGATGCATCTGAAATGTATTTAGCTGTTTTCAACTCAATGTTCACTCAGGCGTCTAACTTTATATAACATAGAAAAGAAGGATTAAGTAGTGAAATGGGATGATCTCACCTTTCTTGGTGGATTCTTTATTGAGGTATATCTCAGTGCACCAGGATGAGTGAGACTCTAGCCAAGGGTGAGAGAAGGTCCCGGAATTTCAGCTGTTTCACCGGTGTAGACCCTTGTAGTGAATAATAGGCCATTATGGTGATTCTACCATTATTGGTGACCCATAAATAAAGTATTAAATGTGAATAAACTTCTCTGATCGTCAACTAAAATTTACTCTCCCTCTGTTCCCTTCAGGTGGTTTTAGCATCACACACCTCCAGTGATCAACCGCTGGCTCTCAAAATCATGATCAAGAACAAGAGCCACTACAAAGAAACCCTCAACGAGAGCCACATTTTGAAGGAAGTTCATGCCAGCCCATTCTGCACTCATGCATATGGTACCTTCCAGACAAAGGTAAGTGACTCCACCTTATACTTTTGTGGGAGAGGTTGGTGTTAAATGGTTATCCTTATAGAATGCCGCTGTAAGTGACGCCTACTTTTCTCACAACCTAGCCAAAGTTGCTTATGGATTCACAGAGCGAATAATTTCTAAAACCTGGATCTTTCTTTCTTCTTCACAGGATCTTGTATTCTTTATCATGGAATACCTGAGTGGTGGAGACCTGCAGAACTTCTTCGTAGAGAGGGCCCCAGTAGATATTGTGACAACAAGGTAAGGCAATGGGGTATTATGATTGTAGGGATGGGGTAGAATATAGTACTTAACATAGATCACATCAAGGCATAGACTTTTCCTAGATACAAGATAGATGATACAATAGGGTATCACAATAATAGGAATGGGAGTAGACTGTCTGACTTTCAGTACATCTGTCCTTCCAAAGCTCTACCTATACATGTACAATCACACACTGAACAGACATCCCAGGCACTGGACATAATTCATTTTCTACTGAGACTGATTCCAGACAATCTATTTTACCCTGAGAATAATCTATCACGATGTGTCTACAGATGTCACCGAGGGGGAGATTTACTAAAACTGTGACAGTAACTTCAGCATGTTCAGTTAAGTTTTGGCAAAAAAACCTAGAAGCTGGTTACTGTGCTGCACCACTTTTTGTGTACACCAGTTTTAATAAATCTCCCCCAGTGTGTCCATATAGATACTGTTATAATCCATTCAACCATTATTGGCCAGTTCATCATCCAGTGGAAGCTTCCAACCCTTCATCTGATTGGGCAATCTCTAACCTATCGCTTCTCAGATTTCTAAGCAAATAGATCGTATGGGGGTCTGCCAATGAATCAATTTGATTTCCATCTAACGGGTCCTTGTACAATGTCATTTTTTATAAAGTTTTTTATACTAAAGATCGGCATGTGTCATTAATAAACATCAACAGATTTCAGTTGTGCCCAACCAGGACAGCCCCCCCCCCCCCCATGGACAATGTGCCTGGTTACTGAGTTCATCTCCTCATCCCTGCACTCAGTGCACTCATGGGCATTGATAGGCAGCACTGTTGGGCACTGAGTGGCAGCACTGATAGTGGCACTGATAGGGACTGATAGGCAGCACTGATGGGCACTGGTTGGCAGCACTGATTGGCAGCCCTGATTGGCAGCACTGATTAACACTGATGGGCACTGATGAGGCTGCACTGATTGGCAGCACTGATACGTGGCCCCTATTGGCAGCACTGATGAGTACTGATAGGCGGCACCGATGAGTACTGATAAGCGGCCGCCCAGACCCATCCCATTGGCTGGTGTTTGATGGCTGTTTGGTCCCGCCCACCCCCGACATCACCGCTGAGTTTTGACAGCTGGTCTTTTTACCAAGCGGTAACTTTACCTGACAGTATCACACACACTGAGCGGCTCTGACAAGCCTCACTATCTGCTGAATGTGAACCTACCTGCAGGCTACACACTACTTGGATGCAGCATTTCACGGTCCAGTTTGGTGCTATGCAGCCAGGCTGGACCAATCACAAGACGGCAGATGGAGAGTGGGAGTGTTCGGGCGCATCGCTCTGCGCCCCGAGCACACTCTAAAAGGCCTCCAATCACCTTACAAGTAAAGAGGCACATGATGCCAAAGCCCCACCCCTCCTCCCATAGCCTGCAATGTGTCTGGCGCCTCGCCGCCATATTAAAGGTACACTTTTTTTAATGCTGATTTTACACAGTGACTAGCCTTGGGGGGGGGGGGGGGCGGCAGAGCCCCTGCGCCCCCTATTGGCCAGCCGCCACTGGGATGGAGAGAGGAAGCTTTTTTATTACTTTCTGTTTTGGTCTTACATACACTTTAGGAGAGACTGTAAAATCACATTCAATCATATTTGGACACCTTTTAGTATCACTAAAAATTTGCAAAGCATATTTACTACAAATTAATTAACAATTTCAAATATCCATATAAAACACTTCTATGTATACATTGTGCTATGATCTACCTTTTACTGATAATATTTTATTTCAACCTGATTTAGTTATTACATTCATACATGACAATGCCTGATAATTAAAAATAATTTAATTTAAAGCTTTGTGATAAATGATTTATTATTTTGTGGCCTAGATTACCATATAAAATGTTTATATAATATAATAACCTCATATATAATCTTTTCTATCTCTCCATCAGATTCCTCACTGCGGAGATCCTTTGTGGCCTGCAGTTCCTTCATAAACGGGGGATTGTACACCGGGATCTCAAACCAGAAAACATTCTGCTGGATAGCGTCGGACATGTGAGAATCGCTGACTTTGGCTTATCAGCAACAGAGGTGCATGCATCCCGAATGCTGACTTCCCTCCTCGGCACTCCACAATACGTGGCACCAGAAGTGAGTATTAGATCATTTTGGTTTTCCTGTCTTCTTGTCAGTAATGTAAAACACTGTGCAATATATATGCAATGTGCAATGCATTCCAACGTGTTCAGAATAAATGTGTAGACGTGTTTAGATTATTACCTATCAAAAACTGAAGAATTGTTGAGATAAATTAAATTAATTAAGTGCAAAGTGTTGTGACTTTTATGAAGTCACAACTCCTTGCACTTAATTAATCTAATTTATCTCAACAATTCTTCAGTTTTTGAGATGCAATAATCGAAACATGTCTACACATTTATTCTGAGCACTTTGGAATGCATTGCACATTGCATATATATTGCACAATGTTTTACACAACAATGGAATGATATATGTGAATGTTTAATTAAGACATCTGGATACCTTATTTTGCACATTTATTTTATTCTATGCACTTTGGAAACCATTGCATATTTCACACATCCATTGCACGTCAGAAGCACTTTTTTGCACTTTTTCAACACTGTAGCAACTTTAAATATATTTTATTCATTGTATGGTTCGAAATGTCTGTTTACTAAAGGGTAATAGCGCCTCACCATATACAACACTTAATTTAAGCACATACATATATTGACGGCGAAATTACTACACATATAGAACTAGAGGGTAGGTGCTGTATTTCAATATTTTACATTATTGTCAGTAAAACAATCAGTACTGACCATTCTACTCTTTTTGATATTTCCACAGATGTATATGGAAGAGCCATATGGATTTGCCGTTGACTATTTCTCCCTGGGAGTTATAGTGTATGAGATGGCGATTGGATTTTACCCATTCTTCAGCTCCGACACCGACTCAGGCAGTGATTCAGACGATGATCCAGGCAGTGATTCAGACGATAATACAGGCAATGATTCAGACGACAATCCAGGCAATGATTCAGACGAGGATCCAGGCAATGATTCAGACGACGATCCAGGCAATGATTCAGACAACGATCCAGGCAATGATTCAGATGCCGACTCAGACAATGATTCAGATGCTGACTCAGACAATGATTCAGATGCTGACTCAGACAATGATTCAGACGACGATCCAGACAATGATTCAGATGCCGACTCAGACAATGATTCAGATGCCGACTCAGACAATGATTCAGACGATGATCCAGGCAATGATTCAGACGACGATCCTGGCAATGATTCAGACGACGATCCAGGCAATGATTCAGACGATGATCAAGACAATGATTCAGATACCGACTCAGACACTGATTCGGGCGAGGTGTTCGCATACTACATCCTCAACCATATACCAACTTTCCCTGAGGATTTTAATACGGATCTCAAGGACCTCATAGGGGACAAAGTAAGTAAACTCCATCTGTAACCAGCAAAAAAAGGCCTATTTTATTACTTTGTACCATGAATAACCTATTTTTTTGTTTATTTTTACAGCTCCTATGCAAATGCCCAGAAAGAAGAGAGATTCTTGTTAAAGATCTGCGAAGCCACCCATTTTTTAAGAGCGTAGACTGGAAGGAACTGGAGGCTGGAGAAGTAAGCCCGCCATTTACCATGAGCATAGTAAGTATATGAACCACACATAGGCCAATGGCAGCGCATTGTCCAATGTTCTGCTTTCTATATTCTCCCCCGTCATCTGAGTGTGTATAACCATTTCTCATAGGAATGTCATCAATGTACATAATCTTCAGTAATAATGTTTCTTCTCTTCACAGTGCCCCCCAGACCTGACGACAGTGTTGACAATGGAGGAAATCATAGATCCTGCCAAACTAAAACAGAAGCCCAAATTAAAAGCAAAGCACCAGAAGCTTTTTTTTGGATTCTCTTTCACCAGCAGCAGATGGGGAGAAATAGCAAGACCACAGGTGCCATCAGCTCCCCCTACAAACATTGTAGGACTGTAGATATTATTTTTTCTGAACTACGGAAAAGATGCAAAGCATGTGACCAGTCTGAAACCAAGAACATACTGGGGTGTGCCTCCCCCTTATCCACACAGGGGGAGGTTTCAGGCTGGTACTTTTATTTAGGTAAGTATTGAACTGGCTATAGGGGAGGTTGGAGGCCAGTATTTCTATTCAGGACCAGCTATATGGGGAGGCTGGAGGCTGGTCATTTTATTTCGGTGTGTGTTGGACTGGCTATAAGGGGAGGTTGGAGGCCAGTAATTTGTTTGATGTGAGTTGCATTAGCTAAAAGAGGAGGTTAGAGGATGATACTTTTTATCATTCAGGTATTGGGCCAGCTATTGGGGGAGGTTAAAGTTGTTATTTTTTTAACCATGTATTGGACTGGCTATAGAGGGAGTTTGGAGGCCAGTATGTTTTTAGGTGTGTGTTGGATCAGCTATGGCTGGAGGCTGGTACTTTCATCTAGGCGTGTGTTGGACTGGCTTTAAGGGGAGGTTGGAGGCCAGTAATTTGTTTTTAGACATGTGTCAGATCAGCTATAGGGTAGGTTGGAGGAAAGTACTTTTTTTTCAGGCGTGTGTTGGACTGGCTTTAAAGGAAGGTTGGATGCCAGTATTTTTTAAGTGTGTCCTGAATCAGCTATAGGGCTAGGTTGGATGCTGATTAGAGATGTGCCGGTTTTCAGTAATTCGATATATTGCTGTATTGCATACCCACGGTATTGATATTGTGGTCATTTTTAAAATACCGTGTTCCTCTGCTCCTCAAGTCTGCCTTTTGTATTGATACTTTCAGTGGACTGGATGACTCATTCACTCACTCACCAGTTCACTCACTCAATAGAAACAGCTCTGGTAATATGATCCTAGAGTAAGAGAGCTTCGCTCCTCCCTGTAACCAATCAGACAGCTCCCAGCACACACCCACGTGCTTCTTCCAGGGCTCAGACATAGACAGAAACTGCCTAATACAAGCAAGTCTCTGCAGATAGAATAAGATGATAGATAGATAGAATAAGATAGATAGATAGATAGAAAGCATTAGATAGATAGATAGATAGATAGATAGATAGATAGATAGATAGATAGATAGATAGATAGATAGATAGATAGATAGATAGATAGATAGATAGATAGATAGATAGATAGATAGATAGATAGATAGATTAAGATGGATAAAAAAAAATAAGATAGATAGATAGATAGATAGATAGATAGATAGATAGATAGATAGATAGATAGATAGATAGATAGATAGATAGATAGATAGATAGATAGATAGATAGATAGATAGATAGATTGATAGAATAAGATAGATAGAAAGAATAAGATAGATAGATAGATAGATAGATAGATAGATAGATAGATAGATAGATAGATAGATAGATAGATAGATAGATAGATAGATAGATAGATAGATAGATAGATAGATAGATAGAAAGAATAAGATAGATATAGAGATAGATAGAGATATACACACATACATACAAGGGCATAGAAGCATATTTATAGATGCACAGGCAGAGCAGCCCACATTAGATTATTATATAGCCATCAAGCAGCAGTGTCTGGTCTACCTGGTGATGACTGGCGCTCAGCTCCGATCCGATGGCCTGGTCAGTAAGGGGGCAAATCCTTGCGGTCCAGAAGTGGTTAAACTTGCATGAGGACCAGTGTTTTTATTTATAAATTACTTTACTATTGCTTTAGGCCTGGTTCACATGTATGCGGGTTGGCGACCCCATATTTAGGAATGTGTTGGACCAGCTATAAAGGGAAGTTTAAGGCCAGTATTTTTTTTCAGACATGTGTTGTATCCGATAAAAGGGGAGGCTGGTACTTTTTTTAGGCATGTATTGGACTGCCTATACGGGGAGAATAGAGGCCAGTATTTTTATTTAGGTAAGTGTTGGATCAGCTATAGGGTAGGTTGATATTTTTTTAGGCGTTGACATGAGTTGTATTAGCTAAAAGGAGTGGTTTTAGGCTGATATTTTTTTCATTCACACGCTGGGCCAGCTATTGGGGGAAGTTAAAGCTGGTATTTTTTTAGGCATGTATTGGACTGGCTATATGGGGAGGTTGGAGGCCAATATTTTTTTTAGGTGTGTCTGATCAGTTATGGTTGGAGGCTGGTACTTTTATCTAGGTGTGTGTTGGACTGGCTATAAGGGGAGGTCGGAGGCCAGTAATTTGATTTTTAGGCATCTGTTGGATCAGCTATTGGGTGGGTTGGAAGATGGTATTTTTTAAGGCGTGTGTTGGACTGGCTATAAGGGGAGGTTGGAGGCCAGAATTTCTTGTAGCTGTGTCTTAGATCAGCTAAAGGTGGAGGTTGGAGGCTGCTACTTTAATTTAGATACGTTTTGGACTGACTATAGGGGGAGGCCAGTATTTTTTCCAGACGTGTTGTATCAGCTAAAGTGGGATGTTGGAGGCTGGTATTTTTGTTTAGGCATGTGTTGGACTGGTTAAAAGGGAAGTTTGGAGGCCAGTCATTTGTTTTTAGGCATGTGTTGGATCAGCTATAGCGGGCATCACTAAGTGGCGGACCGCGGTCCGCGTCCGGCCCGAGCTACTGCTCTATCAGGACCGCCGCGATCAGCTGTTGGTTTTCTTCCCAGAAAGGGTCAGTGGTGTGGGGGGATGTGAGAGAGACAGTACTGTCGGGGGATATGTGAAGGGGGCAGTGGTGTGGGGGGATGTGAGAGGGACAGTGCTGTTGGGGGGATATGTGAAGGGGCAGTGCTGTGGGGGGTGAAGGGGCAGTGCTGTTGGGGATATTAGGGGGGCAGTGCTGGGGGGGAGGTGAAAGGGGCAGTGCTGTGGGGGGCATATTTGGGGGCAGTGCTTTGGTGATGTGAAGGGGGGCAGTGCTGTGTGTGGGGGGGTGATGATGTAAAGAGGGACAGTGCTGTGGTGGGGAAGATGTGAAGGGGGATAAGCAGCTGCACAGAAAACGTGCAGGGTACCCTTGACTCTTAAGCGCAGTGAAATACAAGGTGCGATTTCCCGCACATGGAAATTGCATGGTGAAAACGCACCATACAGTTTCCATGCGACTGCATTTTTAAAAAGGAATGGGCTGTTGTGCCTGCACACCTGGGCTGTGATGTAAAGAATCCGAGTCATCGCACAAAAATTCAATCTGGACCTCTGCTGGAAGAAAATTTTACTAATCGGACCTCCATGAATTTTAATTCAATACCCCTGTGCTAAAGGATATGTTGGAAGATGGCATTTTTTTTCAGGCGTGTGTTGGACTGGCTATAAGGGGAGGTTGGAGGCCAGTATTTTTTGGGTGTGTCTTGGATTAACTGTAGGGGAGGTTGAAGATTGGTACTTTTATGTAGGTGTGTGTTGGACTGGCTATAAGGGGAGGTTGGAGGCCAGTATTTTATTCTTAGTTGTGTGTTGGATTAGCTAAAATTGGAGGTTGGAGGCTGCTCCTTTTTTTTTTTCAGGCATGTGTTGGACTGGCTATAAGTGTCTATTCACACTTGTACGACTTGTCATCTGACTTTGGACATGAAAGTTGGATGAAAAGTCATACCTCATGTTTTTCAATGATAACCATTAATATATGTTCGACTTAAAGTTGCAGGGACTTCAAAGTAGTTAATGCGTAACTTTGGTCAGACTTTCATGCAACTTGAGGGCCATAGACTTCAATGTTAACCCTCAAAAGTTGCATGAGAGTCATACCTAAATGTTTTACATGCAACAGTTGTGCAGTCTGTTATTTTTAGTCAAAGCCAAAGTCGCATCCAAGTTGTAGGAACAAGTAAGCCAACAGATGTTTATGCTGGGAGAGCAACCCTTGACGGAGTGGGTAAGGCACCTTGAGTGCCTGGTCCAAAGTGAAATTATGCTGGACGATTCGTACTGGGCACTATGGTGGTTCGCAGTCCAGCGAGACCCTTGGGTGGCAGAAGACATTCAACCAGAGGGGGGATGCTTTGATGGCCCTGGCCTGTTGTGGAAGGCCATGGAGGAGGATGATGATTTTGGCAGTCCTGCGATGTCACGGTTCTGGGCTATTTCCTATTACCAGAGAAGGATGCTACCGGTCCAATCGTTGGAGCTGAGACTAGACCTCAGCCACCTGGTTATCATGGAGTGGGGGTTGGAACAGGACTACCAACACCTCCTAGACTTGGCCCAGCAGCAGCCAACAGCACTGGGGGTGGAGATGGTCGTGCCCACTATCCAGGACAAGCCAGCATTAGCAGGAGAGGCGATTGTAGGTCCCTCGTCCCAGCAGCAGCCAACAGCACTGGGGGTGGAGATGGTCGTGCCCACTACCCAGGACCAGCCAGCAATTCCAGAGATTGTGGATTTAGTAGACTATTCTGCAGAGGAGGAACCTCCCAGTGTGCCTACAGCAGAAGCGCTGACAATGGGACAGAGGGTCCAAGACCTCTGCCCCACACCTGCGGCAGTTCCAGAGGCCCAGGGCAAGAAGGTGGCAGTCACTCAGCAGCTGAGTGTTAGGTAGGAAAGTGCGCTGATTCGGCTTGGGTGTGCTGCTACCTTAGAGTGAATGTGATAAATGTGTGGGAAAAATCAGGTGCGCTAACCCAAATACATAAATACAACATACAAAAATGTGTAAACAAGTCACTTATAACTAAGTGAAATATAAGGAAAATCAAATCCAAAATCTTGGTGACAAAATAAAATCCAAAATGTAACTAGTGAATCACCAGTGTACAACACTATGAACGTCCATAATAATAATAAATCAAAAAGTCCATAAGGTGAAGATGCAAATATGGTGATATAAACTTCAAGCTCTGGAAGGTGTAAAACTGTGTTAGGAAGGTGCAGAGTCCCACCACCAGCTTAGCCTCTTACCAAAAGCTGAAAACTAAGGGCATATATAGGTGTAACCGCTCCGGGGGTCATGCAGCCTGTGAAGGGATTCCCAGAAACTCAGGTCGCACTCTAACACACTCGTGATCCCTGGACTCTTACCGGACAAAGCCAAACAAGGAGCCTGGAATGGTAATAGTAGATGACCCTGCCAGGAATTGCTGGACTCTGGATGGCTGCTGTGACTTCCTATGTCCAAGAGGAACAAAGCCAAACAAAGAGCCTGGGATGATGATGGTAGACGATCCTGCCAGGAATAACCGGACTCTGGATGGCTGCTGTGACTAGCAGTGCCACCTGAGTTTCTGGGAATCCCTTCACAGGCTGCATGACCCCCGGAGCGGTTACACCTATATATGCCCTTAGGTGTGTTCAGGGTGATGAGCTGTGTTGCTTTTACGCCAAACATAACGTTTTGCATTGTTGCCAAAAAGTTTGATTTTGGTTTCATCTGAACAGAGCACCTTCTTCCACATGTTTGGTGTGTCTCCCAGGTGGCTTGTGGCAAACTTTAAACAACAGTTTTTATGGATATCTTTAAGAAATGGCTTTCTTCTTGCCACTCTTCCGTAAAGGCCAGATTTGTGCAGTATACGACTGATTGTTGTCCTATGGACAGAGTCTCCCACCTCAGCTGTAGATCTCTGATCATGGGCCTCTTGGCTGCATCTCTGATCAGTCTTCTCCTTGTATGAGCTGAAAGTTTAGAGGGATGGCCAGGTCTTCATAGATTTGCAGTGGTCTGATACTCCTTCCATTTCAATATTATCGCTTGCGCAGTGCTCCTTGGGATGTTTAAAGCTTGGGAAATCTTTTTGTATCCAAATCCGGCTTTAAACTTCTCCACAACAGTATCTCAGACCTGCCTGGTGTGTTCCTTGTTCTTCATGATGGTCTCTGCGCTTTAAACGGACCTCTGAGACTATCACAGTGCAGGTGCATTTATACGGAGACTTGATTACACACAGGAGGAGTCTATATATCATCATTAGTCATTTAGGTCAACATTGGATCATTCAGAGATCCTCACTGAACTTCTGGAGAGAGTTTGCTGCACTGAAAGTAAAAGGGCTGAATAATTTTGCACGCCCACTTTTTCAGTTTTTTATTTGTTAAAAAAGTTTGAAATATCCAATAAATTTCGTTCCACTTCATGATTGTGTCCCACTTGTTGATTCTTCACAAAAAATTACAGTTTTATATCTTTGTTTGAAGCCTGAAATGTGTCAAAAGGTCGCAAAGTTCAAGGGGGCCGAATACTTTCGCAAGGCACTGTATATGTATATATATATATATATATATATATATATATATATATATATATATATATATAGATACAGTATCTCACAAAAGTGAGTACACCCCTCACATTTTTGTTTAAATTTATTATTTTTTTTATGTGACAACACTGAAGAAATGACACTTTGCTACAATGTAAAGTAGTGAGTGTACAGCTTGTATAACAGTGTAAATTTGCTGTCCCCTCAAAATAACTCAACAAACGGCCATTAATGTCTAAACCGCTGGCAACATAAGCGAGTACACCCCTAAGTGAAAATGTCCAAATTGGGCCCAATTGGACATTTTCCCTCCCCGGTGTCATGTGACTCGTTAGTGTTACAAGGTCTCAGGTGTGATTGGGGAGCAGGTGTGTTAAATTTGGTGTTATCATTTTCACTCTCTCATACTGGTCACTGGAAGTTCAATACTGCACCTCATGGCAAAGAACTCTCTGAGGATCTGAAAAAAAGATTTGTTGCTCCACATAAAGATGGCCTAGACCTATGGCCCTCCAGTTGTTCAGGAACTACAATTCCCATCATGCCTAGTCAAGTCTGTGAATGTCAGAGTTTCATAATGCCTCATGGGATGTGTAGTTCTGCAACAGCTGGAGGGCCGTAGTTTGAAGACCCCTGGCCTAGACTATAAGAAGATTTCCAAGACCCTGAAACTGAGCTACAGCAAGTTGGCCAAGACCATACAGCGGTTTAACAGGACAGGTTCCACTCAGAACCGGCCTCGCCATGGTCGACCAAAGAAGTTGAGTGCACATGCTCAGCGTCATATCCAAAGATTGTCTTTGGGAAATAAAGGTATAAGGGCTGGCAGCATTGCTGCAGAGGTTGAAGGGGTGGGGGGTCAGCCTGTCAGTGCTCAGACCATACCCCGCACACTGCATCAAATTGGTCTGCATGGCTGTCATCCCAGAAGGAAGCCTCTTCTAAAGATGATGCACAAGAAAGACCACAAACAGTTTGCTGAAGACAAGCATACTAAGGACATGGATTACTGGAACCACGTCCTGTGGTCTGGAGAGACCAAGATAAACTTATTTGGTTCAGATGGTGTCAAGCGTGTGTGGCAGCAATCAGGTGAAGAATACAAAGACAAGTGTGTCTTGCCAACAGTCAAGCATGGTGGTGGGAGTGTCATGGTCTGGGGCTGCATGAGTGCTGCCAGCACTGGGGAGCTACAGTTCATTGAGGGAACCATGAATGCTAATATATACTGTGACATATTGAAGCAGAGCATGATCCCCTCCCCTCGGAGACTGGGCCGCACGGCGGTATTCCAACATAATGGCCCCAAACACACCTCCAAGACGACCACTGCCTTGCTAAAGAAACTGAGGGTAAAGGTAATAGACTGGCCAAGCATGTCTCCAGACCTAAACCCTATTGAACATCTGTGGGGCATCCTCAAATGGAGGGTGGAGGAGCGCAAGGTCTCTAACATCCACCAGCTTTGTGATGTCTTCATGGAGGAGTGGAGGAGGACTCCAGTGGCAACCTGTGAGGCCCTGGTGAACTCCATGCCCAAGAGGGTTAAGGCAGTGCTGGAAAACCTTGCTGGTCAGACAAAATATTTACACTTTGGGCCCAATTTGGACATTTTTCACTTAGGGGTGTACTCACTTTTGTTGCCAGCGGTTTAGACATTAATGGCTGTGTGTTGAGATATTTTGAGGGGACAGCACATTTACATTGTTATAAAAGCTGTACACTCGCTACTTTACATTGTAGCAAAGTGTAATTTCTTCTGTCTTGTGACATGAAAAGATATAATAAAATATTTACAAAAATGTGCGGGGTGTACTCAGTTTTGTGAGATACTGTATATATAATGTAAACTTAACACAATTTGTTGAAACTGTTTAGACTTTTTATTTTGCTGGCTTACTGGTAAGTTTGCTGGGGAGATTTGTAATGTATTGTTCTGTGAACTGTCATGCTTAACCCTTTCGTATGGCATTTCACACACAATCCAGTGGCTGCAGCCACCAGGATTGTGTGTAAAACTGACAGGCAGACTCCTGCCTGTTAGGTGAAAGCTTTTGGGTGTATGCGCTGTCGCCTGATCGCTCTCACACATCCCCAGTACAGCTTTTGTTTCGAAATGCAATGTTTTCCCCGATTTGTTTTCCCGGGCTCTGCTTGGGAAACTGCGGGCTTGGGACCGACATAGCGGGTGCCTGCAGCTGGGGTGGGAAGGAGAAAAGCAAACACTTGTCTGCTCTCCTCCCCCTCTTGCTGTGATGTGGAAAGCCACACCTGTAACCAGGGACTAACTGGCACCTTTCGCCCAGGGGTCAAGTAGAAACCAAAGGCCCATGGTGCAGTGACTTGGTCCCCCTCCCACTCTCCCACTTCTCCTCCTGACCCCTATTCCATGCTGAAGCTCCGTTCCAGGTACTCTTTACTCACCAGCCGAATATGGGTTCCCAGCTTGGCCAGCAGAGGCTGGTTGGGTGGAGCTGGGAAAGCTCTGTCAGGGCTGGCCAGAGGAGGAGAGTCTCCAGTGGGGCATGGAACCGGCCTCTGCTCAGACACCTTCCATGGAGGCCTGCGCTCTGTCCTTGTCTTCATCCCACACTTAGTAGGTCAGCAGCTGAGACTTTTTACTTCCCTTCACCATGAATCCTTTAGGCATGTCTGTGGCAGAAGCGGTGCAGCCTTTTTATGGGGCATCAGAGCAGTCCATGTGGCAATTGCCTCCTGGCCCAGTTCTCCCCTGCATAGAATGCTTTAAGATAAAAAACCTTCTGACTTTACAACCACTTTAAGTCCTATAAATCCTTGACAGATGACCTCCTCCTCTCCTCCCTGCACATGAGATCTCATTATAACATATGAAGTATAAAGCAGAACTTCTGACTAGCACCCTGGGTGGGGTGTGACCGCTCAGCTTTGTTTCTAATTGTTAAGCCTTCAAAGCTAAAAGGGTGAATAAGTTCAGAACCGGACAAGTGACTGAAAACTAGGCAGCATTTCCTGACCATATCTCACCTTTATAAATATAAAGAAATTAGTGCAGCGTGGAAAAAGTGAAATTGTACAAAGTATCTAAAATTAAATTAATTGAAAATTCATAGAGATTTAAAAAAAATTGCAAAATATTAGGGCCCATTAACATTACTTTGTTGTGGTTACATACAGGTCCCACATCACGCCAGTTTGTGTGATGCGGTGCAATTCATTCTGAATGGCATACCAATGCATCTTGCTAATGGAGATACAGTATGTTGCAGCACAAAAAAGAGAAGGGAAAAGGTAGTAGTTGGGGTCAGGGGAAGGGCAGTAGGTGGGGGAGTCTATCAATGGGGGGTCTTTTGGGGTGGCGGAAGTTTGTGGGGTTTGCGATACAGTTCAGAGGACCAGCTCTATGGGCGTCCCATCGCCGGCCACCCCAGTGGGCACCTACCCCCCCCCCCCCTTCCACGCTTGATTGGACCTCAGCAGTCTGTAGTGGGAACATTGATTAGGATAATAGCATTGATCTCTACAAGCCTCATGTTCCCAGTTTTGCATTGTCTTCTGCAGCAAATCCCCCTCCAACAATGTATCCTGTCCTCGCTCTCTGATCCCCATTTCCTCTATTAGATCTGAAGTTTCTGACAGTCCTCCAAAGCATTACATATATTGAACATTATGTACAGCCCTTTGGTGATGTAAGGGACTGCATTTGAGGCCCCCTTTAGCTCATAAGTTACCAACCACTGATGTAGGCCCTTTTAGCTCCCCCCACTCTCCATGAGAAAAATGATACCTAAGGCCGGCTTAAGGCTTGTACACACTATGAGAATATCGGATGAATATCAGATGATTGATCGTCCATCTTCTCTTTTTGCATGCTAGTCTCATATGGAGACTGTACGGTGGGCGAGAGGCAGCTAATGTAGATATTAAGGCAAAAAACATATTTCTTATTGTATTTTTAACCACTTCTGGGCCCGAAGATTTCCCCCCTTAATGACCAGGCCATTTTTTTGCAATTCGGCACTGCATTACTTTAACTTACAATTGCACGGTCGTGCAACGCTGTACCCTAATAAAATTGATGTCCTTTTTTCCCACAAGCAGAGCTTTCTTTTTTTTTTTTGCGCTATAAACAAAAAAAGAGCGACAATTTTGAAAAAAAAAAAAACAATATTTTTTACTTTCTGTAAACTTTTACTGTTGCTGTTACTTTTTCTAAAACATTCCCAATAAAAAAAATAAAAAATCAAAATTTTTCATCCATTTAGGCCAATTTATATTCTGCTACATATTTTTGGTAAAAAAAATCCCAATGAATGTATTTTGATTGGTTTGCGCAAAAGTTATCGTGTCTACAAACAAGGGGAAAGAACTATGTCATTTTTTTTTTTTTTACTAGTAATGGCGGCGATCTGTGATTTTTAGCAGGACTGCGACATTGCGGCAGACAGATCGGACACCTAATTCACATTTTTGACACTTTTGGGGGGAATCAGTGACATTACTATAGTAATCAGTGCTAATAATATGCACTGTTACTGTAGTAATGACACTGGCAGGAAAGGGGTTAATACCAGGGGTGATCAGAGGGTTAAATGTGAGCCTAGGGGCTGTTTTCTAACTGTGAGGGGGATGGGCTTATGGAATCAACACTAAATAGGAGAAACACAGGAGCCCTGTGTTGATTGATGACAGAACAACGGGCTGCCGTGTTTACAACGACAGACCGCCATTCTTTCTTCCAAGGGAGTGATCGCGGTAGCCCGGCGGCAACCGTGGCCGCCGACTCCACAGATCATTTTCCCCATTCACGAATTGGCGCACGCGCGTGCCCCCACACTGGCTCCCGAGGAGCAACTTACGGGAACGGCGATTCGCACAGCTGAGCCAGCCTGCCGCAGTATACTGTATCTGCGGCGGGTGGTCAGCAAGCGGTTCATATAGTAAGTATCTCAGAGACAGGACTCAGGAGGGCAGGAAATTAGAATCGGCGGCACCCCACATGACACTGACTCACAGTGACACTGACAGCAGTGTGCAGCAGCACTGACTCCAGTCCAAACAGCACTGACAGTCCCGCTCCCGGCTTGACTTGCTCCCATCCCACAGACCCGCACACGAGGCTCCGGCCGCTTCGCTCAGCTCCCTTGCACCATGAAATCACACGACATATTTAGGCACCGCCTCTGCCAAACCCCAATGAACACACTGTAGCAGCCACTTGGGTGGTCTCTGCCAGCTCCAAACCCGAGCTGCACATGCACAATTTTTTACTGGCAACCTTTTCCTTTCACCAGCATTTACTGGCAGGAGAAAAATTGCCTTTTTTTACTGTCTGCCAGTAAAAATACTGGTGCGTGGCAACGCTGTCTGTGAAACATACTCGAAAAGGTGACACCCGATGCAAAAAAAAGTGCATGCGCAAAAGTGGGGACACAAAAAAGTGCACAGGGTGTACACAGGGTCCTCCTCCGAAGAGGAAGGACCCTTGCCCTAATCCCCCGGGGCTAAAGGCTCCTGAAAGGGACTGGGGTACTCACTGGCTCACCTAACCAAAACCATGCAGGCCCCATTCTCTGGGAGGACTGCCAAAACAGTCCAACCAAAGCACTGGGTGGGGCTCCCCCTAAGGAAGAACCCATGAGAGAGAGGGAGGACGAGACCAGAAGGCCATGTCCACCCCTTTCCCTTTCAGGGCAGGCCCGAGGACCTACACCCTGCTAATCGTGCTGTGAAAAAAAGTGCGTACCATGCAAAAAGACAAAAACACATAAAAAGGTACAAATGAAAGAGGATTAGTTATTTGGTTAGTCAGGTTTAAAAAATACACAAGTCCATCTGGCTCAACCAATGAAAAACAGTTACGAAAACTCAACCCTACAATCCCATATACACAATCCTATACCCGCAGTTGATCCAGAGGAAGGCGAAAAACCCCAGCAAAGCATGATCCAATTTGCTACAGCAGGGGGAAAAAATTCCTTCCCGATCACCTGAGAGGCAACCTGATATTCCCTGGATCAACTTTACCTATAAATATCAGTACCCATTTATATTATGTACACCTAGGAAATAATCCAGGCCTTTTTTAAAGAAATCTACTGAGCTGGCCAGAACCACCTCTGGATGGAGTCTAGAGGTCTCCACATTTTCACAGCTCATAAGGTGAAGAAACCTTTCCGTATTTGGAGACTAAATCTGTTTTCCTCTAGACATAAAGAGTGCCCCCTTGACCTCTGTGTTGACCTTAAAGTGAATAACTCAACACCAAGTTCACTATATGGACCCCTTATGTATTTATACATGGTGATCATATCCCCCCCCCCCTTAATCTCCTCTTCTCAAGAGAAAATTAATTCAGTTCCTCTAATCTTTCCTCATAGCTGAGCTCCTCCATGCATCAGTTTGGTTGCCCTTCTCTGCACTTTCTCCAGTTCCCCGATATCCTTTTTGAGAACTGGTGCTCAAAACTGAACTGCATAGGAGCCCTACTGTACTCTCAAAGCTAACAATGAAAACTTTATCCGGCATGCAATTTCCACCTCAATGGACAACCGTCCCCATTTGTTTAGGAATTGTGTTAATGTGCCAAAAGTAACATGACCCTGAGCCTAGCCTCAGCATAACCTTGTTAATGAGTCACTCTGCATAATGAACAAAAATGGAAATTCCTGTTAAATTTTGGAGCTGCCAGGACAAAGCCAATAGACCTGAAGCGTCTCCGGAGAGAGGAATAGGCCTTTCAGGACATGTGTCTGTAACCTGGAATCCTATTAGAGGCAGACTCCATTGTTCTTCCTCTAAATCTCTCTTTAGACATAGAGATAGTTTCGTGGCAGTTTGAAAGAGTAATCAAACTTTTGATGACATGTTTTGTCAAAGTCAATTAGCAATCAAACATATAAAATGATAAAATCCAATCCCTTTAGACAAAGTTGCTGATTTGATTCCATGTTATTTCGATCTTTCAGTAAACTGTACTGAAGCTGTTGATTTATTGTTTACCTTCAGTGTGCCCAGCACCTAATTATAACGGCAAGTTCACATGTACCACAGGGACTGCCACTCCTCTGGAAAATGCAATGATATCCAGCAACTTTAGGTTTCCTCCAGGCCCAGCTGATCATAGATTCACTATACACTCCATACTCAGTGCCACTTAGAGGGAAGTAAAGCATGAGTAGCGTAAAACCATTTAACCATTTTTCTTAAGCATTGAAAACCACATTTCACAGCACTTCAGAATCTTCTCCAGCAAGAACCAATTTATTGCCCTGTTTCGACTTTACAACCAAATGAATTCTGGTGGTTAATTGAACCAGTAGATGGTAGATTGCAAGGTTTCTGATTATTTCTTCTTGTGATAATATGCAAATTACCAGTTGTTTGAAAGTGGTTGAAAGTAACTTAAAATTGCCATGTGCATGAGCACCTTTAGGCTGAGCCCAATAAAATATCTTTCTACAAATGTTCAAGTTCACCTGAAATTTGTGTCAAGCAAGAATGGAGTACTGAGGGCAGTTAATTGGGCATGCACACTTATAAATTATCCCCAACCTGATAGTAAAAGGTCTTGGACATTGGATGAGAGTCTCCATAACAAGTCCCATTTTGGTCAGGTTACCCAGGATACTTTACCTTTGAAGTCATACTCATGGTTTCTCTTGACATATTGATTTTTATTTGTATGGCTTCAACAATACTCAGTATTTAGCTGTGTACTTGCTTAAGCTACCTAAAGGATGACATGAGATGAATACTGGAAGATCAGACTGCTTTTTTGTTGTCTGGAAATAAAAACTGAACTAAAAAAAAGTGCTCAGTAAAACCAAACACAAAAAAGTACACGAGGGTGTGGGGGTCATCCTGCTCAATCTGTGACCCTCCAGGGTGTAAGGCTCTTGAAAGTGGCTGAGTACTGTAAATCACCTGGCCAAAGCCAGGCAGATCCTGCCCCCAGGGCCATCTTACCGAATGGGCACGCCAGGGGGCCCCAATTGCCCAGGGGGCCCCACCTGCCCAGTGACCCAGCCCCAGCCATGCATTAGTCCCGATTCCTGTGTGCATCCCACCGTTGAACTTAGCTGGTGGCAAGTGCCTGTTGGCCCTACGCTGCTGTCAGGCCACTTGGGCTATGGAGGGGGAGCCCACAACTGCAGGAATGCATGTTTGCCTCCACGGGAACAGGCACACACAGGACAGTCGAGTCTGACTCCCGTCCATGTGTGTGTTCACCGGACCCATCCCTCGAACTTGGAAGCTGTCATTAAGCTTGCACTGCTGTACCAATAAATATAGCCTAATAATTCTGATAATTTGCATTTTTTTTCTTGTGGGTGATTGTGTAGGCAGGGCCTCAGTGCACTGCATTGCCCGGGGCCCTTTAATGCTCTTAAGATGGCACTGCCTGCCCCTTGGGTATCTGCCAAAGCAGAACTGCCAGGTACTTGATGAAGGCTCCAGGGCAAAACAATGTTAAGGGAGAGTTACAAAACCAAAGGCCACATCCTCCCCAGACGTGACTCACAGTGGAATCTCAAACCCATAGTGATTTTCTGGCACCTCAGGGTATCACTTCTAAAGGGCATGATCTCCACAGGCTTCCTGCCTCCCAAGCCCCAAACCAAAGCCGGCAGATCCATCTTACCAGGAGGCACTGGGTTCCTTGGAGTCCAACCTCAAATGAGGGATACTAAACGTTGTACATTACCTAATGGAACTAGGTTTCAAACCTTTGTGGAGAAGGATCCCTCCCAAACCCCATCATACTAGATCAGGCATGTCCAAAGTCTGGCCCGCGGGCCAAATGCGGCCCCCGGGCTGCTTTAATACGGTCCCACAGGTAATTTGGAGAAATACATTGGCATCATTCATGACTTTTTTTGCTGCCATCATTAATCATCATCGGTGGGTTCATATAGCGCTTATATGTGGTTAACCCTTGTGTGACTGATTAGGGAGCACACATGCTCCAGATTGAGATGAATACATTGTAAAATATCAGTTAACGTCAGTTGGTCTAAATCAGTTATCAATATATTTGAATACAACATGTATACTTGGTGTTATGTTGCTGTTCATATTTTTTTTTTAACTTAAAAGTTGACAGACAACCTTTATTACCAATAATATGTAATGTACTTTACAATGTTCCTAACATATATTTCAGCTTCCTGGATTTTTTTTTCATCTGGCCTTCAGATATGAAAGGCAGAGCGATTTAACATCCGTTTAGATTTGTCATCCATGTGATGAAAGGAAAAGTATGCTGTTTGCAATAAACGTTGCATAAAATAGTTTTTGTATTTAATTTGAATAGTCCAAAGAATATCAGGCAAAATGGTCGGCCCTCACGCATGTTCACTTCATCAAATCTGGCCCTCTTTGAAAAAAGTTTGGACACCCCTGTACTAGATGGAATATTCTTCAGCCAGTATGCCTGCTATGAGACAGGGAATCAGCAGGCTTATACCCCCATACATTTATAAGAACAGATAATAGAGCTGATCTTAGCCAAAAGGAGACTGCTACATGATTGCTCTGTGAAGTGTTCATAGCATAAACTATTACAATCTTCTGAGTGTGCATGTTAAAGAGGAAGTAAACCCTCCTCTGCAACTTGTACCTATAGGTAAGCCTATGATAAGGCTTACCTATAGGTACTGTAAATATCTCCTAAACATGTACCGTTTAGGAGATATTTACCTTACATGTCGCCAGTGACGTCACTGGCGCATGCGCTCTGAAGGAACGGCCGATCGTGCCGTTCCTTCAGAGCCCCGTGCCGTGACTGTCGGCTCTAGCGCGCGTGCGCGGGAGTGACGTCACCGCGGCTCCGGCCAATCAGATGGCCGGATGCCGCGATCCCGGAAGACGGGCGACTAGACATGTCGCCCGTCATAGAGGTGAGTGAGCGGCACGGCGGGGGCTCGTTCTGAGGTAAGTATTGCATAATGAGCTAATATGCGATGCATACTAGCTCATTATGTCTTTCTTTTGCAGGGTGTAAAAAAAAAAAAAAAAAGAGTTTACAACCTCTTTAATCCATGGAGTAGACCCCCCCCCTCCCCATCTTTCCTTGTTCTCAAAGAGAAAATCTACCTAATTTGATTTTGCTGACTGATCGCCTTTATTTCACTGAAATAAGTTTAGGTGATATCAGCATGAGCCTGGCCACCAATTTAAATAGTTAAAAAAAAAAACATTGCTTAGAGGATACATTTTTTGTCCATATGTTGACCAAGCAAAACCAACACCTACGCATAAGAAAATAAAATGCTGTGGGTGGAGGAGCACATAGACAATGCAGAACTCCAGGGGAGGAATGCTAATCAAGGATGGGATGGTGTTATGTGGTCACTAATCATGTAGACCTTTTGTGTTAAGTAAAACCCAAAACATTTACAGATTTAATCCTATTGAGAACCCTGCAGGGATGGCCTGGCTAATACCAAAAAACAATAGTGTGCAGTGGCCTACATAGTAAGGATAGTCAATGTCAAATGTAATCCACATTGATTTAACCACTTTAGGACCAAGCCTATTTCTGACACAAGTTAAAATCAGTTCTCTAGGGTCTCTGCTTGGAAAAAATTAAAAAAAAAAATATATATATGTATATGTATATATATATATATATATATATATATATATATATATATATATATATATATGTGTATATATATATATATTTTTTTTTTTTTCCAAGCAGAGGCCCTAGAGAACAAAATGGAGATCGTTGCAATACTTTATGTCACACCATATTTTTTAAGCTGTCTTACAAATGCAGCTTTTTTTTTTGAAAAAATACTCTTTTTTTTAATTAAAAAAAAAGAAAACCGTAAAGTTAGCCCAAATTTTTTTATATATTGTGAAAGATAATGCCAAGTAAACTGATACCGAACATGTCATGCTTTAAAATTGAGCATGCTCATTGAACGGCGACAAACTTTGGTACTTCTCCATACGTGACACTTGTCTACAGGTTACCAGTTTAGAGGTACAGAGCAGGTCTAGTGCTAGAATTATTCCTCTCGCTCTAATGATCTTGCCAATACCTCACATGTGTGATTTGAAAACTGTTTACATATGTGGGCGTGACTTGCATATGCCTTCGCTTCTGTGTGCGAGCTCGGAGGGACGGGGTGCTTTAAATTTTCTAAAGGTCACCAGTTTAGAATTACAGAGGAGGTCTAGTGCAAGAATTATTGCTCACGCTCTAACGATCGCAGTGATACCTCACATGTGTGGTTTGAACATTGTTTACATATGTGGAAGCGACTTGGGTATGCGTTTGCTTCTGTGCTTCTGTGCGCAAGCTTGGACAGATGGGACGCTTTGAATTTTTTTTTTCCCTATTTATTTTACTTTTTATTTTATTTTTTTTACACTGTCCCTCTTAAAAAAAATTTTTTATCACTTTTGTTTCTAGGATGTTTAACATCCCTCTTTAACCACTTTGAGACTGGAAGATTTTCCTGCTTAATGACCAGGCCGTATTTTGCGATTCGGCACTGCATTAATTTAACGGACAATTGCGCGGTCGTGTGATGCTGTACCCAAATAAAATTGGCGTCCCTTTTTTCCCAAAAATAGAGCTTTCTTTTGGTGGTATTTGATCACCTGTGCGATTTTTAACATTTTAGGCCAATTTGTTTTCTGCTACATATTTTTGGTAAAAAAAAAAAAAAAAAATCACAATAAGCGTATTTTGATTGGTTTGCGCAAAAGTTATTGCATCTACTAACCACGGGAAAGATTTATGTAATTTTTATTGTTTTATTCCTCCCACTGACACCGATGATGGGGCACTATTCTTCTCCCTTACACCAATGATGGGGCACTATTCTTCAACTGACACCAATGATGGGGCACTATTCTTTCACTGACACCAATGATGGGGCAGTATTCTTCTCCCTTACACCAATGATGGGGCAGTATTCTTCCACTGACACCAATGATGGGGCAGTATTCTTCCACTGACACCAATGATGGGGCAGTATTCTTCCACTGACACCAATGATGGGGCACTATTCTTCCACTGACACCAATGATGGGGCACTATTCCTCCCACTGACACCAATGATGCAGCAGTATTCTTCTCCCTAACACCAATGATGGGGCAGTATTCTTCCACTGACACCAATGACGAGGCATTGTTACCAATGCCAGAACATTTTGTGCACCTACTGGCCACAGTCCGGCCCCTCTAAAGCCTGAAGGATAATAAATTGGCCTTTTGTTTAGATAGTTTAGAGATCCCTGCACTAGAGGGATCCCCAGCAGGAGGAAGGTGTTCCTGATTTCCCCTATAGAGAGCTTGTTATCACTAGGGATCACTAGAGTCAAATCTTGTGAGGAGAAATGGGAGGACATGGCCAGGCCAAGCGGTGTGTGTCTAAGGACACTCGCAGTCTGGCTCGGGAGTGCGTCTGTACGGGTGCCGCCTTAGCACTTGGATTGCTGAGGGGCGCTCATAGGAGGAACGACGGAGAATGCCGGTCTGGGACTCCGGAAGAGGAGGTAAGGGACTGCTCTGTGCAGTACTATTGCACAGAGCAGGTAAGTATAACCTCTTTTTTATTTCATTGTAAAGAAAACCTTTTGGGTGTATCCTTTTTTTTATCTCCTTGGACCTTAGTAGAAAGTCGTGAAAATGTACCTGTAAGGCTGCATTCACATGTCAGCTTATAATCGCGGGCAGAACCGCCGCGGTTCCGCCCGCGATTTGGAGATTTATTGCAAATCGTGGGACGCCTAGCGTTGCCCGTTGATTTGCAATAGCCCCCCAAACGCCGAGCGATGTTGCCGCGATTTACGCCCGCCGAATCGCGGCAACATCGCGCAAACAAAATCGCGGGAAGCAATACGCTCCAAAGAAGCTCTTGTACTTTTTTGGAGTGTATTGCGTCCCGCGATTTTGTTTGCGCGATGTTGCCGCGATTCGGCGGGCGTAAATCGCGGCAACATCGCTCGGCGTTTGGGGGGCTATTGCAAATCAACGGGCAACGCTAGGCGTCCCACGATTTGCAATAAATCTCCGAATCGCGGGCGGAACCGCGGCGGTTCTGCCCGCGATTATAAGCTGACATGTGAATGCAGCCTTAGGGCAAATAAAAAAAAATAACAAAGACAGTACAAAATTGTATTGTGGTAGTAAAACCATATTTCCACATAGTAACTTTTCACTTCTGTACCATACATTTATTTAAAAATTCAAAACCATTTTTATTTTTTTATTGTTTATTTGCCAAAGAAAAAAAATACAAGTTATGCAAAAAAATAATAAAAAATTAACGACTTCTGGACCAGAAGGATTTTTCCCCCTTAATGACCAGGCCATTTTTTGTGATTCGGCACTGCGTTATTTTAACATAAAATTGCGCGGTTGTGCGACGCTGTACCCAAATAAAATTGATGTCCCTTTTTCCCCACAAATAGAGCTTTCTTTTGGTGGTATTTGATCACCTCTGCAATGTTTATTTTTTGCACTATAAACAATAAAAGAGCGACAATTCTGCAAAAAAAAAAAAAAAACAAAAAACAATATTTTTCACAATATACTATATAACATTCCCCCCAAAAAAATTTGAAAATCAAATTTCTTCATCCTTTTAGGCCAATTTGTATTCTGCTACATATTTTTGGAAAAAAAATCCCAATAAGCGTATTTTGATTGGTTTGCACAAAAGCTATCGCGTCTACAAACTAGGGGAAAGATTTATGTAATTTTTATTTATTTTTTTACTAGTAATGTCGGCTATCAGCGATTTTTAGCGGGACTGTGACATTGTGGCGGACAGGTCGGACCCCTAACTGACTTTTTTGACACTTTTGGGGGGACCAGTGACATTACTACAGTAATCAGTGCTAAAAATATTCACTGTTACTGTAATAGTGACACTGGCATGGAAGGGGTTAACCCTAGGTGATCAAAAGGTTAAGTGTGAGCCTAGGGGAGTGTTTTCTAACTGTGGGGGGAAGGACTTGTGAAATGACCATAGAGACCTGTGATTGTATATAGAAGGTTCACAGGTGCTCTGTGATCATTTCAGAGAGAAGAACAGTCGGCTGTGTTTACAACAGCTGACCGTTCTTATCTCCTAGCCGGGAACGATCACGGGTGCCCTGCGGCAATCGCGGCGGCCGGCCCTGTGCATCGCTATCCCTGCTGGCTAAAGGGGGCGGGAGCATGCTGGCGGCAGCGTGTGTTTGCCCCCCAGCACCACGTGAGTGACCGACATAGTACTACGTCATTTCGCGCAGTAAAACTGCGGCGGGCGGGCGGCAACTGGTTAATATAGGCTGGCTGTAAAAAAACTTTCATATTTCTGACTAGCCATCTTGGGTTTTACTTGTGATCTCTCTGTTTTTTGTCCGCTTTAAGGCCCGTACACACGATAGGAAAATCGGAAGTAAATTTTCCTTCCATTAACGATCTGCCGATTTTCAGATTGTTAGTATAGTGCTTTCGACAGCCAATTCCGAATTTTCGGATGACAAAAACTGGAAGTGCAGGCTATAAAATTTTTATTGCAGGTGAACACAACTTCTGATTTTTGTTTAATTAGTACAGTTTTCGTCCAAAAAAAAAATCATAAGAGCCAGCCTAGGCATGCTCAGAAATGAAAGAATACATACAGAACATTTCAACGCATGACATCACTTCTGAAGTTCTGTTGTACGAGAATTTTTGTATGTTAAGTAACCTCTTCACTTTCCATATGAGATTAGCATGCAACAAAAAATGTACGAAAATTCATCCGAGAATCTGATCGTGTGTACGAGGCTTTACCCTGAAGATGGAGATTCTCATTTTTTGGAATCTTTACCTCTTGACACCTATCAGAGCCCTTTGAGGAGGGAGGATTTACTAAAACTGGTGCACACAGAATCTGGAGCAGCTGTGCATAGTCACCAATCATCTTCGAGATTTAGCCCTGGTTCACACCGGCGTGACTTGTCATGCGATTTGACAGGTCCAAAACCCAGGACAAGTCGCACCATATTGTCGGCAATGGAACCGTTCAAATCGGAGCGATGCCGACTTTGCGGTGCCGCAACAATTTGAAAAAGTAGTTCCTGGACTATTTTTGGTGATTTCAGGTGCGACTTGTATAGACATATCGTTACATTGAGTGGGGTAGTCTAGCACCGGGAAAGCCCCGCCTTTCTCTTCTTTATACTTTTTTTTATATATCTCTATTGGGGTGTTGGTGCATGACATGATTGGTTAGGACATATATTCTTCATTGTATAGGCATCTGTGCATAAAGTCGCACAGATGTCAGCCAAGTCGCACTGGCATGCAGGTTTGAATCTGTGCGATTTCAAGTGAAGTTGTACAATTTCAATGCTTCATTCAGTGTGAACCAAAGGTCCTTGTCAAAGCCTAATTGAACAAGCCGAGGTTAGAAGCTGATTGGTTACTATGCAGAGCTGCACCAGATTCTGTGTGCTCCAGTTTTAGTAAATCTCTCTCTTTGACAGTGGGGGCTGGTGCATTGGGGGCGCAGGTGCTCCGCCCCCCCCCAATCTACCTGCAGGGCGCCGGACACATGGAGTTCAATGGGGCTCTAATAGGCTAAAAAAAAAGGGTGATATGGTGCAGTCCGTCTGCTGTGCCCCCCCCCCCCCGGGCCCATGGAGCACCAGCCGCCACTGCTCTTTGACATCTATTAGGACTCCTCTGCCTGGGCTTTTATGTGCTAAACATTTTGCCAACTGAACACCGCTGGCAGGAACTGATACTACTAACTGCAGGTAGGGGACACTGCAGGTAGAATTTAAATCCTGCTCTTTCCTCTCCCATTGCAGTAGTGAGTGGCAACACTTCCACCGTCAGCCTGATCTGACATTTCAACAGGTGTGCAGGGGGTGACAGGAAATGAAAGAGGAGTTCCAGGCAACCAACTAAACACGGTGTTGAAATACCATTTTAACTGTAATTGTGTTCAGCCAGTCTTGTAGGCCAGACATCGCAGTGGCCTTACTTTGCTCTACTGCAATTACCCAGTTTAGGTTCACCCTATAGCAAATATACTGCTACAGAACGGCACCTGTGCGCCGGATCATGTATATATACAGGATCCGACACTTCCGGGTAGGGGACGCACATGCGCGCTGCCTGGGGCTTGCTCCCACTTACACACAGCGGAAGCTGATCAGTATGTACCACGGACTCGATGTCCGTCAAAACATGCAGATTGTGAGGAAGTGCCGGTTCACACATATGCCATGTTAGACATCGCATGGTATTCACAGCGCACTGCTCTGCAAATCACATGTGATGTCTGTGGGTTGCGAATTCAGCCATTCAGATTCAGACCAAAGTCACACAGGACCCTTTTTTTGGTCTGCAGCAGAATCGGATCGCATGGGTGTTCACACCTATGTGATCTGATACATGTCCGAATTGACAGTTCGCACTGCGATATGCGAACCAATCTGGGGGTGTCGTTAACTCTGTATTGACACCCCCAGTGATTCGCATATGGCAGTTTGAACTGCCTGCGAGTTGAGTAAGATGCGGGAACCCGCAGTGGATTTGCAGGGTTCCCGCATCGCATATTTGTGAACCGCACAAAAAGACACAGAACTGCGATCTTCTTATGTAAACAAGGCAGACAGGAGGGAAGGGATGGAATTAGTGTCCCTGCATAGCATCTCTTCCCCTAGTAAAAGCACCTCCCACAGTTTAGAAAAACACTGGCTAGGCACACAGTTAACCCTTTGATCGCCCCTGATGTTAACCCCTGTCATTAGTACAGTGGCAGTGCATATTTTTAGCATTGATCACTGTATTAGTGTCACTGATCCCCAAAAAAATGTCAGTGTCAGAATGTCTGCTGCAATATCGAAGTCCCACTATAAAGCCCCATACACACGCAACGATTATCGGCCGACCGATCGTCCGACTTTTGTCCAAGTTGTGTTTTGTTGGTTGGAATGTGCCTAGACTGCACACGAATTTTCTCGGCCAACAAAATTCTACTTCAGAAGTGATGTCATGTGTTGGTTTGTTTTCTTTGTGTTTTTTCTTCACTGAGCATTCCCAGACTTGCTCATCAGATTTTTCCCTGTCGAAATCTGTACTGACTGCACGAAAATCGGCCGTTGTGTTGACGGCCAACAAGAATTTTATAGTCTGCACAACAGATTTTTTTTGGTCGAAAAGTCGGAGTTGGTTGTCGAAAGCATCATACTAACAAGCCGAAAATCGGCAGATCGGACGTTGGCCGAAAATTCCCTGCCAATTTTCGACGCGTGTGTACGGGCCTTTAGTCACTAATTTCCGCCATTGCTAGTGCAAAAAAAAATTACATAGTTTGTAGACGCTATAACAAACCAATCAATATACACTTATTCAGATTTCTTTGTTTTTTTTAACAAAAAATATGTAGCTAAATACATATTGGCCTAAATTTATGAAGAAATTAGATTTTTTACAATGTTTGTTATTGGATATGTTTCATAGCTAAAAGTAAAAAATATAGTTTTTTTTTTTAAATTGTTGGTCTTTTTTTGTTTATAGTGCAAAAAATAAAAACTGCAGACCCTCAAAAGAAATCTCTCTTTGTGGGGGAAAAAGGGACATACATTTTATTTGGGTACAGCGTTGCACAACTGCCCAATTGTCAGTTAAATTAATGCAGTGCCTTTTCTCAAAAAAATGGCCTGGTCATGATGGGGGGGGGGGGGGGGGTTAAATCTTCCGGAGGTCAAGTGGTTAATACAACTTGGTCACCAGCCCGTGGTCAAGCTGTGATTAGAGACTCTACAAAAATATATATTGAAGCTTTTATATTTTCCTGCATTTTTAATTGTTTCATTACTGATACAGACTTGGATACCTTTAAAAAAAATAAAATAATAATTATTTGATGCAAACAAAAATCTGGAAAAATCTGATAGAAACATTTATTCGGGAGTATCTGTTTGTGCCGTTGGGATGCTGATAACTGGGATTGTAGTATGATGGGCTGTAAAGATACCAGATATTTTTGTTTGCTCTTTGCCAAATTCATGGACAGGACTTTTCATTTCAGGATTCCCAAGCATTGGAGATGACCATGATGAACTTATGACGTGTGAACTCACGTTGTCACCTTGTTGTGTTCTGTTGTCTTGTCTGGGAGAAGACGTTATCTTCTCTGCTTGGTGAGTCTGGATTTCGACTCCCTGTGGATGTATTTCCGCTGGCAGGGAACTTTTGTCTTCCTTTTCTGGCCTGCAATACCAGGGGTTTCGTGGTAAGAGTGTTGGGAGAATTATCACATCTTCTCCCAGATCTTGGAGAATGTTTCAGAAGGTGAGACTCTACAGCTGGAAATAAACTGCCAATCTCTGAAGAGCCTTGTTGGTGTCCTGGTGGCGATAGAGGTTTTGAGATAGTTATGTAGCTCCATCTTTGCATTTCCACCACACTGTTCGGCCTTGGCATGGATGATCTTGCACTGCTTGAACCAGAAGGCTTTGAGACTTGCTGTGGCCTGGAATGGGAACCTGGGTCATAGTCTACTGTCTTCTTGGGGTTGACTCCATTTATGACTGTTCCCAGTTGACTAAGCTGAGCCCTTTCCTCCCAAGCCAGGCCAGGTTTTGGGCATTGTTTGCTTTTCTGCCAAATCTTTTTGACTTCTCTATACCTGAACTGTCTGTCTGTAGGCTCTTTCTCTTCCCTCACTAACTCAGCCTTCTGTTTTGTCCCATCTGAAGATAAAAATTGTATATTAAACTTCACATTAGCCGACAATGACCTTTTAACGGTTTTGTTCTTTAAAGTGGAAGAGGGTGACTTAGTTTGTCTGTTATTCATTAGGTCCTTGGAGTAGTTCGTATTGTCCTGAGTAACTGAACTCGTTCCTGTTGTAGGCCTTACACTATCTGCTGGCCATTGGCTGCTGGAGAAATGGATTTGCTTTGCAGGAACAAGCTTTTGTAAGTCAGACACTGTACTGAAGAAGACAAACATGTTTTTCTTCTGGTAGGTTTCTGGCTTTGTGTCAATTGCGGTCTGGAAAATAAGGATATACGTAAATAAAAGTATGATTTCAGTGAGCATTTAACAACCTCAATACCAGGCCAATTCTGAGATTTCTCTCATACATTTGAATATTTGCATTTTTTGTTTTGCTAAAAAACTACTTAGAACCCCAAGCTATCCATTTCTAAGCAGAAGCCCTAGAGAATAAAATGGGGTTTTGCAATTTTTTGTCACAGTATTTGTGCAGCGGTTTTTCAAATGCAAATTTTTGGAAAAAAATACACATTAATGAATTCTAATGTACAAAAAACACAATACAATAGCAATTTTTTTGTAAACTTTAAAAGATGATTTTACAGTAGTAAACAGATACCTAACATGTGACGCTTTAAAACTGCAAATGGCGACAAAACTACAATACTTAAAAAGCTCCATAGTTGAAACTTTTAGACCCTAGATCTCTCATCTGCCCTTAAAAGCATCTGGTAAAACTGAGATGAGTTTGATCAGATGCTGTAAGGTGGTAATAATTTGAAAACATCAAACCAAAACCGGAAAAATATCCTGGTCGTTTCCAGTTTCATAGACCATAAAGATGATTGAGGAAGTTTTGGCCCTTCTTCATCTCTATGGTCAGCAGGTGGCTATAGTCTGAGGCTTCCCGGTGGAATGGGAGAGCCCAGAAAGGCAGCAGAAGGAGGTGGTGGGGGGAGGGACCCCTTCCACCACATGTAAAAGCAATTGGATCACTTTTACATGATTCAGCATTGCCGGCTCAAAAGATTGATACTGGTGTCAGGATTGCAGCTGCAGCCATGGCCCTGGTATAACCACTTCAACACGAGGGCGTATGGGTACATCCTACAGGAGGGAAATGGTTTAAGCTGAATTCCAAGTATGGTTTTTATTACATGGTTACATTGGACAAGTAGCATTGGTTACATAGAAGCATTGTAAGTATACATATTCCATACCTATGGGACTGCTGTGGAAGCAGAGAATCACAGTAGTACTCACTGCTTTTACAGTGTTCAACATTATTTTCCAGGTCCAATACTGAGCATCTGCTCTTTTGCATAGTGAACAAGGGTTGTTGCTCACTCAGCACGGCTGCCATTCACAGAACACTTTGTTTATTTTCAATGATAATAAGGCGTTCTCTGATTGGTTAGGTGGAGAGGTGGGGTGCTGACATCATGAGTCCCACCTTGTCAAGTCAGAGAATGCCTTGTATTTATTGAAAAAAAACACAAGGTTTTCTGTGAATGGCAACCATGCTGAGTGTTTACTATGCAGAACAGCAACCACTCGGCACAGGACCTGGAAGACCACAGAAAACACTGAAGTGGCCGAAAATACAACAGTAATTCTCTGCTTCCACGGCGGTCCCACAGCTATGAAATATTGCTATTACAGTCTGGAAAATAGTTATTTGATCCCCTGCAGATTTTGTAAGTTTGCCCACTTGAAATTAAGAAATGAAGGGTCTATAATTTTTTTTATCATAGGTGTTTTTTAAATGATAGAGACAGAATATCACAAATAAATCACATGATACAAATGTTATAAACTGAGTTGCAGTTCAGTGAGTAAAATAAGTATTTGATCCCCAAGCAAAACATGACTTAGTACTTGGTGGAGAAACCCTTGTTGGCAAGCAAAGAGGTAAGACAACGCTTGGGGGCCACAATGTAGTGCACTCGGAACAAGATTAGAGATTTTTTTGGATAAATTCTGGTATCTCTTTGGCAGGCTTTACATGGAAAACGACAAAGATTTGCACCACAGTTAACAGTCTTGTGTGAAGAAGCCAAATTATAGTACACTCAGGCTAAGATTAACAATTGTTTTTAGATAAAGTCTAGTGCCTCTAACACAGACTTTGGATAGAAGTAACAGGTGCAGAAAAATTGGGCTTCGGGTATTGGTGGTGCCTTTACACTGTAACCCTATGGTGGTACTCTTGAGGAAAGCAAGAATTGCCTTGCTGTAAAGAATTGAAATGTGATGGCCCTGCCAAACAGTTGTGGAAAGATTGTTCTTTGGTGGTCCCTTCATCCCGCAAACCCTCTAAAGGCAGAATAACCTGCTCTGGCAGCTGCGGTGGACTGTGCACTAGTGTCAGCTTGGGTCATAGAGGATGAGGATGGTTTAGTAAGCCAGTCCACCACCTCCCTTGCATGCTGTGGCGGGATAGCACGGGCAACATCACTAAACAGAGGAAATGGTGCTTTGTCTGAGGACGGACCATGTCCACCTTTGCCTGTGGACACAGACACTGCTGGGCCCCTCATAGTGGCATGGGAACATCTGCCTCTCCTTGTTGGCCTTCCAGACATGATGAGGGGGGAGGGGGGGAGGATCTTACTACCCACATTTAATAGAAACTGGGAAATGTATGATTGTATGCACTTTATTGAATGAAAAGTGGTGTTTGGTGCACTTTAAATTGAGGACTGACGCTGGCAGAAATGAAAAAACTATTAAAAATAAATAAATAAATAAATAAAAGGGGAACACCAGCGTCACAGTCAGAAAACTCTGGCTGACAATTTAAAAAAAAGGGGGCAGGCAGGGGACAAAAAAAAAACATGCAGCTACAAAAAAAAATAAAGGGGTATGAAGCACTGTATATAGCACTAAATGTTATGTAATGCAGTGTTAAACACTGCACTACACTAACACTATACTGACAACACATTATATTGACACTATAATAGCACTACACTAACACTCTACACTCAAGAGTCACAATCAGTGAACACATTAACCCGCTAGTAGCAAACTGAGCCTTGCTCTATCTATCTTCCACTCCAACAACACACTGCAAAAGCTTCCCTTGGAAAGGATCCTTTTATAGCGTGGGGTGGGACTATAATCACTGAGCCGTGATTGGATAAAGTCATCATCACTTTGTCCAATCAGGGCTCTGACAGTGCTCTGTACCCTTATCAGTAAATTATTATTACCAATTAGGGCCCTAGAATGCACTGTGCAGCATGCAGTGCATTGTGGGTCGCTCGGCGAGCAAACAATCTGCCAAGCACCCCGAAAATTAAGGTGTTTGCCGAACAGGCTGAACTATCGCTCGGCCCAAACCATTCGCCTAACACTAATGATAACTAATTACCAATAGGTGTGCAGTTAGCATCCCTCTGTGATATCCTATCAGTACCAGAATGCATACCGGCGATGTATAAGTACCTTTAGTCTGCACTTATATAAAAAACTCAAAAGAGCTTTTAAACAAATACAAAAATGAAGGAACAGTATCATCATTTAAATGTTACAAAGAATATAATAGAATATGTAAAAAGGAAATCAGGGATGCAAAAATTCTAAATGAACGACAGATTGCAAAAGATAGTAGGACAAACCCCCAAAAATTCTTGAAATATATTAACAGTAAAACAAATCAAGTTTGAGCATGTAGGGCCTTTACAAAATAATCTGGAGTGGGTGACTGGGGACAAAGAGAAGGCACATTTATTAAATACTTTCTTCAGCTCTGTGTATACAAAGGAGCATGGGGGAGCTCATAACCATAATGGGGATGGTATTGACACAGCCCTAAATTATCCATAATGGCTCAAAAGTGATACGGTCTAGAATTATTTCGACAGAATAAAGCACCTGAACCTGGATGGCATACACCCACGGATCCTAAAAGAATTGAGCTCTGTCATTTCAAAGTCATTGTTTCATTTTTAGGGACTTTTTAATGGGACTTTTCATTTGACTAGAATAGTACCACTGGATTGGCGTAAGGCCAATGTGGTGCCTATATTTAAAAAGGGATCACAGTCTTTATCAAGACCAGTAGTTTAACTTCTAAAGTCGGGAAGATACTGGAGAGTTTAATAAAAGCCCACATAGATGAGTTCTTGCTGGAAAAAGTATTTTACATAACAGACAGCATGGATTCATGAAAGACAGAAGTTGTCAGACAAATCCGATTTCTATTTATGAGGAGGTAAGTAAAACCTTGGACAGAGGGATGGCTGTGGATGTAGTATACTTGGATTTTGCAAAAGCGTTTGACACAGTTCCCTACACACGGCTAATGTGTAAGGTAAAGTCTATAGGCTTGGAAAGATCAGTTTGTAAATGGATAGAAAACGAAATACAACTAAAAGTGTATTCAGAGAGTAGTGGTTAACGATTTTGATTCTGAATGGTCTAAGGTTATCAGTGGTGTACCCCAAGGTTCAGTGTTGGGACCCTTACTTTTTAATATCTTTATAAATGATATAGGGTCTGGGATTAAAAGTACCATTTCAGTCTTTGCAGATGACACCAAGCTTTGCAGTGGAATAAATTCCTTACGGGATGTCTCCAACTTACAAGTCGACCTCAATGCACTGTTTCATTGGGCAACTTTGTGGCAAATGAGGTTTAATGTTGATAATTGTAAAGTTATGCACTTGGGGGCTAAGAATATGTATGCATCATACATACTAGGGGGAGTGCAACTGGGGGAAGTGAATGGTGAAGAAGGATCTGGGTTTTCTGGTAGATCAAGCGCTGCGCAAACTGTTGGCACTACATAAATCCTATATAATAATAATAATCATAAGCTTATTAATAGCATGCAATGTCAAGCTGCGGTTTCCAAAGCAAGCAAAGTCCTTTCTTGTATTAACCGAGGCATGGACTCCAGAGAGAGATATAATTTTGCCCCTGTACAAATCATTAGTAGGACCTCATCTGCAATATGCAGTTCAGTTTTGGGCACCAGTTCTCCAGACATCGGGGAGCTGGAGAAAGTGCAGAGAAGGGCAACCAAACTGATATGAGGCATGGAGGAGCTCAGTTATGAGGATAAATTTGAGGAACTGAATTTATTCTCTCTTGAGAAGAGGAGATTAAGGGAGGATATGATCACCATGTATAAATACATAAGGGGTCTACATAGTCCCATCTGGGGTGTTTGAAATCTTGTCTCTTTCAACCAGGGACTTTTTACAAGCGCTTGCCAAGGTGAGTATGAAGAATAAAAGCCTTAGAAATTCCCTTTCCTCATGCCTTAACTAATATGTGTGGCAATCATTATAAAAAACAAGCCCCAGTGGCCTAATGGATAAGGCACTGGCTTCCTAAGCCAGGGATTGTGGGTTCGAGTCCCATCTGGGGTGTTTGAAATCTTGCTTGTCTCTTTCAACCAGGGACTCTATACAAGCGCTTGCCAAGGCGAGTATGAAGAATAAAAACCATACCGCTTCTATTGAAGCATAAGGATGTTCAAATGTTGAACAGAGCTTTCTCAAAATGTATTTGGCAAGGCAAACCCCCGCGAATCTTGCTGGAAAAGTTGCATCTCCCGAAGAACATGGGGGGGGGGGGGGCTGGTCTTCCAAATGTTAGACTGTATAATCTTGCATGTTTGTTGAGGTATGGGCTGGACTGGCTTGGGGAGGGAAATTGTTACACTAACAACACTTTGGAGGAGCAAATAGCTCATCCTCTGAGTTTGGCGGGCATTCTGCATAGCAAATTCTCATCTTTACCAAAAACTATACAACAACATGTTTTGCTAAGAGATACTTTTATAGCCTGGAGGGAAACCTCAAGAAATTACATGTTCCACTAGGCATTTCAAAGTATCTATCATTGATGGGAAATCCAATGTTTCCCCAGGCAAGGGACCATCTAGCCTTTGAATATTGGAAATCTAAGGGCTTGGTGAAAGCATACTCTTTGATACAAATGGAAAGCGGGACCTCCAGACTTAAATTTAAATCTTTTCAGGATCTTGCTGCAGAATATGATCTTCCTAAATCTCACTTCCTGGCCTACCACCAAGCAACTTCGTATATATCTACATTTGCGCCAAGCCTGTTAGAGGGCTTTCAACATACAATGATTGACACTCTGATACAACAGAGGTCCTACTCAATATCCACAATATTAAAATTATTGCAAGACGAACTGCCCCCCCCCCCCCTACAGATAGAATGTTTGAAAAGTGGCATATCGATTTTCCTGGATTAGAGTTTTCACATCTGATACTTCAGGGCTATAGGCTTATCAGGACAGTTACGGTGAACGAAATATGGAGAGAGACTCAATTTAAATTTATTCATAAAGCCTATATTCCAGCCCTCTTCACAAAAGATAAGAGAACTAAAGCTATATGTCCTCTCTGTAAGTCTATCAGGCCCACACTGGCTCATAGATTTTGGCACTGTCCTAGAGTGATTCCATTCTGGGATAGAGTAGTGCACTATGCCAATGCGGTAATGAATACCGACCTACGGAAATCTCCGCATCTTATGCTATTCGGAATAAACTTGCCAAATAATACCTCTCAGGCAAACTTATCATCCACTGTCCCGCCGTGGATACATCTATGTTTTTTGGCGGCTAAGAGGACCATCCTAAAATCATGGATCCAGCCTAGTCCCTCTACTCTATCTGCTCTTAAAAGGGAGCTTTGGTCATTATTGCATAAGGAACGAACGGATACAGTTTTACAACATTATATCTCCACAAAAACATTCTTTGACAAATGGCAATCCTTTATAGAGCAAGAACTTGCAGACGTGGACATTCAATACTTTATGAAACCTTTCAGATACACGGACTGGTACTTTAAAGCAGAAATAGAACGAACTTTGGGAAAACTAAAGATAAGTGATTCGTAGGCCTGAATAATGCAACCACCTTCTTGTTTAAATTGATTTCCTGACTTATTCTCTGCCTATATTAAGGTATTATATGGACGTATGCAGTGTTGACGGACCAACATTTTAGGATATATATGGGAACACCCATCTCCAATAGCAATAGTAAAAAAAAAAAATTAATCAATCGGACCAGCCCATGTTAATATGTTAAGATGTTGAGAAACTATATTCTTTCCCCCTTTTTTTTTTTTTTTTTTTCTATTCTTTATATTACTATAGAGCATAGATTTTGATATTATGATTATTCTTCTTTGTTATGTTTGTATGACTTGTTGGCTATAAAAATTTTTTTTTTTATAAAAAGAGATTTAAAAAGGAAAAAACAAAAAAACAAAAAGAAAAAAAAAAAGAAAGAATAAAAGCCTTAGAAATTCAAGCCTATTAATAATTCATTAAAAACAAGCCCCAGTGGCCTAATGGATAAGGCACTGGCTTCCTAAGCCAGGGATTGTGGGTTCGAGTCCCATCTGGGGTGTTTGAAATCTTGCTTGTCTCTTTCAACCAGGGACTCTTTACAAGCGCTTGCCAAGACGAGTATGAAGAATAAAAGCCTTAAAAATTCCCTTTCCTTATGCCTTAACTAATATGTGTGGCAATCATTATAAAAAGTCCCCATTACAAAAACAATCTTATAGGGGAAATCATTCTCCTTACTTTGATGATGAGGTCGATTCTAGAAATATGTCTCCTTATAATTACAACCAATCCCAACCTGGGCCGAGTCATCGTTGGGATTTTCCCAGAGAAAATCAAAACGGGAAGAGAGGTCCCGACCAAAGAGAGGCACCAGAGGGGGGAGGCGCAAAAGGAAAAAGACAACGAACCTAACTCAATCAGGTATATTCAATCTAAGTAAGGTCCAATTGTCAGAATCAGAACTATATACTTTGGATAGAGGACTTAAGTTTGTTCCCCCTAGGTCCATGAAAAAATTTAACACCTTCATAGATATTCAAAAATTTATAAGGAAAATTAATGTTCAAAGACACATCTTGACCAATCCTCGCCCAATTACTTCTTAACCCAATCAGGTCATCGGTGGTAAATTACTCTTTTCACAAGTGTATGCGCCCCACCATTCTCTTTTGGAAAGGTGCGCATACACCTTTAAGACTGAAGCTGTCATCACTCAGCGCCGGACTAGATGGCTATTTAAATCGCCGGTTCTCACTCACATGTGTTCGTTCAAACACCCTTACCTGGATGCTAACTTGGCTTGAAGCTTTCGTGCTTGCAAGCATACCTTGCTGACGGAACCTCGCTGCGCTGATCCCTGTATCCCGCTTCCGGATCATCCGCTCCTCCTGAACCAACCTTCGGCTGTATTGCTATTAGTGCTAAGTACCCCGCAGGGGAACCCTCTATAAACTTATACTAAGCTTACACTATCTAGCTCTGCATAGTAAAGACTATTTATCACATCTGCATATCTAGATTGCTAGCTCTTAAGACTACTGCTACTTATTCCTGCACTGGGTTGATCTCTCTTGTATGTCCACCTGCTACTCTGTCATCTGCTACCATACATGATTGCTAAACCTGCCTGCATCCATCTGCTACTGTCTTACCTTCAAGTGTCTGTCACCTACCACCTCCACTCAACCTGTCTCTTAAATCTTCATCACTGTGTTACTACATACATAAAGTCACTCTAGGAACCAGCTTGTTGAGTGTGTGTATTTACTAGCTGAATTAAGACCTTCCACACATGATGAGTCATTGAGGTTGGGAATGGTATCTCAGCATCTCTCTTACATGACTACTGAAGTGGAATATTTCTGCAGCTGAAAATCCACACCATACATGAAACGCAGGAGCGTTACACGCTCAGCGGCTATTTCAATCGCCGGCTTTCTCTCTCACATTGTTCGTTCTAACCGCATGGTTAGTTCGTTCAAGCCGTCTGTGAAGCAGCCATACCTGATGTCACTCGCTCTTGTATCTCGCTACCTGAACTTGTTTCACTATCTGATCCTGTATTTCGCTACCCGATCACTCTTGGCATACTGCTTTCACTATTGTTACCACATGCTCACAAGCCTTGTCTCGCTGCCGGAGCCTCCAGCTATTTGCCTTTACCTGGAACAGACCGGAACCTCGCTACTGATCCCGTATCTCGCTACCGGATCACTCCCTCACTACTGGACCCCTCTACTTACTATGAAACAAACAAAGATAAAATTCCCAGTTCAATTTGCCAACCAGTCTGCTTACCAACCACATTGGCCTGTCTAACAGTTTGCGTCAATACAGGGGTTTAGTTAGCACACATTTGCAAACGCATGTGAAAGCTGCAGGGCCACGTCAAGGCTCCCTGTTACCTGCAGTCCTAACTCTAATGAATTTTAAAGAGTCTCCACAGTGGGAGCACATGCAAGCTAATGGATAGATAGGGGGCAGGTGAGCCTGGAGGTGGCCCATCCCTCCTGAAAGGTAATTGGGGGCATAATGGAAGCCCAGCTGATAGTATTACAGCAAAGGCACCCAGTATGTCCACTCACCAGTACACATATACAACAAAGAAAATGGCCTCTGCCCCCACCTATTACTGGCCTTCATAGCAAAGAACACATGGAAGGGCAACGCACATGAAACAAACAAAGATAAAATTCCCAGTTCAATTTGCCAACCAGTCTGCTTACCAACCACATTGGCCTGTCTAACAGTTTGCGTCAATACAGGGGTTTAGTTAGCACACATTTGCAAACGCATGTGAAAGCTGCAGGGCCACGTCAAGGCTCCCTGTTACCTGCAGTCCTAACTCTAATGAATTTTAAAGAGTCTCCACAGTGGGAGCACATGCAAGCTAATGGATAGATAGGGGGCAGGTGAGCCTGGAGGTGGCCCATCCCTCCTGAAAGGTAATTGGGGGCATAATGGAAGCCCAGCTGATAGTATTACAGCAAAGGCACCCAGTATGTCCACTCACCAGTACACATATACAACAAAGAAAATGGCCTCTGCCCCCACCTATTACTGGCCTTCATAGCAAAGAACACATGGAAGGGCAACGCACATGAAACAAACAAAGATAAAATTCCCAGTTCAATTTGCCAACCAGTCTGCTTACCAACCACATTGGCCTGTCTAACAGTTTGCGTCAATACAGGGGTTTAGTTAGCACACATTTGCAAACGCATGTGAAAGCTGCAGGGCCACGTCAAGGCTCCCTGTTACCTGCTGTCCTAACTCTAATGAATTTTAAAGAGTCTCCACAGTGGGAGCACATGCAAGCTAATGGATAGATAGGGGGCAGGTGAGCCTGGAGGTGGCCCATCCCTCCTGAAAGGTAATTGGGGGCATAATGGAAGCCCAGCTGATAGTATTACAGCAAAGGCACCCAGTATGTCCACTCACCAGTACACATATACAACAAAGAAAATGGCCTCTGCCCCCACCTATTACTGGCCTTCATAGCAAAGAACACATGGAAGGGCAACGCACATGAAACAAACAAAGATAAAATTCCCAGTTCAATTTGCCAACCAGTCTGCTTACCAACCACATTGGCCTGTCTAACAGTTTGTGTCAATACAGGGGTTTAGTTAGCACACATTTGCAAACGCATGTGAAAGCTGCAGGGCCACGTCAAGGCTCCCTGTTACCTGCAGTCCTAACTCTAATGAATTTTAAAGAGTCTCCACAGTGGGAGCACATGCAAGCTAATGGATAGATTGGGGTTGATAAGCAGACTGGTTGGCAAATTGAACTGGGAATTTTATCTTTGTTTGTTTCATGTGCGTTGCCCTTCCATGTGTTCTTTGCTATGAAGGCCAGTAATAGGTGGGGGCAGAGGCCATTTTCTTTGTTGTATATGTGTACTGGTGAGTGGACATACTGGGTGCCTTTGCTGTAATACTATCAGCTGGGCTTCCATTATGCCCCCAATTACCTTTCAGGAGGGATGGGCCACCTCCAGGCTCACCTGCCCCCTATCTATCCATTAGCTTGCATGTGCTCCCACTGTGGAGACTCTTTAAAATTCATTAGAGTTAGGACTGCAGGTAACAGGGAGCCTTGACGTGGCCCTGCAGCTTTCACATGCGTTTGCAAATGTGTGCTAACTAAACCCCTGTATTGACGCAAACTGTTAGACAGGCCAATGTGGTTGGTAAGCAGACTGGTTGGCAAATTGAACTGGGAATTTTATCTTTGTTTGTTTCATGTGCGTTGCCCTTCCATGTGTTCTTTGCTATGAAGGCCAGTAATAGGTGGGGGCAGAGGCCATTTTCTTTGCCCTCTACTTACTAACCTTACTAGTGATAAGTACCCCACAGGGGAAACCTCCATAACTAACTTACACTATCTACTTCTGCACATTAAGGACTGTTACTATCTATGCATACTAATTCTATCATCTGCACTGTTACATAGATTGCTAGCTCTTGAGTCTACTACCATCTATCCTTGCACTGGGTTAGTCTATCCTGTATATGTCATCTGCTGTCCTTACCACCTGTTACCATACATGATTACTAACCTATCTGCATTCTACCTATTACCATCTACTACTCTCCTGAACAATACTATCAAGTGCTTACCATTACTGTCACTGCTCACACCTGTCCCTTCAGCACATCACCTCCATACTGTCAGATTGTAACGCTCCTGCGTTTCTTATATGGTGTGGATTTTCAGCTGCAGAAATAGTTTCCACGTCAGTAGTCATGTAAGAGATATGCTGAGATACCATTCCCAACCTCAATGACTCATCATGTGTGGAAGGTCTTATTTCAGCCAGTAAATACACACAATTAGCAAGCTGGTTCCTAGAATGACTTTATGTATGTGGTAACACAATGATGAAGGTTGAGGGATAGGTTGAGTGGAGGTGGTAGGTGATAGACACTTGAAGGTGAGACAGTAGCAGATGGATGCAGGAAGGTTTAGCAATGTTGTATGGTAGCAGATGACAGAATAGCAGGTGGACATACAAAAGAGATCAACCCAGTGCAGAAAAGTAGCAGTAGTCTCAAGAGCTAGCAATCTAGTCAGCGAGGTAAGCTTGCAAGCATGGAAGCTTCAAGCAAGGTTAGCATCCAGGTAAGGGTGTTTGAACGAACACATGTGAGTGAGAACCGACGCCTTAAATAGCCATCTAGTCCGGCGCTGAGTGATGACAGCTCCAGTCTTAAAGGTGTATGCGCACCTTTCCAAAAGTAAATGGTGGGGCGCATACACTTGTGGAAAGTGTAATTTAGGGTACCAAAGGTACCGGAACATTACAATACCCCCCCCTTAAGGCCTGCTCCTGAAGGCCTCTGGAGCTGGTTTGTCTGGGAATCTCGCATGAAAATTGCGGATTAATCTAGGGGCATGTATGTCAGAGGTGTTTAGCCAGGTGTCGTCTTGGGGCCCATAGTTCTTCCATCTAACCAAGTACTGAAGTCTTCTTCTGTAGATACGAGAATCCAGAATCTCTTTTATCTCGTATTCTTCTCCACCTTCAACTTGTACAGGAGGGGGAGGTGGAATATTAGGCCTTATTCCTTGGTCCGGAACATGGGGTTTTAGTAGCGACACATGGAAAATGGGATGGATTTTTAGGTCCATTGGCAATGTAAGCTGCACTGCAGCTTTTCCAATAAGTTTCTTGATTGGGAAAGGTCCCAAGAACAGAGGTCCAAGCTTTTTGCTAGGGATCTTCAGTCTCAAGTTTTTTGTTGAGAGCCAAACGAGGTCCCCGATAGTATACTGTGGAGAAGGTCTTCTACGAAGATCATAGTACTTCTTTTGTTGACTGTGAGCGTGTGCAATGGTAGTATTTAGTAAACCCAGAGAATCCTTTATTTGGGTAAGATAGTCTGAGGCTACTGGGTTATTTGAAGGAAGGATGCGTGGAGGGAGAATAGAGGGATGGAACCCATAGTTCAAGTAGAACGGACTCTGCTTGGTTGTACTGTGAGTTGCGTTGTTGTAGGCAAATTCTGCCAGGGGGAGAAGATCCAACCAATCATCCTGTTGGTAAGAAGTGTAACAACGTAAATACTGCTCGATGCATTGGTTGACTCTTTCAGTCTGTCCGTTGGTCTGCGGATGGTAAGGAGAAGTGAGCTTCCGCTCAATCCGTAGTATGTGACATAGTTCTTGCCAGAATTTAGAAATAAATTGGGATCCACGGTCAGACAGAAGAGTTTTTGGGATACCATGTAATCTGAAGACATGTTTCATCAGGAGTTCTGCCGTTTGTTTGGACGAAGGTAGTCTGCGAATAGCAATGAAATGTGCCATCTTTGTCAGATGGTCCACTGACACCAAGATGGTATTAAATCCTTTGGAAGGAGGCAATTCTACGATGAAGTCCAATGACAAAACCTCCCATGGAGTTTGGGGTATTGGTAGACTGCATAGTAGACCGGATGGTCTCATAGTGTCAATTTTGGACCTGGCACAGACATTGCATGAAGAGACGAATTTTTGTATAGATGTTTTCATGTCAGGCCACCAGAATTGTCGAGAAATCAAATTGAAAGTCTTTGTCATACCCATATGTCCTGCCATAGGCACATTATGCGATAATTCCAAGATCTTGGTGCGTAGGGTAGGTGGTATGTAAAGTTTGTCATTGTAGTAGAAGAAGCCTTCTGCATCAGTATTTAGTTGTGGTGGGGGTGAATCCAAACTTATACCATGCAGAACCTCTTCCTTTAAGGAACGGACAACTCCAATAATGCGTTTGTGAGGTATTATAGGAACGGAAGGGATTTCAAAGTAGTTTTCTTCAGTTAGTCGTGATAGTGCATCCGCCTTTTTGTTCTTATCTGCAGGTGTGTAGGTCACTAGGAAGTTAAACCTTAGAAAGAATAGTGACCATCGTACCTGTCGATGCAAGAGAGTTTTGCTAGTCTGAAGATATTGGAGGTTTTTATGGTCCGTGTATATAATTATTGGTAGTTGGGTGCCTTCGAGTAAATGTCGCCAATTCTCCAGAGCCAATTTTATAGCAAGCAGTTCCTTTTCACCCACGGGGTAATTTATCTCGGGACTGCTCAGGGATTTAGAAAAAAAAGCGACTGGATGAAGTGGTGAAGTGTGGGTAGGTCGTTGGGAGAGTATTGCTCCTACTGCCATGTTTGACGCATCTACCTCCAGAATGTATTGGAGGGATGGGTCTGGATGGCGTAATATGGGAGCGGAAGTAAACCTTGTCTTTAACAAGTGGAAAGCCTTATTTGCTTCTTCTGACCATTTAAATGGTATTTTTATGCTAGTGAGCTGTGTGAGGGGTCTCACAATAGCAGAAAAGTTTTTTATGAACTTCCTGTAGAAATTTGCAAATCCCAGGAATCGCTGTAGCGCCTTGCGTGTAGGTGTAGGCCAATCCTGAATGCAGGATATTTTACTCATGTCCATCTCGATTCCTGTTTTGGATATTATGTAGCCTAGAAAGAGTACCTCATCTTTATGGAACAAGCATTTCTTCAGCTTCACATAAAGATTATGTGCAAGCAATCTCGATAATACAAGTCTTACATGTCTTATGTGTTCAGACAGGGTCCGTGAATATATAAGTATATCGTCCAGATATACTACAACACAGACATCTAGTAAGTCTTTAAAAATATTGTTTATAAATCGTTGGAAAACTGCAGGGGCATTGCATAGGCCGAATGGCATCACAAGATATTCGAACAATCCGTATCTAGTTCTGAATGCAGTCTTCCACTTGTGTCCATCACGGATTCGAATGAGATTGTATGCTCCTTTCAGGTCTAATTTTGAAAAATAGGTAGCTCCACGCACCTGCTCAATGAGCTCAGGGATAAGCGGTAGAGGATAGCGATCTTTTATTGTGATAGCATTCAATTTCCTGTAGTCGATGATAGGTCTGAGACTTGAATCTTTATTGCGAACAAAAAAGAGTCCTGCTGCTGTGGAAGAAGTGGAAGGTCTAATAAAACCTTTTTCCAAGTTCTCATCCAAATAGGTTTTGAGATGGGCAAGTTCATCCTGTGAAAGAGGATAAACATGACCGAACGGCAATTTGCTATTTGGGAGTAGATCAATGCTACAATCATAGTCTCGATGAGGAGGTAATGCTTGAGCATTTTTCTCAAAAAAAACCTCAGAAAGATCCTGATAACATAGTGGTGCAATCTCATCTGTCACCACAGACAGAATCTTCCCGGAAAACGGGAGGTTACACGTTTCCTCGCAATAACAAGAAGGGAAGGTCAAGGACCGTTTCTTCCAATCTATGGTTGGTTGGTGTGTGTGCAACCAGGGAAGTCCCAACACAATGGGAAAGTGGGGTGATGGTATTAAATCGAAGGTAGAAGTCTCCCTATGAGACTCGTTAATAGTGACTAGAAGTGCTTGTGTCTGATCGGTGATCGGACCAGAGGATAACGGAACACCGGTAATAAGACTTACTGAGACAGGTTTGAGTTTAGAAATAATAGGAATTTTATTTAAAGCAGCAAAACATATATCCATATAATTTCCACAAGATCCTGTGTCAATCATGGCCTTAGTAGTAATCCTGTTCTGGTCCCACTGTAATGTCAAAAAAACAGAAATGTAGGGGTTAGTGAATGAAGTTGTCAATCCTCCTAGAGAGACATGTGAACACTCACCCTTCTTTTTGTTGACTAGGGGACAGACGTTTATCTTGTGATCCGGGGATGCACAGTACAAGCAGAGATTTTCATTTCGTCTTTTGGCTTTTTCCAGAGTTGATAGCGGTGGGCGTATGGTTCCTATATCCATAGGAACGGGGTCAACGGCCAGACTCCGAGAGGAAACGGACAATGGCATTCCCATCTTTTCAGCCTTTCTTTCTCGTAGTCTTCTATCTATGGTAATACAGAGTTGTATTAGTGCATCCAGGGTTTTTGGCAGATCCGCTCGGGCGAGCTCATCCTTAACGGCTTCTGATAGGCCAAGCCTAAATTGGGTTTTCAGAGATGCATCATTCCATTCTGAATCAAGGGTCCATCTCTTGAACTCTGCGACAAAGTCTTCTACAGGCCTCCTTCCTTGTTTCAAGGATCTTAACTGAAGATCAGCAGTACTCTGCCTATTGGGGTCATCATATAGGCTAGTGAGCTCTGCCAGGAACAAGGCATAGGAGTTGGTCGTTTTTCTCAAAAAGAGAATCTGCCCTGGCTCGAGGATCGTTTGATAGGTAAGAAATAATAGTACAAACCTTAATGTGATCAGTAAGGTAGGTACGAGATTTTAGCAAAAAAAGTAACTCACATGCGTTTTTAAATTCGCGAAATTTTTTGCGATCGCCTGTAAATACCAAAGGGGGATTTATCTTGGGTTCAGGGGACTGAGCAGAGGTAAGTTGTGTCAGTCTAATTACCTGCTGCGACAGAGCCTGATTGTCTTCTTTTAATTCAGCAAGTGCGTGTATTAACGCAGATACTTGCTGTTTTAATTGTGTCATCTGAGTGGTTATTTCTGCTGAATCCATTTTTTGGTTCGTTCAATCTGTAACGCTCCTGCGTTTCTTATATGGTGTGGATTTTCAGCTGCAGAAATAGTTTCCACGTCAGTAGTCATGTAAGAGATATGCTGAGATACCATTCCCAACCTCAATGACTCATCATGTGTGGAAGGTCTTATTTCAGCCAGTAAATACACACAATTAGCAAGCTGGTTCCTAGAATGACTTTATGTATGTGGTAACACAATGATGAAGGTTGAGGGATAGGTTGAGTGGAGGTGGTAGGTGATAGACACTTGAAGGTGAGACAGTAGCAGATGGATGCAGGAAGGTTTAGCAATGTTGTATGGTAGCAGATGACAGAATAGCAGGTGGACATACAAAAGAGATCAACCCAGTGCAGAAAAGTAGCAGTAGTCTCAAGAGCTAGCAATCTAGTTATGCAGATGTAATAAACAGTCTTTACTATGCAGAGCTAGATAGTGTAAGCTTAGTATAAGTTTATAGAGAATTCCCCTGCGGGGTACTTAGCACTATTAGCGATACAGCCGAAGGGTGGTTCAGAAGAGGCGGATGATCCAGTAGCGGGATACAGGGATCAGCGCGGCGAGGTTTCGTCAGCGAGGTAAGCTTGCAAGCATGGAAGCTTCAAGCAAGGTTAGCATCCAGGTAAGGGTGTTTGAACGAACACATGTGAGTGAGAACCGACGCCTTAAATAGCCATCTAGTCCGGCGCTGAGTGATGACAGCTCCAGTCTTAAAGGTGTATGCGCACCTTTCCAAAAGTAAATGGTGGGGCGCATACACTTGTGGAAAGTGTAATTTAGGGTACCAAAGGTACCGGAACATTACACAGATACATCCCATCACTCCAGGAACATCTTATTGAGTGTGTGTATATCTGTATGCTGAAGCAGACAGGCCCACAGTGATGAGTCTGGAGAGTTGGATCTGGTATTCCAACACATCTCTACATGACTACTGAGTGGAGATTCTGCAGCTGCAAATCCAGCTTACTATAAAAACGCAGGAGCGTTACACTGGCACATTGATACATATTTAGTGACAGTGCCCAGTGTTGCAAACATCTTAGAGAGGTCCATCGCGTTATGGTGGCGATCTCGAGTCTTCCTCTGGAATTTACTCCTGCTCACTATTTACTCTATCATTCCAAGTACCTAAGCGCCTATATTTTAAATTGTTAGACATGCATATATTCAACGTAATAAAAAGGGGGGGAGTAGACTCCCAAGGGTTGCCACCGGGTTGGGGTGCCTGATACGTGGCAGGAAAAGTAGTTTAAACCCCTCCAGACAGACCTAGTTGGTGGCCGTTGAAAGACAATAGTATATACTCAAAAGGTAAGGAGAAACAGAGGTACTCCTGAAAGAATCAACTGGGGACACCAAAAATAGGTGGAAAAGGTGATGGAACTTTATTGATGCACAAACAACTGAAAATCATCAAACATGGTGTATAGATGGTGTAGCAGGACTCACAGTTATTTTAACTGTGAGTCATGCTACACCATCTATACACCATGTTTGATGATTTTCAGTTGTTTGCGCATCAATAAAGTTCCATCACCTTTTTCACCTATTTTTGGTGTCCCCAGTTGATTCTTTCAGGAGTACCTCTGTGTCTCCTTGCCTTTTGAGTATATAGTCAACGTAGTCTGATTACTTGTCTGTTGGCGGACAACCAGTCATTTTTGCGGAATGGTTCTGGTGCCTGACAAAATCTCAACCATGGAGGAACTAATCCATACTTTTCAGAACAGACACATCCAATTTCATAACACCTGGTTCTTTTGGATCCACTATAAAACTACAAAAGAGAATGCTGCTCACATGGTGTGACTGTGTATACGGGAAGGTCAGGTACTGTTGTTAGAGGGTGCTAGGGCTGACTTGATGAGTCTCTGGGCTCACAGTCAGTGTCTCTATTTGGGCTACTCCTTGATTGAGGGGTACTTTATGAGGTTGTATTGCTGCTCTCTATAAGGCAACGTAGCCTTGGAAAGAGCTTCGAGTGAGGGTCTCCCCCCCTCTTCTCTATTCTGTGTGCTTCTGGTGGCTTCTCGCCCCCCCCCCCTCTTCTCTTCTCGCCTTCCCCTCCTTTGTCACCCTGCCATCTTTAATTGCTGCTTTTTGGGTTCCCCCTATATTTCCTATGTCTGACATGACACTTCAGGACAGCATGTATGCTGGTGTAATGTTAAAAAACCCTACCCCATGAAAATTCCCTACCCTCGTCACTCCCTGTGCACGTACGTCATTCAACAGCTGAGCAGCTTCCCACTGTGCATGCTCACAGCGGCGGAGGGTAGGGAATTTTCATGGGGTAGTATTTTTTTAACGTTACATATATCAGTTGTTGCCGCGCTTCCCACTGTGCAAGCCCAGCCACTATATTAAATCATCTCTGCTTCAACCCTGAGATTTCCCTGCGGGCGCGTGTCATTCATCAGCAGGTGCGGCGTCCCACATGATCTTGGCTCCATGATTTATATTTTCATAGACCCGCCGCTTTTACATTTTGGAGCCGAGATCAGGGAATTCTGACGGGTTGGAGCGGAGATGATTTAATGTTGGAGCGGAGATGATTTAATGTGCGTGCGGCAACAGCTGATGCGGTGTAACGTTAAAAAACACTACCCCGTGAAAATTCCATACCCTCCGGAGCTGTGAGCATGCGCAGTGCGAAGATGCTCAGCTGTTGAATGACGTACGTGCACAGGAGGTGACGAGGGTAGGGGATTTTCACGGGTAGGGTTTTTTTCACGGAACACTGGCTCAGGCTGTCTGTGTAACTCTTGCAGCATGGATGATCGTGGGAGGGACCAGGCAGGCACCACAGAGTCTGGGAGAGACAGACAGGTCACAGACTGTGACCTGTCTGTCAGTGTCTCTGATCATAGAGGCACGGGCTGCCTCTTTCACTGTGTGTCAGGTCAGGAGGAGAGAGAGAGAGTGACTCACTACTGTCAGTCAGGACAGATGAGTCGGGCAGTGTATTTTTGCAGCCTCGGTGCCTACACTGAGTGACACAGTGATGGTCCTGAGCGGCGCCGGCTGTACAGTAAAGGAGGTGGCGAGAGAGGGGAGCGGTAAGAAGTGACGAGAAACGGCCAGGCGCCCTAGGCGGCTGCTTAAATTGCCTAGTGGTAGTGCCGGCCCTGTCAGGTACTCTTTACTCACCAGCTGAATCCGGGTTCCCGGCTTGGTCAGCAGAGGCTGGTTGGGGAGAGCTGGGAAAGCTCGGTTGGGGCTGGCAGGGGGAGGAGAGTCTTCAGTGGGACATGGAACCAGCCTCTGCTCAGACACAGTTTACACCATCCATGCTGGGGGGGGGGGGGGCTGCGCTCTGTCCTTGCCTTCATCCCACACTTAGTAGGTCAGCGGCGGGGGCTTTTTACTTCCCTTCACCAGAAATCCTTTAGGCATGTCTGTAGCAGAAGCCCCCCTGCCCCCTGGCCCAGTCCTCCCCTGCCTGTGACATCACTTCTGGGTCAGCCTCTAAATGTCCCCAGATAGCATAGCCAGGAAGCAATGTTTTGCAGTGCGATCTGCATTGCAAAACATTCAGTGGAGCACAGAGGAGACATCCAGGGTCTTTTAAGAGAACCTGTTACCTAAACATCATCAAATAGGGGACTTTTTGTCCTCTTTGTGATGGAAAAAGTTAAGAAAAAAATAAAGTTACACCCAAGCACATAAAATCCCTCACCCCAAAAAATGTTGAAGCCTCCCCCACCTTCACATATATGTACGTCTATATATATACCACGCCTATGCGTGAAAACATCAATTGAGATACACATGTTACAAAGCGTCGCCTATGGAAAATTTAGGGTACTGAAGTTTGTCGCCATTTCACGGGCACACACAAATTTAAGGATTGACATGTTTGGTATTTATTTTTTCAGTGCAACCTCATCTTTTATATAATACGAAAAATATGGGTAGATTATTGTGTTTGTTTGCCCTAATATTCATTTTAGGGTGTTTTTTACTGAAATTTTGCGTTTCTTAGACCTTTGCAGTAATATCGTGGGCCTTAAAAAATTGTAACTACCACTCATTTATTCTTTGGGGGTGTCTGCTTTAAGAAAATATATCAGGTTTTACAAAATCACGTAGTACTACGTGATTATGTGCACGAGGCGTCGGCAGCGGGCTGTGGGAGGAGCCATGCAATTGCTGCTGCCCTCCTGCGATCCTTGGAGAAACCGAGAGAAGACCCGTCTGCTTATGTAAACAAAGCAGGCGGCTCTTCTGTCAGACAGGTAGGGAGAGATCAGGAGTTTCAGCTAAGCTACAACCCCCGATCTCTCTGTGCCTGTCACAGAGCCCTTCCCCCACACAGTAAGTAATGACAGTTAGGCATATATTAACCCCTTTGATCACCCCAGTGTTAACCCCTTCCCTGCCAGTGTCATTTATACAGTAACAGTGCATATTATTTAGCACTGATTACTGTATTAATGTCACTGGTCCCCAAAAAGTGTCAAAAATGTTAGTTAGGAGCCCGATCTGTCCGCCGCAATGTCGCAGTCCCGCTAAAAATTGCTGATCGCCGCCATTACTAATAAAAGAAAGAAAATTCCAAAAATCTATCCTGTAGTTTGTAAATGCTATAACTTTCGCGCAAATCAATTAAAATACGCTTTTTGGGATTTTTTTTTAAACCAAAAATATATAGCAGAATACAAATTGGCCTAAACTGATAAAAAAAAATTTGATTTTTAACCATTTTTTTAATGGGAATATTTTATAGCAGAAAGTAAAAAATATGGCGTTTTTTTTTCAAAATTGTCACTCTTTTTTTGTTTATAGCGCAAAATCTAAAATAAAAACGCACAGGTGATCAAATACCACCAAAAGAAAGCTCTATTTGTGGGAAAAAAAAGGACATCAATTGTATTAGGGTACAGTGTCGCACGACCGCAAAATTTGTCGTTAAAGTAACACAGTGCTAAATCGCAAAAAATGGCCTGGTCATTAAGCGGGGTAAAACCTTCCGGAGCTGAAGTGTTCTGTAAATTTTAAATATCAATTAAAAAAACTGTCACTTTGATTTAAAAAATAAATAAATAAAAAAAATAAAAATAAAATAATATATATATATATATATATATATATATATATATATATATATATATATTGGTATGTGAGATTTGTATACTGAGCCCAGAGGTTGGATTCACAAAGCTAATACAAAAGGAGAAAACTTCCTTTAAAAAAAAAAAAATGTCAGTTATTGGCTGAGTGCCAAAAACAACAACGGCAGTTAGGTCACATGACTGTGATGTCATCAGCCGCCCCAATATAAGGAAGCTGACAGTTGGATCCTGCCAGTCCCCAGAGTGGTCAGCATACTGTGCAGACGTGTTTTTTTCTCTGGCGATATTTTGCTTGTGATTTCATCCTAGCAATTTACTGTGATTTGATTCAATCATATTGTAATTTTTTCTCTTGAATACTTCAAGTGTGCTTGAATTATTCTTCACAATGAGATTTTTTCAGTGTAAGAAGGCTGTTTATCACATTAACACCGAAGATAAACAGAGCACTGGAATACCACCTATGGATGGTATCATTGCACAACCTGCAGATACCCCAACCAAGAAGCCCACAAAAATGAAGAGGGCTCGAGCTTTTCTCCGCGGGTGCTTTAGAGCGGCCGCTGGATGCTTTGGTGTCGGCTATAAAGTCGATGGCTCAGACTACAAGACAGACTGGAATGGTAAGTATTGTGGATATTGATAGATTCATTTTTTTACTTTTCTCCATTGATGACGGGTGACATTCCTATATGTACATACCGTATTTCCCGATGTATAAGACGACCCCCTAATTTTTCCAGCTAAAACATAGGTTTTGGGCTCTACTCTCCGTATAAGTCTCCCACCTACAACATGATGATGGGGTCTTGTCTAGCAGCCATTCCTTTACACCCACTAATCAGACAGGAGTATAAAATGTGAACCTTAAGAGGAAGAGAACTCCAGGTTTAGGACTACCAAGCTGGCCCAAAACGAACGTTCCTAATCTGTCAGCCCGCTGGATGTGCGGTAATACTCTATGTACCGTAGCTATGGCTACATACAGTATACTGCGCTGAGCCAATTACAGCGAGCGATGTATTCTATTAATGAATACAAAGCCTGCTCGGATTGGCGGAGTCAGAGAGGCGGGCTTATAATGTTGCAACCTCTGACTCAGCCAATCCGAGCCGTCTTTTTATTCATTAATAGAATACAAAGCAGGCGGCTCTTCTGTCAGACAGGCAGGGAGAGATCAGCAGTTTCAGCTAAGCTACAACCCCGATCTCTCTGTGCCTGTCACAGAGCCCTTCCCCCACACAGTCAGTAATGACACTTAGGCATACATTAACCCCTTTGATCACCCCCAGTGTTAACCCCTTCCCTGCCAGTGTCATTATTACAGTAACAGTGCGTATTATTTAGCACTGATTACTGTATTAATGTCACTGGTCCCCAAAAAGTGTCAAAAATTTCAGATAGGGGCCTGATCTGTCCGCCGCAATGTCGCAGTCCCGCTGAAAATCGCTGATCGCCGCTGTTACTAATAAAAACAAAAAATTCCAAAAATCTATTCCGTAGTTTGTAAACGCTATAACTTTTGCGCAAACCAATTAAAATTCGTTTTTTGGGATTTTTTTTTTTTTTAACAAAAATATGTAGCAGAATACAAATTGGCCTAAACTGATAAAAAAAGTTTGATTTTTTTAATTTTTTTATTGGGAATATTTTATAGCAGAAAGTAAAAAATATGGCGTTTTTTTTTCCCTGAATTGTCACTCTTTTTTTGTTTATAGCGCAAAATCTAAAAAAAAAAAACGCACAGGTGATCAAATACCACCAAAAGAAAGCTCTATTTGTGGGGAAAAAAGAAGGACATCAATTGTATTACGGTACGGCGTCGCACGACCGCAAAATTTGTCGTTAAAGTAACACAGTGCCGAAACGCAAAAAATGGCCTGGTCATTATAATGGGGGGGTGGGAGGTTTGGGTAAAACCTTCCGGAGCTGAAGTGGTTAAGCCATGGGTCTGTAAATTTTAAATATCAATTAAAAAGAAACTGTCACTTTGATTAAAAAAAATAAATATATATATATATATATATATATATATTGGTATGTGAGATTTGCGCAAACCAATTAAAATACGCATTTTGGGATTTTTTTTTTCTACCAAAAATATGTAGCAGAATACAAATTGGCCTAAACTGATAAAAAAAGTTTGATTTTTTTAATTTTTTTTATTGGGAATATTTTATAGCAGAAAGTAAAAAATATGGCGTTTTTTTCAAAATGGTTACTATTTTTTGTGCAAAATTTGTCGTTAAAGTAACACAGTGTCGAATTGCAAAAAAAAAACAAAAAAAAAAACGGCCTGGTTATTAAGGGGGTAAAACCTTCCCGGAGCTGAAGTGGTTAAGCCATGGGTCTGTAAATTTTAAATCACAATTTAAAAAAAACTATCATTTTGATTAAAAAAAAAAAAAATATATATATATATATATTGGTATGTGAGATTTGTTTACTGAGCCCAGAGGCTGAATTCACAAAGCTAATACAAAAGGAGAAAACTTCCTTTAAAAAAAAAAAAAATGTCAGTTATTGGCTGAGTGCCAAAAACAACAATGGCAGTTAGGTCACATGACCATGTTGTCATCAGCCGCCCCTATATAAGAAGCTGACAGTTGGATCCTGCCAGTCCCCAGAGTGGTCAGCATACTGTGCAGACGTGTTTTTATTTTTCTCTGGCGATATTTTGCTTGTGATTTCATCCTAGCAATTTACTGTGATTCGATTCAATCGTATTGTAATTTTTTCTCTTGAATACTTCAAGTGTGCTTGAATTATTCTTCACAATGAGATTTTTTCAGTGTAAGAAGGCTGTTTATCACATTAACACCGAAGATAAACAGAGCACTGGAACACCACCTATGGATGGTATCATTGCACAACCTGCAGATACCCCAACCAAGAAGCCCACAAAAATGAAGAGGGCTCGAGCTTTTCTCCGCGGGTGCTTTAGAGCGGCCGCTGGATGCTTTGGTGTCGGCTATAAAGTCGATGGCTCAGAGTACAAGACAGACTGGAATGGTAAGTATTGTGGATATTGATAGATTCATGTTTTTACTTTTCCCCATTGATGACGGGTGACATTCCTATATGTACATACCGTATTTCCCGATGTATAAGACGACCCCCTAATTTTTAAAGTTAAAACATAGGTTTTGGGCTCTACTCTCCGTATAAGACTCCCCCCCTACAACATGATGATGGGGGGTCTTGTCTAGCAGCCATTCCTTTACACCCACTAATCAGACAGGAGTATAAAATGTGAACCTTAAGAGGAAGAGAACTCCAGGTTTAGGACTACCAAGCTGGCCCAAAACGAACGTTCCTAATCTGTCAGCCCGCTGGATGTGCGGTAATACTCTATGTACCGTAGCTATGGTTACATACAGTATACTGCGCTGAGCCAATCACAACGAGCGATGTATTCTATTAATGAATACAAAGCCTGCTCGGATTGGCGGAGTCAGAGAGGCGGGCTGATAATGTTACAACCTCTGACTCAGCCAATCTGAGCCGTCTTTTTATTCATTAATAGAATACAAAGCAGGCGGCTCTTCTGTCAGACAGGCAGGGAGAGATCAGCAGTTTCAGCTAAGCTACAACCCCCGATCTCTCTGTGCCTGTCACAGAGCCCTTCCCCCACACAGTCAGTAATGACAGTTAGGCATACATTAACCCCTTTGATCACCCCAAGTGTTAACCCCTTCCCTGCCAGTGTCATTATTACAGTAACAGTGCATATTATTTAGCACTGATTACTGTATTAATGTCACTGGTCCCCAATAAGTGTCAAAAATGTCAGTTAGGGGCCTGATCTGTCCGCCGCAATGTAGCAGTCCCGCTAAAAATCGCTGATCGCCGCCATTACTAATAAAAACAAAAAATTCCAAAAATCTATTCCGTAGTTTATAAACGCTATAACTTTTGCGCAAACCAATTAAAATACGTTTTTCGGGATTTTTTTTTTTTTTACCAAAAATATGTAGCAGAATATCAATTGGCCTAAACTGATAAAAAAAAATGTGTTTTTAAAATTTTTTTATCATAGCAGAAAGTAAAAAATATGGCGTTTTTTTTTTTTTCAAAATTGTCACTTTTTTTTTGTTTATAGCGCAAAATCTAAAAAAAACGCACAGGTGATCAAATACCACAAAAAGAAAGCTCTATTTGTGGGAAAAAAAGGACATCAATTGTATTAGGGTATGATGTCGCACGACCGCAAAATTTGTCGTTTAAGAAACACAGTGCCGAATCGCAAAAAATGGCCTGGTCATTATGGGGGGTAAAACCTTCCGGAGCTGAAGTGGTTAAGCCATGGGTCTGTAAATTTTAAATATCAATTAAAAAAAACCCCTTTGTTTTAAAAGAAAAAAAAAAAATATATATATATATATATTGGCATGTGAGATTTGCACAAACCAATTAAAATACGCATTTTGGGATTTTTTTATTTTTTTTTTACCAAAAATATGTAGCAGAATACAAATTGGCCTAAACTGATAAAAAAAGTTTGATTTTTTTAAATTTTTTTTATTGGGAATATTTTATAGCAGAAAGTAAAAAATATGGCGTTTTTTTTCAAAATTGTTACTATTTTTTTGCATAATTTGTCGTTAAAGTAACACAGTGTCGAATCCCCAAAAAAATGGCCTGGTTAATAAGGGGGTAAAACCTTCCGGAGCTGAAGTGGTTAAGCCATGGGTCTGTAAATTTTAAATCTCAATTAAAAAAAACTGTCATTTTGATTAAAAAAAAATAATAATATATATATATATATATTGGTATGTGAGATTTGTATAGTGAGCCCAGAGGCTGAATTCACAAAGCTAATACAACAGGAAAAAACTTCCTTTAAAAAAAAAAAAAAATGTCAGTTATTGGCTGAGTGCCAAAAACAACAACGGCAGTTAGGTCACATGACCATGTTGTCATCAGCCGCCCCTATATAAGAAGCTGACAGTTGGATCCTGCCAGTCCCCAGAGTGGTCAGCATACTGTGCAGACGTGTTTTTTTTTCTCTGGCGATATTTTGCTTGTGATTTCATCCTAGCAATTTACTGTGATTTGATTCAATTGTATTGTAATTTTTTCTCTTGAATACTTCAAGTGTGCTTGAATTATTCTTCACAATGAGATTTTTTCAGTGTAAGAAGGCTGTTTATCACATTAACACCGAAGATAAACAGAACACTGGAATACCACCTATGGATGGTATCATTGCACAACCTGCAGATACCCCAACCAAGAAGCCCACAAAAATGAAGAGGGCTCGAGCTTTTCTCCGCGGGTGCTTTAGAGCGGCCGCTGGATGCTTTGGTGTCGGCTATAAAGTCGATGGCTCAGAGTACAAGACAGACTGGAATGGTAAGTATTGTGGACAGGGCCGGTATTAGGGGGGGGCAGCTGCCCTGGGCGGAATGATTTACTGTGGGGAAGAGGGCGGAGTTTGCTCTGCACAGAATATTCTGCCCAATGTAAGACAGAGGGCGGCTCTGTTCCTGCATATAGAGTAGATGGTAGCCCCGCCCCCTGCCTGCACAGCGCGCTGTACTATTCCCCCAGTGACAGAGTGGAGGAGGCGGGGCAGGTGAGGGTGGGAGGGCTCCGACTATCAGCGCTTCCTGATTGGCTCCAGAATAGATGCACACTGTACAACTTTCCTGCTTCTGAACAGCGGCTTCCCCCTCCCCTATCTAATCCTTTCTATCACTCCTGCTTTCTCTCACAGCTTCCCGATGTTCGCGGGACATCACCACACCAAAGCCTTCTGCTTTTATCTCTCCCTGCTCTGGGCGATCTCAGAGCCCATTTCCTTCTCTATGTAGTAACCCCTCCTCCCAGACCCGGATTGGCCAATCGGGAGCACCCGGTGGGCTGGATTGGTCATTTCTCGGTGAAGAGGAAGTCACTTACTAAACTCACTGCGTTCCATGCCTCGGTCCCACTCCAAAAAACACGCCCCCGGGCCGATAATTGGCTTGCAGGCGATACACTTCTGGTGGGAGGCGTGGAAGAAGAGATGGGCACCCTATCACAGGATGGATCAGAGAGTTGATCATGGAGCCGTGTGGAGATGATGGGAGGGACAGGAGCTCTGGCCACTCCTCCCTCTGGGGAATTCAGCTGAGGGGCGGGGCTACACATGACTGCCTCGTGTGAGGGAGATGGAGGCTGTAGAGTGCAGAGCCGAGCAGAGTCACCTCGGAGCTAAACCAGCCTGACCTGCCGTGTGTGTAGCAGCAGCTCAGTGTGTGATAATGACAGCAGTCTAAGGTGTTCTGTGTGTCCAATCACCATCAGGACTGACTGAGTGTTCCTTCCTTCTTCCCCAGTTAAAATCAGGAAGACTGGGAATATCCACACCCAACTGCCAGCATAACAGAGGGAAAGTACAGAGAAAACTTTATATATGAAACATTATATGATCAGCCTCTCCTGTCTGCAGCTCTGATAGTGTCATATTACAGGCACTGATGGTAATTATTGTTTTGAGTTTAGACTGCACACAAAGAGCTCAGACTGATGTCAGGAGGCGGGGTTTGAGACTGCTAAAGAAATATTGGAAGATCAGAAATAAAATGTAAAAAGTCAAATATTTAGACAGGACAGAAATAAAAATATCTGATCTGTTAGAAAGCTTTATACAAAGAGATAAGACTCAATTCACAGTGCTAACACAGGAATAAAGATCTTTATTTAACCACTTAAGCCCCGGAAGATTTTACCCCCTCCCTGACCAAGAATTCGGCACTGCGTGACTTTAACGGACAATTGCGCGGTCGTGAGACGCTGTACCTAAACTAATTTAGCGTCCTTTTTTTTCCCACAAACAGAGCTTTCTTTTGGTGGTATTTGATCACCTGTGCGATTTTTTTTTTTTTTTTTGCACTATAAACATGAAAAGAGCGACAGTTCTGAAAAAAAAAAATATTTTTCACTTTCTGCTATATACAAACACAATTTTTGGGGGAAAAAATTCACTTTTTTAAATAAAAAAATAAGAAAAAAGTAGTTTTTATAATGTGAAAGATAATGTTATGCCAAGTAAATAGATACCCAACATGTCATGCTTCAAAACTGCGCACGCTTGGGGAGTGGCGACAAGCATTGGTACTTAAAAATCCCCATCGGTGACATTTTAAACATTTCTACAGGTTACCAGTTTAGAGTTACAGAGGAGGTCTAGGGCTCCAATTATTGCTCTCGCTCTAACGATCGCGGCGATACCTCACATGTGTGGTTTGAACGCCGTTTACATCTATGGGCGCGACTTGCGTATGCGCTTGCTTCTGCGCGCGAGCTAACAGGGATGGGACAATTTAATGTCTTTTTTCCTATTTATTTTATCTTTTATTTTTACACTGTTTTTTTTATTTTTTTATTTTGATCACTTTTATTCCTATTACAAGGAATGTAAACCCCTTGTAATAGAAATAAGCATGACAGGACCCCTTTAATGTGAGATCTGGGATCAAAAAGACCTCCGATCTCACATCTACACTAAAAAAGAAAAAAAAAAGTAATTTATTTTCATCTTGGACAAAAAAATGGGCTCTTTAAATCGGTTGCTAGGAAGCGCCGTATGACGCCGCTCCGGTCCTCCAAGGCCATAGAGTCAAGTGAGGGCCATCTTGCCCTCACTCGACTTCCTGCCTGAGGGGACAGCAGATCGGATCATTTTCCCCACCACCGATGGGTCCGGTAAGCAGGGAAAAGGACCGGGAAGCGGTGGGAGGGAAGGGAGCACCTCTCCCGTCACCCATAAGGGTGATCCCGCGGAGAATCTGCCGCTGGGACCACCCTTATGTCAAAGCTGACTGCCCGCAGTTTCAAAAAATACCGGGGTTATGGCAGCAGATATGTAACGTCAAAGTACCGACGTAAAACTGCGGCGGCGGTCCAGAAGTGGTTAACTGATACATTTGCAGGACAACTTGTTCTGTCGATAAACAACAGACTTACTGGCCGGTTCACGAGGTGAAAATAAAGGAAAGCCTAAAGAAAGAAAACGAATGCAGCTATCACACCTACGAATTAGTAAGCTGCAATATAAGAAATGTTTGCTTTTGGGTTAAATAGAACTTTCATATATATTAATAAAAGAGACATTATGAATATCTATATAAACCAATGATAGGAACACCATACATAAATATTCCTACTACATTCGTCTCTCTCAGCCAAAAGAAACATATCAGCGGAATGTCAGGCTGGTGTAAGACCCCCATAGTGGGTGGCTGGTCTCCTGTCTGATTTCAGGGATGACATATGACACATTTTCTGAACAATACTGCCAGTTCAAAAAAAAAGCCCTTCCTTTTCACTTAAAATATATTTGCCATTTTTCTCAGCTGGTCTGCCACACTGCACAGCCAGACAGGTGACATCGACTTCTTGTTGCAGTTTTACAACTTCCTTTGTGACCCGCCCACTCATTTTCAGTGGCGGTTGGTGCTCCATGGGCCTGGGGGGGGCAGCAGACAGACCACACTAGCCCACACACCATACCCCCTCCCCCGGGTCGCCGGCTCACTCCCCATGTGGAGGGCAGGCGGCGGCAGCTTCCCCTCAGTCTCCTGCGTTTCCTCCCTCCTCCTCCTCCTCCTTGGCCAATGGCATGGCTTCTCCTTTCGGCCAATCGGGAAACGGGTCTCAGGATTCTGATTGGCCAGGAGGAGGATCCGTGTAGCAATAGCGAATATTCATTCGCTATTGTCACACAACTGGGTGGGCTCAGGGCACAGTGCTCTGCGCCCCGAGCCCACCTTTTTTTGAAGCCTATTAGAGACTCTGGCTCTAATCACGTGCTTAAAAAAAAAAAACCCCATTAGAATCCATGCGTCCAGCGCCCTGCATGTAGATTAGGGGGCCAGAAGCATGGATAGGAGGAGCGGCACCCCTGCGCCCCCACTGGACGGGCCGCCACTGCTCATTTTACTATAAAAGTCCATCACCACATCATTGAAAATACTTGTTGCCCGGCTTCTTGACTCACTGACTAGTAGAAAGCATCACAGCCAGTGGGTTGGGATAAGTGTCAGGCAACCAGCAGTTTTATATAAAGACCAACAATGGCCGTCCCTGTGTCCCTGTCATAATGGGTTTAGTTCTTGTCCCTGGCACTGCAGTTTTGAACTTTTCTCTCTATAACTTGATGTTCTACAATGAAAAATCTATTAAAAGTAGATGTAGTTGCTAAATCTGATTCCTTTTTTTTTTTTTTTATTGCAGATGTATACGGTACTTACCGCAGAGTCAGCTCACACGGCAGGCCTGCCCCAGTGAGCGAGACTGAAGGTGAAATCCACACCGAGACTCCACCAAGATGTTACCGCCGGTCCCCTAGCACTAGGGAGATCATCCCAATAAGATTGGATGGCTTCAGATTCCATTGCCCTCTCGGAGAGGGGAGTTTCGGAAAGGTAAGTGGTCAGATCTTTTCTCTGATTTAAAATATTTAGGTAGAGTGGGGAAGGATTTGAACCCCTGTCTGGCCTAATCACTATCCAGGACTACATTAGAGAGATTTCCCCTCACTTCCTGTCCTGCTGACAACGGTTTCACAAGACAGGAAGTGATGGAAAATCTGCAACAAGGACACAGACAGAAATCCCCTCACCCTAAGTATTTTGATTTCTGTCTGTGTGGCTGTTGCAGAGATAAATGTAGCACCCTCCTAGGTAGGTGGTAATGAGAGAGTATAGTTTTTGGCTCTGTCTGCCTATCAGAAGAGCAGCAGGCAAATCTATTTTGCTTCCTGTCTAGCAGAGAGCAGGATCTGTGAGTTAGGTCTGCTCAGTGTGCTCAGTATGTGATTCATTGGGTCTAGAGAGTGTTTCACACTAGACCAATTGGGAGGCATGTTGGACAGTGGGAGGAAACCGCACCAATGGGTACATAAGCTTTGATACAGTCCTGGTGATTGGCAGAGACTGGCTGTCTCTGTGCATTTTGGAATCCTGTATAAAAGCCAGGAGCACATGTGCTGTGGGGTCTTTGGCTGGTGAGTCCTGGAGGGAGGGTGGCGGCTGCCTCCTTCTCTGTAGCAGTGGCACATGGCATCAAGAGGTCGTCCTTAGGGCCAGAGGAACGGAGCTGAAGCCAGAGGTCCAGGAAAGCTGACTGAGGGGGAGACACTGGAGACCGTAGAAAAACAGTACCGTGAGTACAGGGGATTGTGTCAAGAGGCCTGACCTGAGGGGGGCCACCCCGGAGTAGGATAGTCAGAGAACGGGTGTCAGTGGTCGAGAAAGAGGATGCTAGGAAAGTCTCCTGAAGAGAATTTAGTTAATCATTCATCTGGATAGAAACTTAACCCCAAATTCACCTAAGTGGCAGGGAGAATCAACAGCCTGGCTGTATTGAGAATTAGAAGTCCTCCATCTTGTGAATAGTTAATTTGGAGTATCCCACAATTCTATTCTCCCATCCCTATTTAAAATAAAACACCAAAAACAACTACATATCCCTGGACTAATCATTGACTGAGCCAAGAAGTAAAGTGTTAAATTGTGAATGCCAATATTGTGAACGGTAACCCAGGGGGACCCGAAAGTGTAATATCCAGCAGTCCTCAAGGGGGCAGTGCTACATAAACATACACTTAAAAGCCCAAATCTTTCCATTTCATTCAGATAAATCAGTTCCAGGTGCATTAACAAACACAAAAGGTGATCATAAATAATGTTTTCTTTAGCAGCTAATGCCAAAGTGGAAAAACCTGTTCATTGCCAGCATGTTATAGAGTGGGGCGCTGGCTCTCTCTTGGGAAGCAGTGGTCTCTCTACAGTGGTTCGACATGCCCCCTGATGAGTCAGAGCTACAGCTCTCCAATCAGCAAAGCTCATGTTCCATGCTGATTGGAGAGCTCTGGGCTCTGATTCAGAATGGGACGTGTCAAACCTCTGTAGGAAGACCACTGCTTCTGGGGGAGAGGCCAGGGGGGCAAAGGACAGGCTTTTCTATTCAGGTTGTTGCAGCTTTTTATTTAAAACAATCTATAAGACTTGTATTGTACATATTTGATTTTGATGCATCTGAAATGTATTTAGCTGTTTTCAACTCAATCTTCACTCAGGCATCTAACTTTATATAACATAGAAAGAATCAGGGTGGTGAAGAACAACAGCTTCTTCATGAAGGTTTGAGTAGTGAAATGGGATGATCTCACCTTTCTTGGTGGTTTTTATTGAGGTATATCTCAGTATTGAGGTATATCTCAGTGCACTGTGCACCAGGATGAGTGAGACTCCAGCCAAGAGTGAGAGAAGATCCCAGAATTTCAGCTGTTTCACCGGCATAGACCCTTGTAGTAAATAATAGACCATTATGGTGATTCTACCATTATTGGTGACCCATAAATAAAGTATTAAATGTGAATAAACTTCTCTGATCGTCAACTAAAATTTACTCTCCCTCTGTTCCCTCCAGGTGGTTTTAGCATCACACACCTCCAGTGATCAACCGCTGGCTCTCAAAATTATGATCAAGAAGAAGAGAGACTACAAAGAAACCCTCAACGAGAGCCACATTATGAAGGAAGTTCATGCCAGCCCATTCTGCATTCATGCATATGGTACCTTCCAGACAAAGGTAAGTGACTCTACCTTATACTTTTGTGGGAGAGGTTGGTGTTAAATGGTTATCCTTATAGAATGCCGCTGTAAGTGACGCCTACTTTTCTCAAAACCTAACCAAAGTTGCTTATGGATTCACAGAGCGAATAATTTCTAAAACCTGGATCTTTCTTTCTTCTTTACAGGATCTTTTATTCTTTATCATGGAATACCTGAGTGGTGGAGACCTGCAGAACTTCTTCGACAAAAGGGCCCCAGTAGATATTGTGACAACAAGGTAAGGCAATGGGGTATTATGATAATAGGGATGGGGTAGAATATAGTACTTAACATAGATAACATCAAGGCATAGACTTTTCCTAGATGCAAGATAGATGATACAATAGGGTATCACAATAATAGAGAGTAGACTGTCTGACTTTCAGTACATCTGTCCTTCCAAAGATCTACCTATACATGTACAATCACACACTGAACAGACATCCCAGGCACTGGACATAATTCATTTTCTACTGAGACTAATTCCAGACAATCTATTTTACCCGGAGAGTAATCTATCACGATGTGTCTACAGATGTCATCACAATGTGTCTACAGTTGTCACCGAGGGGGAGATTTACTAAAACCGCAACAGTAACTTCAGCATGTTCAGTTAAGCTTTGGCAAAAAAAACCTAGAAGCTGGTTACTGTGCTGCACCACATTTTGTGTACATCAGTTTTAATAAATCTCCCTCATTGTGTCCATATAGATACTGTTATAATCCATTCAACCATTATTGGCCAGTTCATCATCCAGTGGAAGCTTCCAACCCTTCATCTGATTGCACAATCTCTAACCTATCGCTTCTCAGATTTCTAAGCAAATAGATCATATGGAGGTCTGCCAATGAATCAATTTGATTTCCATCTAACGATCCTTGTACAATGTCATTTTTGATAACGTTTGTCTGTAAATGTAAAACTTTTTTTGTAGTATTGGATGGAGCAGTAGCGGCTGGTGCTAAAAATATTTTTTTTTGGGGGGGGGGGGGCCCAAACAGAAAAATGTAATAGGCATTGCTTCGCGGCAAAAAAACACGGTAAAAAATTGCGTGACTTTGAGGTCACACAAGAGTGAAAGGGGCCTTCAGTAATCAAGGTACAGTGCCTTTAAAAAGTATTCAGTCACCCCTTGAAATAATCCACATTTTGTCATGTTAACTTACAACCAAAAACGTAAATGTATTTTATGTGATAGACCGACACATAATTGTGAAGTGGAAGCAAAATGATAAATGGCTGATTCCGGGCAGTGTCCCCCCCCCCCCCCCCCATACTGATCCTGGTCAGATCCCAGTGTACTCCCCCCATTGAGGGTACAGTAGTAAGGGAGATAATGCATATGGAGATGAGGGATGTGTAGATATGGGGGAGGGGGGTTTGTGATTTATATGAAGATAAGGGAGTGCAGTAGGGGAAGTATGGAGATTGGAAGGGATATAGATATAGATATATATCACTAAGAGGTTAAGGAGTTATATATTGCAATGAGGGGGTGCAGTGAGGGGTAATGCATGGAGAGAGCAGTAAGACTAATGTATGACAATAGGTGGGGGAAAGAGCAGGGGTTAATGATGTACACAGATGGGGGGTGGTGCAATAAATGGTAATTCATGGAGATGGAGGTGAGTAAGGGGTTAATGTATAGAGATGTGCAGCAAAGGGTTAATGGTGCACACAGATGGAGGGGGGTGCAATATGTGGTAATCCATGGAGATGGAGGCGAGTAAGGGGTTAATGTATAGAGAGGTGCAGCAAAAGGTTAATGTTGTACACAGATGAAGGGGGTGCAATATGTGGTAATTCATGGATGTGGGGTGTGAGTAATGGGTTAATGCATAAAGGGGGGTTGCAGTATTGGGTTAACGTCAGGCGTGCACAGCCTATTGCATTAGGGTGTGCACCCCAAAGCTCAAACACACATTCTTGTGTACACACACACACACACACACACACACACACACACACACACACTATTGTCAAAAGTATTGGGACGCCTGCCTTTACAAGCACATGAACTTTAATGGCATCCCAGTCTTAGTCCGTAGGGTTCAATATTGAGTTGGCCCACCCTTTGCAGCCACACCAGCATTAACTCTTCTGGGAAGGCTGTCCACAAGGTTTAGGAGTGTGTCTATGGGAATGTTTGACCATTCTTCCAGAAGCGTATTAGTGAGGTCAGGCACTTGATGTTGGACGAGAAGGCCTGGCTTGCAGTCTTTGCTCTAATTCATCCCAAAGGGGTTCTATCAGGTTACATAGTTTGTGAGGTTGAAAAAAGATATCAGTCCATCCAGTTCAACCTATGATGTGTGTGTGTGTGTGTGTTTGCTGTTAACCGTACATTGTATACCCCTGTATGTTGTGGTCTTTAAGGTGCCCATCTAATAGTTTTTTGAAACGATCGATACTCCCTGCTGATACCACTGCTTGTGGAAGAGAAGTCCACATCCTTACTGCTCTGACAGTGAAGAACCCCTTACGTATTTTAAGGTTAAACCGTTTCTCCTCTAGTTTTAGTGAGTGGCCACGTGTCTTATTGTATTCCCTTTCTCTAAAAAGTTTGTTCCTTATGCTAGGGTCACCACCAGTACAGTATTTGTACTTTGATATCATATCCCCCCTCACTCGTCTCTTCTCCAGAGAGAATAAGTTCAGTGCTTGTAGTCTTTCCTCATAGCGGATGCCCTCCATTCCCCTAATTATTTTTGTTGCCCCTCTCTGGACTCTCTCCAGACCGGTTCCTCAGAACTGGACAGCATTCTGCAGATGTGGCCGGTCCAGAGTCTTGTAGATTTGGAGAATAATCTCTTTATTTCTGGAGTGAATCCCCTTTTTTATACATGCCAGTATTCTGTTGGCTTTGCTTGCAGCGGCTTGGCATTGCATGCCACTGCCAAGCCTGTTGTCCACTAGTACCCCCAAGTCCTTTTCCATCCTAGACTCACCCAGAGGTTTCCCCCCAGTGAGTAGCTTGCTTTCATGTTTCTGATGCCCAAGTGCATTACTTTACATTTTTCAACATTAAACATCATCTGCCATGTAGTTGCCCACCCCATTATTTTGTTCAGGTCCGCTTGTAAGGTTTCCACATCCTGCATAGAAGATATTGGCATACTTAGTTTAGTATCATCCGCAAATACTGAGATTGTACTAGATATCCCCTCCTCTAGATCATTTATGAATAAATTAAACAGGATTGGTCCCAGGACAGAACCTTGGGGGACCCCACTTTCCACACCTGCCCAATCCGAGTACTCCCCATTTATCGCCACCCTCTGCACTCTTCCCCTGGAGCCAGTTCTCTATCCAGGTACTCACCCTATGGTCCATACCTACATTCCTTAGTTTGTACAGTAAGCGTTTGTGGGGAACGGTGTCAAATGCCTTTGCAAAGTCCAGATACACCACATCCACAGGCTTACCTTTATCTAGGTGGCAGCTCACTTCATCGTAGAAGGTTAATAGATTGGTTTGGCAAGAACGATTTTTCATGAATCCATGCTGATTACTACTAATAATACCGTTTTCATTACTAAAGTCTTGTATGTGGCCCCTTAACATCCCCTCCAAAATCTTGCAGACTACTGATGTTAGGCTGACTGGCCTATAGTTACCCGGGATATATCTCGGGCCTTTTTTAAATATTGGTACCACGTTGGCTTTTTTCCAATCAGCTGGCATCATACCCGTCTGTAGACTATCCTTAAAGATCAAGACTAATGGTCTGGCAATCACCTGGCTGAGCTCTTTAAGAACCCTCGGGTGCAAGCCATCCGGTCCCAGTGATTTATTTATGTTAAGTTTCTCTAGTTTAGTTCTAAGTCTATCCTCTGTTAGCCATGGGGGTATTTCCTGAGGTGTATTATTTAGTTTAACATTACAAGCTGGGTTAGTGTAGCCCCCCGATTCTTTTGTGAAGACTGAAGAGAAGAAATTATTTAACACTTCCGCCTTTGCTCTGTCCTCTGTGGCCAAATTTCCTTTGTCATCTTTTATGGGGCCAACATGTTCTGGCCTCGCTTTCTTACTGTTTATATACTTAAAGAATTTCTTGGGGTTCTTTTTACTCTCTTCCGCTATATGTCTCTCGTGTTCTATTTTAGCCGCCTTGATTTTGTCTTTACATTTCTTATTACACTCTTTGTAATGCTTGAATGCTGCCAATGACCCCTCAGCCTTGTATTTTTTGAAGGCCTTTTCTTTAGTATTAATATGCATTTTTATGTTGGAGTTTAGCCACCCAGGTTGAGATCAGGACTCTGTGCAGGCCAGTCAAGTTCCTCCACCCCAAACTCGCTCATCCATGTCTTTATGGTCCTTGCTTTGGGCACTGGTCCAAATCATTTGGTGGAGGGGGAATTATAGTGTGGGGTGTTTTTCAGGGGTTGGGCTTGGCCCCTTAGGCGTCAGCATACCAAAACATTTTGGACAATTTCATGCTCCCAACTTTGAGGGAAGAGTTTGGGGATGACCCCTTCCTGTTCCAACATGACTGCACACCAGTGCATAAGGAAAGGTCCATAAAGACATAGACTTAGCATGGGTGGTGGAAAATTAACTTCAAGTGCAATAATTTACATTATAATAGTAACTAAAATATATAAAATTAGGTGTAAGAATCTAAAAAATAAAAATTTCTCTACTGGTGTGAACCTTCCAACTAAAAAGTTTTTGCACTTAAATTGTATGACAAATATCTGTAGAGGGGTTCCACCATCCCTGCTAAGTTTTGAAAAATATATATGCCTTATCTTCCTTTTGATGTGTATTACATGTGAAATCACATATCTCTGGAATTATTGCACTTGAAGTCAATCTGTATGGCAAATATCTATAAGAGGAGTTTCCACCTTCATGTTTATGTCTTGTTTTCAGTTTGATGCGTGTTTTATGTGCAGTTACATACTACAGAGACAGGCATTGTGGTAATGTTTAACTTTATTAAGATTTCCATACATTAGAGGGTTCCACCATTCGTGAGTTAGCGCTGCACATTTTTTTTTTTTGTAGTGTGGGAACACCTAACAGTGCTTAGCAGAAAGCTTTTTACTGACACTTTTTTTATTTTACTAGTAATTTATTGTAAATAGTAGTGTGGTGATTACCTATTATACTAAAGATCGGCATGTGGCATTAATAAATATCAACAGATTTCAGCTGTGCCCAACCAGGCCAGCCCCCCCATGGACAATATGCCTGGTTACTGAGTTCATCTCCTCATCCCTGCACTCATGGGCATCGATAGGCAGCACTGATAGGAGGCACTGATAGGGACTGATAGGCAGCCCTGATTGGCACTGATTGGCAGCCCTGATTGGCACTGATGGGCACTGATGATGCTGCACTGATGGGCACTGATTGGCAGCACTGATAGGTGGCACCGATTGGCCTCACTGATGAGTACTGATAGGCGGCACCGATAGGCAGCACTGATTGGCAGCATCGCTGGGCACTGATGGGTGTCACTGATGGGCACTGATGAGGCGGCACTGGTGGGCACTGATAGGTGGTACTGTTGGGCACTGAGGTGGCACTGGTGGGCAGTGATAGGTGGTACTGATGGGCACTGATGAGGCGGCACTGGTGGTCACTGATAGGCGGGACTGATAGGCACCACTTATGGACACTAACAGGGGAGAGGGGGAGTTTCACATTCAGCAGATAGTGAGGCTTTTCAGAGCCTGCTCAGTCTGTGTGACACTGTCAGGTAAGGTAACTGCTTGCAGGGAGAAAGACCAGCTGTCAAAACTCAGTGGTGATGTCGGAGGTAGGCAGGATAGAGCAGCTGTCAAACACCAGCCAATGATTGGGCTGCTCAAGAAAGGGGCAGAGCCACATAAACGAAGCAGCCGCCCAGACCCATACCCTTGGCTGGTGTTTGATATCTGTTCGGTCCTGCCCACCCCCGACATCACCGCTGAGTTTTGACAGCTGGTCTTTCTCCCTGCAAGCAGTAACATTACCTGACAGTGTCACACACACTGAGCGGCTCTGACAAGCCTCACTATCTGCTGAATGTGAACCTACCTGCAGGCTACACACTACTTGGATGCAGCATTTCAGGGTCCAGCTTGGTGCTATGCTGCCAGGCTGGACCAATCACAAGACGGCAGACGGAGAGTGGGAGTGTTCTGGGCGCATCGCTCTGCGCCCCGAGGACACTCTAAAAGGCCGCCAATCACCTTACAAGTAAAGAGGCACTTGATGCCAAAGCACCACCCCTCCCATAGCCGACAATGTGTCCGGCGCCCCGCTACCATATTAAAGGTACACTTTTTTTATGCTGATTTTTACACAGTGACTAGCCTTGGGGGGGGGGCCTTCGCCCCTGTGCCCCCTATTGACCAGCCGCCACTGGGATGGAGAGAGGAAGCTTTTTTATTGCTTTCTGTTTTGGTCTTACATACACTTTAGGAGAGATTGTAAAATCACATTCAATCATATTTGGACACCTTTACAATCACAAAAAATTCGCAAAGCATATTTACTACAAATTAATTAACAATTTCAAATATCCTTATAAAACACTTCTATGTATACATTGTGCTATGATCTACCTTTTACTGATAATATTTTATTTCAACCTGATTTAGTTATTACATTCATACATGACAATGCCTGATAATTAAAAATAATTTAAATTAAAGCTTTGTGATAAATGATTTATTATTTTGTGGCCTAGATTACCATATAAAATGTTTATATAATATAATAACCTCATATATAATCTTTTCTATCTCTCCATCAGATTCCTCACTGCGGAGATCCTTTGTGGACTGCAGTTCCTTCATAAACGGGGGATTGTACACCGGGATCTCAAACCAGAAAACATTCTGCTGGATAGCGTCGGACATGTGAGAATCGCTGACTTTGGCTTATCAGCAACAGAGGTGCATGCATCCCGAACGCTGACTTCCAACCTCGGCACTCCACAATACATGGCACCAGAAGTGAGTATTGGATAATTTTGGTTTTCCTGTCTTCTTGTCAGTAATGTAAAACACTGTGCAATATATATGCAATGTGCAATGCATTCCAAAGTGCTCAGAATAAATGTGTAGACGTGTTTAGATTATTGCATATCAAAAACGGAAGAATTGTTGAGATAAATTAGATTAATTAAGTGCAAAGTGTTGTGACTTTTATGAAGTCACAACTGTTTGCACTTAATTAATCTAATTTATCTCAACAATTCTTCAGTTTTTGAGATGCAATAATCGAAACATGTCTACACATTTATTGTGAGCACTTTGGAATGCATTGCACATTGCATATATATTGCACAGTGTTTTACAAAACAATGGAATGATATGTGTGAATGTTTAATTAAGACATCTGGATACCTTATTTTGCACATTTATTTTATTCTATGCACTTTGGAAACCATTGCATATTTCACACATCCATTGCACGTCAGAAGCACTTTTTTGCACTTTTTCAACACTGTATCAACTTTATATATATTTAATTCATTGTATTCGAAATGTCTGTTTACTAAAGGGTAATAGAGCCTCACCATATACAACACTTAATTTAAGCACATACATAAAATGACGGCAAAATTACTATACATATAGAACTAGAGGGTAGGTGCTGTATTTCAATATTTTTATATTATTGTCAGTAAAACAATCAGTACTGACCATTCTACTCTTTTTAATATTTCCACAGATCTATAAGGAAGAGCCATATGGATTTGCCGTTGACTATTTCTCCCTGGGAGTTATAGTGTATGAGATGGCGATTGGAACTTACCCATTCAACAGCTCCGACACTGACTCAGGCTGGGATACAGACGATGATCCAGGCTGGGATACAGACGATGATCCAGGCTGGGATTCAGATGACGATCCAGGCAATGATTCAGACGACGATCCAGGCAATGATTCAGACGACGATCCAGGCAATGATTCAGACGACAATGCAGGCAATGAGTCAGACGACGATGCAGGCAATGATTCAGACGACAATGCAGGCAATGAGTCAGATGACGATGCAGGCAATGAGTCAGACGACAATGCAGGCAATGATTCAGACGACGATGCAGGCAATGATTCAGACGCGGATCCAGGCAATGATTCAGATGCGGATCCAGGCAATGATTCAGACGACAATCCAGGCAATGATTCAGACGACAAGACAGGCAATGATTCAGACGACAAGCCAGACAATGATTCAGATGCCTACACAGACATGGATTCGGAAGAGGTGTTGGCATACTACATCCTCAACCATTGTCCAACTTTCCCTGAGGATTTCGATATGGATCTCAAGGACCTCATAGGGGACAAAGTAAGTAAACTCCATCTGTAATCAGCAAAAAAAAAAGCTATTTTATTACTTTGTACCATGGATAACCTAATTTTTTGTATATTTTTACAGCTCCTATGCAAATGCCCAGAAGGAAGAGAGATTCTTGTTAAAGATCTGCGAAGCCACCCATTTTTTAAGAGCGTAGACTGGAAGGAACTGGAGGCTGGAGAAGTAAGCCCGCCATTTACCATGAGCATAGTAAGTATATGAACCACACATAGGTCAATGGCAGCGCATTGTCCAATGTTCTGCTTTCTATATTCTCCCCCGTCATCTGAGTGTGTATAACCATTTCTAATTGAAAGGTCATCAATGTACATAATCTTCAGTAATAATGTTTCTTCTCTTCACAGTGCCCCCCAGACCTGACGACAGTGATGACAATGGAGGAAATCATAGATCCTGCCAAACTAAAACAGAAGCCCAAACTAAAAGCAAAGGACCAGAAGCTTTTTTTTGGATTCTCTTTCACCAGCAGCAGATGGGGAGAAATGGCAAGACCACAGGTGCCATCAGCTCCCCCTACAAACATTGCAAGACTTTAGATATTATTTTTTCTGAACTACGGAAAAGATGCAAAGCATGTGACCAGTCTGAAACCAAGAACATACTGAGGTTTGCCCCCCCTTCTTATCCACACGGGGAGGTTTCAGGCTGGTACTTTTATTTAGGTAAGTATTGAACTTCCTATAGGGGGAGGTTGGAGGCCAGTATTTCTATTCAGGCGTGTGTTGGACCAGCTATATGGGGAGGCTGGAGGCTGGTCATTTTATTTAGGTGTGTGTTGGACTGGCTTTAAGGGGAGGTTGGAGGCCAGCAATTTGTTTGACGTGAGTTGCATTAGCTAAAAGAGGAGGTTTGAGGATGATACTTTTTCTCATTCAGGTGTTGGGCCAGCTATTGGGGGAGGTTAAAGCTGGTATTTTTTAACCATGTATTGGACTGGCTATAGAGGGAGTTTGGAGGCCAGTATGTTTTTAGGTGTGTGTTGGATCTGCTATGGCTGGAGGCTGGTACTTTCATCTAGTCGTGTGTTGGACTGGCTTTAAGGGGAGGTTGGAGGCCAGTAATTTGTTTTTAGACATGTGTCGGATCAGCTATAGAGTAGGTTGGAGGATAGTAATTCTTTTTTTTTTCAGGCGTGTGCTGGACTGGCTTTAAGGGAAGGTTGGATGCCAGTATTTTTTAGGTGTGTCCTGAATCAGCTATAGGACTAGGTTGGATGCTGATTAGAGATGTGCCGGTTTTCATTAATTCGATATATCGCGGTATTGCATACCACGGTATTGATATTGTGGTCATTTTTTAAATACCGTGTTTCTCTGCTCCTCAAGTCTTCCTTTTGAATTGATACTTTCAGTGAGCTGGATGACTTTCACTCACTCAACAGTTCACTCACTCAATAGAAACAGCTCTTGTAATATGATCCTAGAGTGAGAGAGCTTAGCTCCTCCCTGTAACCAATCAAACGGCTCCCAGCACACACCCACATGCTTCTTCCAGGGCTCAGACACAGACAGAAACTGCCTAATACAAGCAAGTCTCTGCAGATAGAATAAGATGATAGATAGATAGAAAGAATAAGATAGAAAGAATAAGATAGAAATAATTAGATAGATAGATTGAATAAGATAGATAGATAGAATAAGATAGATAGATAGATAGATAGATAGATAGATAGATAGATAGATAGATAGATAGATAGATAGATAGATAGATAGATAGATAGATAGATAGATAGATAGATAGATAGATAGATAGATAGAATAAGATAGATAGAATAAGATAGATAGATAGATAGATAGATAGATAGATAGATAGATAGATAGATAGATAGATAGATAGATAGATAGATAGATAGATAGAATAAGATAGATAGATAGAATAAGATAGAAAGAATAAGATGGATATAGAGATATATAGAGATATACACACATACATACACGGGCATAGCAGCATATTTATAGATGCACAGGCATAGCAGCCCACATTACATTATTATATAGCCATCAAGCAGTGTCCGGTCTACCTGGGGATGACTGGTCCTGGCGCTCAGCTCCAATTTGATGGCCTGGTCATTAAGGGGGCAAATCCTTGCGGTCCAGAAGTGGTTAAACCTGCAGGAGGACAAGTATTTTATATTTTATTATATTTTATAAATTACTTTGCTATTGCTTTAGGCCTGGTTCACATGTATGCGGGTTGGCGACCCACATTTGCTGGGCCAGCTATTGGGGGAGGTTAAAGCTGGTATTTTTTTAGGCATGTATTGGACTGGCTATATGGGCTATATGGGAAGGTTGGAGGCCAATATTTGTTTAGGTGTGTGTCTGATCAGTTATGGTCGGAGGCTGGTACTTTTATCTAGGTGTGTGTTGGACTGGCTATAAGGGGAGGTCGGAGGCCAGTAATTTGATTTTTAGGCATCTGTTGGATTAGCTATTGGGTAGGTTGGAGGATGGTATTTTTTTAAGGCGTGTGTTGGACTGGCTAAAGGGGAGGTTGGAGGCCATATTTTTTTTAGCCGTGTCTTAGATCAGCTAAAGGTGGAGGTTGGAGGCTGCTACTTTCATTTAGATACGTGTTGGACTGGCTATAGGGGGAGGCCAGTATTTTTTTTCAGACGTGTTGTATCAGCTAAAGGGGGATGTTGGAGGCTGGTATTTTTGTTTAGGCATGTGTTGGATTGGTTAAAAGGGAAGGTTGGAGGCCAGTAATTTGTTTTTAGGCATGTGTTGGATCAGCTATAGCAGGCATCACTAAATGGCGGCCCGCGGTCCGCTTCCGGCCCGAGCTACTGCTCTATCAGGACCGCCGCGATCAGCTGTTGGTTTTCTTACCAGAAAGTAGCAGTGGTGTGGGGGGATGTGAGAGAGACAGTAATGTCGGGGGATATTTGAAGGGGCAGTGGTGTGGGGGGATGTGAGAGGGACAGTGCTGTTGGGGGATGAGAGAGGGACAGTACTGTTGGGGGGATATGTGAAGGGGCAGTGCTGTGGGGGGGGAAAGGGGCAGTGCTGTTGGGGGGGATATTAGGGGGGCAGTGCTGGGGGGGAGGTGAAGGGGCAGTGCTGTGGGGGGCATATTAGGGGCAGTGCTGTGGTGATGTGAAGGGGGACAGTGCTGTGTGTGGGGGGTGATGATGTAAAGAAGGACAGTGCTATGGTGGGGAAGATGTGAAGGGGGATAAGCAGCTGCACAGAAAATGTGCAGGGTACCAATGACTCTTAAGCGCAGTGAAATACAAGGTGTGATTTCCCACACATGGAAATTGCATGGTACAAACGCACCATACAGTTTCCATGCGACTGCATTTTTAAAAAGGTGCCAGGGCTTTTTCCCAGCTGAAAACGCAGACACAGCAGCCCATTCAAATGAATGGGATGTCGTGCCTGCACACCTGGGCTGTGATGTAAGGAATCCGAGTCATCGCACAAAAATGCAATCTTGACCTCTGTTGGAAGAAAATTTTACTAATCGGACCTCCATGAATTTGAATTCAATACCCTTGAGCTATAGGATATGTTGGAAGATGGCATTTTTTTCAGGTGTGTGCTGGACTGGCTATAAGGGGAGGTTGGAGGCCAGTATTTTTTTTTAGGTGTGTCTTGGATTAACTGTAGGGGAGGTTGGAGATTGGTACTTTTATTTAGGTGTGTGTTGGACTGGCTATAAGGGGAGGTTGGAGGCCAGTATTTTATTCTTAGCTGTGTCTTAGATCAGCTAAAGGTGGAGGTTGGAGGCTGCTACTTTCATTTAGATACGTGTTGGACTGGCTATAGGGGAGGCCAGTATTTTTTTCAGATGTGTTGTATCAGCTGAAGGGGGATGTTGGAGGCTGGTATTTTTGTTTAGGCATGTGTTGGATTGGTTAAAAGGGAAGGTTGGAGACCAGTAATTTGTTTTTAGGCATGTGTTGGATCAGCTATAGCGGGCATCACTAAATGGCGGCCCGCGGTCCGCGTCTGGCCCGAGCTACTGCTCTATCAGGACCGCCGCGATCAGCTGTTGGTTTTCTTACCAGAAAGGAGCAGTGGTGTGGGGGGATGTGAGAGAGACAGTACTGTCGGGGGATATTTGAAGGGGGCAGTGGTGTGGGGGGATGTGAGAGGGACAGTGCTGTTGGGGGATGAGAGAGGGACAGTGCTGTTGGGGGGATATGTGAAGGGGCAGTGCTGTGGGGGGGGGATGAAGGGGCAGTGCTGTTGGGGGGGATATTAGTGGGGCAGTGCTGGGGGGAGGTGAAAGGGGCAGTGCTGTGGGGGGCATATTAGGGGCAGTGCTGTGGTGATGTGAAGGGGGACAGTGCTGTGTGTGGGGGGGTGATGATGTAAAGAAGGACAGTGCTATGGTGGGGAAGATGTGAAGGGGGATAAGCAGCTGCACAGAAAACGTGCAGGGTACCATTGACTCTTAAGCGCAGTGAAACACAAGGTGCGATTTCCCGCACATGGAAATTGCATGGTACAAACGCACCATACAGTTTCCATGCGACTGCATTTTTAAAAAGGTGCCAGGGCTTTTTCCCAGCTGAAAACGCAGACACAGCAGCCCATTCAAATGAATGGGATGTCGTGCCTGCACACCTGGGCTGTGATATAAAGAATCCGAGTCATTGCACAAAAATGCAATCTGGACCTCTGTTGGAAGAAAATTTTACTAATCGCACCTCCATGAATTTGAATTCAATACCCTTGAGCTATAGGATATGTTGGAAGATGGCATTTTTTTCCAGGCGTGTGCTGGACTGGATATAAGGGGAGGTTGGAGGCCAGTATTTTTTTAGGTGTGTCTTGGATTAACTGTAGGGGAGGTTGGAGATTGGTACTTTTATTTAGGTGTGTGTTGGACTGGCTATAAGGGGAGGTTGGAGGCCAGTATTTTATTCTTTGTTGTGTGTTGGATTAGCTAAAATTGGAGGTTGGAGGCTGCTCCTTTTTTTTTCTCAGGCATGTGTTGAACTGGCTATAAATGTCTATTCACACTTGTACGACTCGTCATCTGACTTTGGACATGAAAGTTGGATGAAAAGTCATACCTCGTGTTTTTCAATGATAACCATTAATATATGTTCAACTTAAAGTTGCAGGGACTTCAAAGTAGTTAATGCACAATTTTGGTCAGACTTTCATGCAACTTGAGGGCCATAGACTTCAATGTTAACCCTCAAAAGTTGCATGAGAGTCATACCTAAATGTTTTACATGCAACAGTTGTGCAGCAGTTATTTTTAGCCAAAGTCGCATCCAAGTGATACCCATTCAAAGTTGCATTAAAGTTGCACTCCAAAGTCGAGCTGCTTTGGAGTTGTACAAAAGTGAATGGAGCATTACGGAAGATTTGAGGGCTGTATGCATAGTATAGGGAGGTGTCACTGTGACCAACCGTAAGCCATAAGATAGATCCAATAGCTCTGCTGCCTCCCAATGAGGTTCACAGTGGTGATAGCATGTCCGAAGCAGGGAGTTCTTTGGGACTTCACATAATATTGCAAATATATGCAACAAAAACCTCTGTTTCAACATTCTTGAACTAGTTTTGACTTTAAGTTTATTTATTGCTATTTGTGTCTCAATTTGGAAATTACATTAGAGTAGAGTTAGGGACCGCACTTTGCAGAGGTGCCTTGACGTGGCAGTGCAGCTTCACATATATTTGCAAATATTGTATGTGTATATATACATATATATATACATATATATAGATACAGTATCTCACAAAAGCGAGTACACCCCTCACATTTTTGTTTAATTTTTTTTTTTTTTTTTCATGTGACAACACTGAAGAAATTACACTTTGCTACAATGTAAAGTAGTGAGTGTACAGCTTGTATAACAGTGTAAATTTGCTGTCCCCTCAAAATAACTCAACAAACAGCTATTAATGTCTAAACCGCTGGCAACATAAGCGAGTACACCCCTAAGTGAAAATGTCCAAATTGGGCCCAATTAGACATTTTCCCTCCCCGGTGTCATGTGACTCCTTAGTGTTACAAGGTCTCAGGTGTGAATGGGGAGCAGGTGTGTTAAATTTGGTGTTATCACTTTCACTCTCTCATACTGGTCACTGGAAGTTCAACACTGCACCTCATGGCAAAGAACTCTTTGAGGATCTGAAAAAAAGAATTGTTGCTCCACATAAAGATGGCCTAGGCTATAAGAAGATTGCCAAGACCCTGAAACTGAGCTGCAGCAAGTTGGCCAAGACCATACAGCGGTTTAACAGGATAGGTTCCACTCAGAACCAGCCTCGCCATGGTCGACCAAAGAAGTTGAGTGCACGTGCTCAGCGTCATATCCAAAGGTTGTCTTTGGGAAATAAAGGTATGAGTGCTGGCAGCATTGCTGCAGAGGTTGAAGGGGTGGGGGGGTCAGCCTGTCAGTGCTCAGACGATACGCCGCACACTGCATCAAATTGGTCTGCATGGCTGTCATCCCAGAAGGAAGCCTCTTCTAAAGATGATGCACAAGAAAGACCGCAGTTTGCTGAAGACAAGCATACTAAGGACATGGATTACTGGAACCATGTCCTGTGGTCTGGAGAGACCAAGATAAACTTATTTGGTTCAGATGGTGTCAAGCGTGTGTGGCAGCAATCAGGTGAAGAATACAAAGACAAGTGTGTCTTGCCTACAGTCAAGCATGGTGGTGGGAGTGTCATAGTCTGGGGCTGCATGAGTGCTGCCAGCACTGGGGAGCTACAGTTCATTGAGGGAACCATGAATGCTAATATATACTGTGACATACTCAAGCAGAGCATGATCCCCTCCCTTCTGAGACTAGGCCGCACGGCGGTATTCCAACATAATGGCCCCAAACTCCAAGACGACCACTGCCTTGCTAAAGAAGCTGAGAGTAAAGTTAAAATAGACTGGCCAAGCATGTCTCCAGACCTAAACCCTATTGACCATCTGTGGGGCATCCTCAAACGGAGGGTGGAGGAGTGCAAGGTCTCTAACATCCACCAGCTTTGTGATGTTTTCATGGAGGAGTGGAGGAGGACTCCAGTGGCAACCTGTGAGGCTCTGGTGAACTCCATGCCCAAGAGGGTTAAGGCAGTGCTGGAAAATTTTGCTGGTCACACAAAATATTGACACTTGGGGCCCAATTTGGACATTTTTCACTTAGGGGTGTACTCACTTTTGTTGCCAGCGGTTTAGATATTAATGGCTGTTTGTTGAGTTATTTTGAGGGGACAGCAAATGTACACTGTTATACAAGCTGTACACTCACTACTTTACATTGTAGCAAAGTGTCATTTCTTCAGTGTTGTCACATGAAAAGATATAATAAAATATTTACAAAAATGTGAGGGGTGTACTCAGATTTGTGAGATACTGTATATATAATGTAAACCTAACACAATTTGTCAAAACGGTTTAGACTTTTTATTTTGCTGGCTTACTGGTAAGTTTGCTGGGGAGATTTATAATGTATTGTTCTGTGAACTGTCATGACCGCTTGAACGGTTTGACCGCTCCCGTAGACGTCCTGTGACGAAACGTACGTAGGGCGGAACCTAACGTCACTTCCGGTCCGCAGCTCGCCACAGTTGGAACGCGGAAGCTTCCACAGCGTTGCCTGCACGAGTCTGAGCTGATCTGCTGCATCCTAAAGCGTGAGTTACTACAAGCCTTTTGGAATATTCTCCTTCACTACTGCACTAAGAGGTTCCTTGTCTTCTCCCCTTTATACACAGATGGGACCCATCGGTCCGTGAGGACATTCTGGGAAAAGGTTTGAGGTATTTTTCTTATACCCTATTCGGCTCCTACTCACACTATCAATTATATAGGGTAAGTGCGACCTCTTGTGGCTCTTTTGGAGATAAACCATTAAGAAGGCATTCATAGCATTCTCTCCGCTTTGTATTGTAGCAACTACCTTTTTATCCTTTTTACCTTATCGTTCACCATAATATTAATTTCACTGTTATTTATTGGAAAGTATTCCACCACTATATTTATTATAAATCACCACATTTTAGTCATATCCAGGTGATTGTTTTAAATCGTCCTTTTAGCCAGTGACTTGGAATTTGTCACAGGCATATACACCTACACATGTTTGCACTATATACTATGCACTAAGCACTTTCTTCCTCTATTTCTCACCCGCATCGTTGCACATGCGCTAGGTAGCGCCGTTTCCAACTTTTCACCCCCACATTATATACCGCTCCTCTGAAAAGCGATCCACTCCTTAATTACTTTTCAGAGATGTTTGGCAGGTCGTGATCAGGAGTTGTATTACCTCCTCGCCTCCTGCTTTAACTCTTTGTACCCTGCACTATGAAATGCTCGCAATGTGCCATGTGTATACCCGCAGCCGCTGCCTCTGCAGCTAAAGGAGGAGTGGTTGGGTGGGACGTTAAAACCGTGGTTCAACCGTGGAGTTTTACTGCCCCCCAACCACTAGTATGAATGAGCTGTAAATGTGTGACCAAAAACAAAATAAATATGTGATCATGTGTACAATCTTTGTGTGCTTCTAATTCCTTGTGTATTCAACCATCAGTTTGCATACTCACATTAGATCAGCCAATACCTAAAGTATAAAATCGACTCCAACACTGTAGGAACCTGGTTAGAACCCCAATGTCTGTATGATTGAGCACACTGTCATCAGGCCCTAATAGACCTTTTTTTTTTATGAATTTAAATTTGCCTGGAAAAATTGTTAATAGAGTAATGAGGGGGTCTGGTGTAATGTCACTGTCTAAAATTGTATTGTCATTTTTTAGGATTTTGTCCCAGAAAGGTAAACTGAGCAAGCATTTGCTCCATATGTGAGTCATCATGAATTCCTCCTTCAGACATCTCCAACATGTATCAGGGCATGTCAGTTCTGTGATATGCATGCCTACAGGGCAGCTATACTATCTGGACATGATCTTGTAGTTTCTGTAGCCGATATGGACATTTTATGTCTTGGTGTGATCACCTTATCTGAGTCAGTGGGGAGTATGGACCACCCCAACACTTTCTCCCGTTTAGTAATGAAATAATAAAATTTGGGAAACATTGCAGATAGAAGAGATTTATGAATCATAGATACTATATGGGTCTGCCTCTGTTCGGGTAGAAGATATTGCTCAAAACTCTAAGGGGGTCTAGTTAGTAAAGACAATGGATGGATAGATGGAGTGACCAAAGTTAGAAAGTTGAAACTTCCCAAGCAAGGTCAACTGATCCCTCTTCATAGATGAGGGAAGTTCTAAGGCGGGGGACAAGTCAATTAAGTACCTTCTGCTCTGCTCCAGGCTAAAAATGTAGGAGAATTTAGGGCTAGTGAGAATTAAGAGTTAGAGAATAAAGGTGTCATTGGTCCCAGCCTGGAAGATAGGAATCCTTTTTTTAAGCATATTATCCCAAATTTGCATAGTAGTGGAAACAGTAGGAGGTAAGGTATCTGACGTTGGTCACAACTCTGGGGGCAACTAAGGGTATATATTTCAGTTCTAAGTCAAGGATATCCTTATCCAAACTTTATATTTTTTTTTGTTTGTGAGAACTAATCAATTAGATCAGGAAGGGCAAGCCCTCCATGTGTTTTTCAAATGGATAAGAAGATTCTTTCAAATCCTGGAGTGTTTGAGTTTTTGACCACCTATTTCTTAAGTATGTTCATAATACACATTTGCAATGATATCCAGCAACTTTAGGTTTCCTCCAGGCCCAGTTGATCATAGATTCACTATACACTCCATACTCCGTGCCACTTAGAGGGAAGTAAAGTATGAGTAGCGTAAAACCATTTTTCTTAAGCATTGAAAACCACATTTCACAGCACTTCAGAACCTTCTCCAGCAAGAACCAATTTATTGCCCTGTTTCGACTTTACAACCAAACGAACTCTGGTGGTTAATTGAACCAGTAGATGGTAGATTGCTAGGTTTTTGATTGTTTCTTCTTGCGATAATATGCAAATTACCAGTTGTTTGAAAGTGGTTGAAAGTAACTTAAAATTGCCATGTGCTTTCTAAAAATGTTCAAGTTCACCTGAAATTTGTGTCAAGCAAGAATGGAGTACTGAGGGCAGTTAATTGGGCAGGCAGACTTATAAATGATCCCCAACCTGATAGTAAAAGGTCTTGGACATTGGATGAGAGTCTCCATAACAGGTCCCATTTTGGTCAGGTTGCCCAGGATCCTTTACCTATGAAGCCATACTCATGGTTTCTCTTGACATATTGATTTTTATTTGTATGTTTTCAACAATACTCAGTATTTAGCTGTGTACTTGCTTAAGCTACCTAAAGGATGACATGAGATGAATACTGGAAGATCAGACTGCTTTTTTGTTGTCTGGAAATAAAAACTGAACTAAAAAAAGTGCTGAAGTACACGAGGGTGTGGTGGTCCTCCTGCTCGATCTGTGACCCTCCAGGGTGTAAGGCTCTTGAAAGTGGCTGAGTACTGTAAATCACCTGGCCAAAGCTAGGCAGATCCTGCCCCCAGGGCCATCTTACCGAATGGGCACGCCAGGGGGCCCCAATTGCCCAGGTGGCCCCACCTGCCCAGCGACCCAGCCAAGCATTAGTCCTGATTCCCGTGTGCATCCCACCGCCGAACTTAGCAGGTGGCAAGGGCCTGTTGGCCCTACGCTGCTGTCAGGCCACTTGGGCCATGGAGGGGGAGCCCACAACTGCAGGAATGCCTGTTTGCCTCCATGGGAACAGGCACGCACAGGACAGTCGAGTCTGACTCCCGTCCATGTGTGTGTTCACCGGACCCATCCGTCGAACTTGGAAGCTGTCATTAGCCTTGCACTGCTGTACCAATAAATATAGCCTAATAATTTTGATAATTTCCTTTTTTTTTCTTGTGAGTGATTGTGTAGGCAGGGCCCCAGTGCACTGCATTGCCCAGGGCCCTTTAATGCTCTTAAGATGGCACTGCCATGGTACCGCCAGGTACTTGATGAAGGCTCCAGGGCAAAACAATGTTAAGGGAGAGTTACAAAACCAAAGGCCACTTACTCCCCAGACGTGACTTACAGTGGGGTCTCAAACCCATAGTGATTTTCTGGCACCTCAGGGTATCACTTCTATAGGGCATGATCTCCACGGGCTTCCTGCCTCTCAAGCCCAAAACCAAAGCCAGCAGATCCATCTTACCAGGAGGCACTGGGTTCCTTGGAGTCCAACCTCAAATGAGGGATACTAAACTTTGTACATTACCTAATGGAACTAGGTTTCAAACCTTTGTGGAGAAGGATCCCTCCCAAACCCCATCATACTAGATGGAATATTCTTCAGCCAGTATACCTGCTATGAGACAGGGAATCAACAGGCTTATACCCCCGGACATTTATAAGAACAGATAATAGAGCTGATCTTAGCCAAAAGGAGACTGCTACATGATTGCTCTGTGAAGTGTTCATAGCATAAACTATTACAATCTTCTGAGTGTGCATGTTAATCCATGGAGTAGACTCCCCCCTCCCCACCTTTCCTTGTTCTCAAAGAGAAAATGTACCGGTTTGGATTTTGCTGACTGATCGCCTTTATTTCACTGAAATAGGTGATATCAGCATGAGCCTGGCCACCAATTTATATAGTTAAACAAAAAACATTGCTTAGAGGATACATTTTTTGTCCATATGTTGACCAAGCAAAACCAACACCTACGTATAAGAAAATAAAATGCTGTGGGTGGAGGAGCACATAGACAATGCAGAACTCCAGGGGAGGAATGCTAATCAAGGATGGGATGGTGTTATGTGGTCACTAATCATGTAGACCTTTTGTGTTAAGTAAAACCCAAAACATTTACACAGTTAATCTCATTGAGAACCCTGCAGGGATGGTCTGGCTAATACCAAAAAACAATAGTGTGCAGTGGCCTACATAGTAAGGTTATAGTCATGGTCAAATGTAATCCACATTGATTTAACCACTTAAGGACCAAGCCTATATTTTTTGCTTGAAAATTACTTAAACCCCCAAACATTATATATATATATATATATATATAATATATATATATATATTTTTTTTTTTTCCAAGCAGAGACCCTAGAGAATAAAATGGAGATCGTTGCAATACTTTATGTCACACCGTATTTTTTCAGCTGTCTTACAAATGCAGTTTTTTTTGGGGAAAAAATACTCTTTTTTGAATTAAAAAAAAGAAAACCGTAAAGTTAGCCCAAATTTTTTCATATATTGTGAAAGATAATGTTACGCCAAGTAAACTGATACCGAACATGTCATGCTTTAAAATTGAGCATGCTCATTGAATGGCGACAAACTTTGGTACTTAAAAATCTCCATACGTGACACTTTAAAAATGTATACAGGTTATCCGTTTAGAGGTACAGAGCAGGTCTAGTGCTAGAATTATTCCCCTCGCTCTAATGATCTTGGCAATACCTCACATGTGTGATTTGAAAACCGTTTACATATGTGGGTGCGACTTGTGTATGCCTTCGCTTCTTTGTGCGAGCTCGGAGGGACGGGGCGCTTTAAATTTTCTAAAGGTCACCAGTTTAGAAACACAGAGAAGGTCTAGTGCAAGAATTATTGCTCACGCTCTAACGATCGCAGTGATACCTCACATGTGTGGTTTGAACACTGTTTACATATGTGGAAGTGACTTGCGTATGCGTTTGCTTCTGTGCGTGAGCTTGGACAGATGGGATGCTTTAAATTTTTTTTTCCTATTTATTTTACTTTTTATTTTTTACTTTTACACTGTCCCTCTTAAAAAAAAAAAAAAAATTTAGATCACTTTTATTTCAAGGATGTAAACATCCCTCTTTAACCACTTTAAGACCGGAAGATTTTCCTGCTTAATGACCAGGCCCTATTTTGCAATTTAGCACTGCATTAATTTAATGGACAATTGCGCAGTCGTGTGACGCTGTACCCAAATAAAATTGACGTCCTTTTTTTCCCACAAATAGAGCTTTCTTTTGGTGGTATTTGATCACCTGTGCGATTTTAATTTTTTGCTCTATAAGCAAAAAAAGAGCAACAATTTTGAAAAAAAAAAACAATATTTTTCACATTCTGCTATATAACATTCCCCCCCCCCCAAAGAAATGTAATAATCACATTTTTTTAACATTTTAGGCCAATTTGTTTTCCGCTACATATTTTTGGTAATAAAAACCTCAATAAGCGTATTTTGATTGGTCTGCACAAAAGTTATTGCGTCTACTAACTATGGGAAAGATTTATGTCATTTTTATTGTTTTTTTTTTTTACTAGTAATGGCGGCGATCTGCGATTTTTTGTGGGACTGCCACATTGCGGCGGACAGATCGGACCCCTAACTGACATTTTTGACTCTTTTGGGGGTACCAGTGACATTCCTACAGTAATCAGTGCTAAAAATATGCACTGTTACTGTAATAATGCCATTGGCAGGGAAGGGGTTAATACTATTGGTGATCAAGGGGTTAAATGTAAGCCTAGGGGAGTGATTCTAACTGTGGGGGGGTTGGGCTTGTGAGATGATCAAAGAGACCTGTGTTCCTATATAGCAGGATCGCATAGCCTCTGTGATCATTGCAGGGAGAAGGACGGACGGCTGTGTCTACATCAGCCTTCCGTTCTTCTCTGTCAGCGGGGAAAGATCGCCGGTGTCAGGCGGCAATCAGACACCATTGATGGGGCACTATACCTCCCACTGACACCAATGATGGGGCACTATTCCTCCCAATGACACCATTGATGGGACACGATGCGATGCAATGCTGTACAGAAATAAAATTGATGTCCCTTTTCCCCCACAAATAGAGCTTTCTTTTGGTGGTATTTGATCACCTCTGTAATGTTTATTTTTTGCGCTATAAACAATAAAAGAGCGACAATTCTGCGAAAAAAAAACCAATATTTTTCACATTCTACTATATAACATTCCCAAAAAAAAAAAAATTTGAAAATCAAATTTGTTCATCCTTTTAGGCCAATTTGTATTCTGCTACATATTTTTGCTAAAAAAAAAAAAAAAAAAAAAAAAAAATCGCTATAAGTGTATTTTGATTGGTTTGCGCAAAAGTTATCGCGTCTACAAACTAGGGGAAAGATTTATGTAATTTTTATTTATTTTTATTTTTTATTAGTAATGGCAGCGATTTGCGATTTTGCGGCGGACAGATCGGACCCCTAACTGACATTTTTGACACTTTTGGGGGGACCAGTGACATTACTACAGTAATCAGTGCTAAAAACATTCACTGTTACTGTAATAGTGAAACTGGCAGGGAAGGGGTTAACCCTAGGTGATCAAAGGGTTAAGTGTGAGCCTAGGGGAGTGTTTCTAACTGTGGGGGGAAGGACTTGTGAAATGACCATAGAGACCTGCGATCCTATATAGAAGGATGATTGAAGTGATCATTTCAGAGAGAAGAAAGATCGGCTGTGTTTACAACAGCTGACCGTTCTTCTCTCCCAGCGGGGAGCGATCACAGGTGCCCTGCGGCAATCACGGCCGCCGGCCTTGTGCATCGGCATCCCTGCTGCCTAGTGGGGATGGGAGCACACTGGCGGTGGCATGTGCTTGCCCCCCAGCACCACGTGCGTGACCGACATAGTACTACGTCATTTGGCGCAGCTGAGCCAGCCTGCTGCAGTAAAACTGCGGTGGGCGGTCGGCAAGTGGTTAATATAGGCTGGCTGTAGAAAAAACTTATATATTTCTGACTAGCCATCTTAGGTTTTACTTTTGACCTCTCTGTTTTTTGTCTGCTTTAAGGCCCGTACACACGATAGGAAAATCGGAAGTAAAATTTCGTCCGATGAAAGATCTGCTGATTTTCGGATCGTTATTATAGTGCTTTCGACAGCCAATTCCGATTTTTGGGACGACAAAAACCGGAAGTGCAGGCTATAGAATTTTTATTGTAGGTGAACACAGCGTCCAATTTTTGTTTAATCAGTACAGTTTTTGTCTGAAATAAATCGTAAGAACAAGACTAGGCATGCTCAGAAATGAAAGAATACATACAGAACAATTCAACACATGACATCACTTCTGAAGTTGAATTCTGTTGTACGGGAAATTTTGTATGTTAAGTAACCTCTTCACTTTCCATATGAGATTAGCATGCAACAAAAAACGGAAGAAAATTAGTCCGATAATCTGATCGTGTGTACGAAGCTTTACCCTGAAGATGGAGATTCTCATTTTTTTTGAGTCTCCACCTCTTGACACCTATCAGAACCCTTTGAGGAGGGGAGGATTTAGTAAAACCGGTGCACACAGAATCTGGTGCAGCTGTGCATAGTCACCAATCATTTTCTAGATTTTAGCCCTGGTTCACACCGGCGTGACTTGTCATGCGATTTGACAGGTCCAAAACCCATGACAAGTCGCACCGTATTGTCGGCAATGGAACCGTTCAAAACGGAGCGATGCCGACTTTGCGGTGCCGCAACAATTTGAAAAAGTAGTTCCTGCACTATTTTTGGTGATTCATGCGTCCGGCCCCCTAATCTACATGCAGGGCCCTGGACACATGGAGTTCAATGGGGCTCTAATAGGCTAAAAAAAGGGGTGGGTTGGGGGCGCAGTGAGCCCACCCAGTTGTGTGACAATAGCGAATGAATATTCGCTATTGTCACACGGATCCTCCTCCTGGCCAATCAGGGAGCGGGTCCTGACACCCGTTTCCCGACTGACCGAAAGGAGAAGCCATGCCATTGGCCATTGAGTAAAACGAAGCAGCCATTTGCTGCTGCTCCCTGCCTTCCCTCTATATGTCCAGGCAGGGTGAGTGAGCCGGCGCCGGGGGTGGGGGGTTATGGTGTGTGGCCTGGTGTAGTATGTTGCGGTCCGTCTGACACCCCCCCCCCCCCCGGCCCATGGAGCACCAGCCGCCACTGCTCTTTGACATCTATCAGGACTCCTCTGCCTGGCCTTTTATGTGCTAAACATTTTTCCAACTGAACACCGGCTGGCAGGATCTGATACCACTAGCTGCAGGTAGATTTTAAATCCTGTGGTCTTTCCTCTCCCATTGCAGTAGTGAGTGCCAACACTTCAACCATCAGCCTGATTTGACATTTCAACAGGTGTGCAGGGGGTGATAGGAAATAAAAGATGAGTTCCAGGCAACCAACTAAACACGGTGTTGAAATACCGTTTTAACTGTAATTCAGTCGGTCTTGTAGACCAGACATCGCAGTGGCCTTACTGTGCTCTACTGCAATTACCCAGTTTAGGTTCGCCCTATAGCAATTATACTGCTACAGGACAGCACCTGTGTGCCGAATCACGTATATATACAGGATCCGACACTTCCAGGTATGGGACGCACATGCACGCCGCCGGGGGCTTGCTCCCTCTTACACACAGCGAAAGCTGATCAGTATGTATCCCAGACTCGATCTCCGCCGGAACCCACATATTGTGAGAAAGTGCCGGTTCACACATATACCATGTGATGTCTGTCATCGCATTCGCAGTGCACTGCTCTGCAAATCACATATAATATCTGAGCGTTGCAAATTCAGCCATACAGATTGTATGGCTGAATTCCCATTGCATTTGGACCAAAGTCACACAGGACCCTTTTTTTGGTCCGCACCAGAATCGGATCACATGGGTGTTCCCACTTATGCGATCTGATTCATGTCCGAATTGACAGTTCGCACTGCCATATGCGAACCAATCTGGGGGTGTTGTTAACTTTGTATTGACACCCCCAGCGATTCGCATATGGCAGTTTGAACTGCCTGCGAGTTGAGTGCGATGCGGGAACCCGCAGCAGATTTGCAGGGTTCCCGCATTGCATATTTGTCAACCGGCACGAAAAGACACAGAACTGCGATCTTCTTATGTAAACAAGGCAGATCGCCGTTCTGACAGGAGGGAAGGGATGGAATTTGAGTCCCTGCATAGCATTTCTTCCCCTATTAACTTCCACAGTTTAGAAAAACACCGGCTAGGCACACTGTTAACCCTTTGATCGCCCCTGATGTTAACCCCTGTCATTAGTACAGTGACAATGCATATTTTTAGCATTGATCACTGTATTAGTGTCACTGATGCCCAAAAAAATTTCAGTGTCAGAATGTCTGCTGCAATATCGCAGTCCCACTATAAGTCACTAATTTCCGCCATTGCTAGTACAAAAAAAAAAAAATTGCATAGTTTGTAGACGCTATAACAAACCAATCAATATAGACTTATTCAGATTTCTTTTTTATTTTTAACAAAAAATATGTAGTAGAATACATATTGGCCTAAATTCATGAAGACATTTGATTTTTTACAATGTTTGTTATTGGATATGTTTCATAGCAAAAAGTAAAAAATATAGTTCTTTTTTTTTTTAAATTGTTGGTCTTTTTTTGTTTATAGTGCAAAAAATAAAAACTGCAGACCCTCAAAAGAAATCTCTCTTTGTGGGGGAAAAAGGGACATACATTTTATTTGGGTACAGTGTTGTCAGTTAAATTAACGCAGTGCCATATCTCAAAAAATGGCCTGGTTAAATCTTCCGGTGGTTAAGTGGTTAATACAACTTGGTCACCAGCCCATCGTCAAGCTGCGATTAGAAACTCTACAAAAATATATATTAAAGCTTTTATATTTTCCTGCATTTTTAATTGTTTCATTACTGATACAAACTTGGATACCTTTAAAAAAAATAAAGTAATAATTATTTTGATGCAAACAAAAATCTGGAAAAATCTGATAGAAACATTTATTCGGAAGTATCTGTTTGTGCCGTTGGGATGCTGATAACTGGGATTGTAGTATGAGGGGCTGTAAAGGTACCAGATTTTTTTGTTTGCTCTTTGCCAAATTCATGGACAGGACTTTTCATTTCAGGATTCCCAAGCATTGGAGATGACCATGATGAATTTATGACGTGTGAACTCACGTTGTCACCTTGTTGTTGTGTTCTGTTGTCTTGTCTGGGAGAAGACGTTATCTTCTCTGCTTGGTGAGTCTGGATTTTGACTCCCTGTGGATGTATTTCCGCTGGCAGGTAACTTTGTCTTCCTTTTCTGGCCTCCAATACCAGGGGTCTCGTGGTAAGAGTGTTGGGAGAATTATCACGTCTTCTCCCAGATCTTTGAGAATGTTTCATAAGGTGAGACTCTACAGCTGGAAATAAACTGCCAATCTCTGAAGAGCCTTCTTGGTGTCCTGGTGGCGATAGAGGTTTTGAGATAGTTATGTAGCTCCATCTTTGCATTTCCACCACACTGTTCGGCCTTGGCATGGATGATCTTGCACTGCTTGAACCAGAAGGCTTTGAGACTTGCTGTGGCCTGGAATGGGAACCTCGGTCATAGTCTACTCTCTTCTTGGGGTTGACTCCATTTATGACTGTTCCCAGCTGACTAGGCTGAGCCCTTTCCTCCCAAGCCAGGCCAGGTTTTGGGCATTGTTTGCTTTCCTGCCAAATCTTTTTGACTTCTTTATACCTGAACTGTCTGTCTGTAGGCTCTTTCTCTTCCCTCACTAACTCAGCCTTCTGTTTTGTCCCATCTGAAGATAAAAATTGTATATTAAACTTCACATTAGCCGACAATGACCTTTTAACGGTTTTGTTCTTTAAAGTGGAAGAGGGTGACTTAGTTTGTCTGTTAGTCATTAGGTCCTTGGAGTAGTTCGTATTGTCCTGAGTAACTGAACTCGTTCCCGTTGTAGGCCTTACACTATCTGCTGGCCATTGGCTGCTGAAGAAATGGATTTGCTTTGCAGGAACAAGCTTTTGTAAGTCAGACACTGTACTGAAGAAGACAAACATGTTTTCCTTCTGGTATGTTTCTGGCTTTGTGTCAATTGCAGTCTGGAAAATAAGGATATACGTAAATAAAAGTATGATTTCAGTGAGCATTTAACAACCTCAATATCAGGCCAATTCTGACACTTCTCTCATACATGTGAATATTTGCATTTTTTTGTTTTGCTAGAAAATTACTTAGACCCCCAAACTATCTATTTCTAAGCAGAAGCCCTAGAGAATCAAATGGGGTTTTGCAATTTTTTTATGTCACACGGTATTTGTGCAGTGGCTTTTTCAAACGCAAATTTTTGGGAAAAAATGCAAATTAATGAATTCTAATGTACAAAAACACAATATAATAGCCATTTTTTTTTATAAACTATAAAAAGATGATTTTCCATTGAATAAATAGATACCAAACACCCGTTGAATGGCGACAAACTACAGTACTTAAAAATCTCGATAGTTGAAACTTTTAGACCCCAGATCTCTCATCTGCCCTTAAAAGCATCTGGTCAAACTGAGATGAGTTTGATCAGATCCTGTTAAGCTGGTAATGGTCTGATAACCTCAAACCAAAACTGGAGAAATATCCTGGTCGTTTCCAGTTTCATAGACCATAAAAATGATTGAGGAAGTTTTGGTCCTCCTTCATCTCTATGATCAGCCGGTGGCTTCAGTCTCTGGCTTCCTGGTGGAATGGGAGAGCCTAGAAAGGCAGCGGAAGGTGGTGGGGACCCTTTCCACCACATGTAAAAGCAATTAGATCGCTTTTATATGATTCAGCATTACCGGCTGAAAAGATTGATACTGATGTCATGACTGCAGCTGCAGCCATGGCTCTGGTATAACCACTTCAACCCGAGGGCGTATGGGTACATCCTACAGGAGGGAAATGGTTTAAGCTGAATTCCAAGTATGGTTTTTATTACATGGTTACATTGGACAAGTAGCATTGGTTACATAGAAGCATTGTAAGTATACATATTCCATACCTATGGGACTGCTGTGGAAGCAGAGGATCACAGTAGTACTCATTGCTTTTACAGTGTTCAACATTATTTTCCAGGTCCAATACTGAGCATCTGCTCTTTTGCATAATGAACAAGGGTGGTTGCTCACTCAGCACGGCTGCCATTCACAGAACACTTTGTTTATTTTCAGTGATAATAAGGCGTTCTCTGATTGGTTAGGTGGAGAGGTGGGGTGCTGACATCATGATTCCCACCTTGTCAAGTCAGAGAATGCCTTGTATTTATTGAAAAAAACACAAGGTTTTCTGTGAATGGCAACCATGCTGAGTGTTTACTATGCAGAACAGCAACCACTCGGCACAGGACCTGGAAGACCACAGAAAACACTGAAGTGGCCGAAAATACAACAGTAATTCTCTGCTTCCACGGCGGTCCCACAGTTATGAAATATTGCTATTACAGTCTGGAAAATAGTTATTTGATCCCCTGCAGATTTTGTAAGTTTGCCCACTTGAAATTAAGAAATGAAGGGTCTATAATTTTTTTTATCATAGGTGTTTTTTAAATGATAGAGACAGAATATCACAAATACATCACATGATACAAATGTTATAAACTGAGTTGCAGTTCAGTGAGTAAAATAAGTATTTGATCCCCAAGCAAAACATGACTTAGTACTTGGTGGAGAAACCCTTGTTGGCAAGCAAAGAGGTAAGACAACGCTTGGGGGCCACAATGTAGTACACTCGGAACAAGATTAGAGATTTTTTTGGATAAATTCTGGTATCTCTTTGGCAGGCTTTACATGGAAAACGACAAAGATTTGCACCACAGTTAACAGTCTTGTGTGAAGAAGCCAAATTATAGTACACTCAGGCTAAGATTAACAATTGTTTTTAGATAAAGTCTAGTGCCTCTAACACAGACTTTGGATAGAAGTAACAGGTGCAGAAAAATTGGGCTTTGGGTATTGGTGGTGCCTTTACACTGTAACCCTATGGTGGTACTCTTGAGGAAAGCAAGAATTGCCTTGCTGTAAAGAATTGAAATGTGATGGCCCTACCAAACAGTTGTGGAAAAATTGTTCTTTGGTGGTCCCTTCATCCCGCAAACCCTCTAGAGGCAGAATAACCTGCTCTGGCAGCTGCGGTGGACTGCGCACTAGTGTCAGCTTGGGTCATAGAGAATGAGGATGGTTTAGTAAGCCAGTCCACCACCTCCCTTGCATGCTGTGGCGGGATAGCATGGGCAACATCACTAAACAGAGGAAATGGTGCTTTGTCTGAGGACGGACCATGTCCACCTTTGCCTGTGGACACAGACACTGCTGGGCCCCTAATAGTGGCATGGGAACATCTGCCTCTCCTTGTTGGCCTTCCAGACATGATGAGGGGGGAGGGGGGAGGATCTTATTACCCACATTTAATAGAAACTGGGAAATGTATGATTGTATGCACTTTATTGAATGAAAAGTGGTGTTTGGTGCACTTTAAATTGAGGACTGACGCTGGCAGAAATGACAATTTAAAAAAAAGGGGGCAGGCAGGGGACAAACAAAAAAAAAAACCATGCAGCTACCAAAAAAAATAAAGGGGTATGAAGCACTGTATATAGCACTAAATGTTATGTAATGCTGTTTTAAACACTGCACTACACTAACACTATACTGACAACACACTATACTGACACTATAATAGCACTACACTAACACTCTACACTCAAGAGTCACAATCAGTGAACACATTAACCCGCTAGTAGCAAACTGAGCCTTGCTCTATCTATCTTCCACTCCAACAACATACTGCAAAAGCTTCCCTTGGAAAGGATCCTTTTATAGTGTGGGGTGGGACTATAATCACTGAGCCCTGATTGGATAAAGTCATCATCACTTTGTCCAATCAGGGCTCTGACAGTGCTCTGTACCCTTATCAGTAAATTATTATTACCAATTAGGGCCCTAGAATGCACTGTGCAGCACGCAGTGCATTGTGGGTCGCTCGGCAAGCAAACAATCTGCCAAGCACCCCGAAAATTAAGGTGTTTGCCGAACATTCTGAACTATCGCTCGGCCCAAACCATTCGCCTAACACTAATGATGACTAATTACCAATAGGTGTGCAATTAGAAGCATCCCTCTGTGATATCCTATCAGTACCAGAATGCATACCGGCGATGTATAAGTACCTTTAGTCTGCACTTATATGAAAAACTCAAAAAAGAGCTTTTAAACAAATACAAAAATGAAGGAACACTATCATCATTTAAATGTTACAAAGAATATAATAGAATATGTAAAAAGGAAATCAAGGATGCAAAAATTCTAAACGAACGACAGATTGCAAAAGATAGTAGGACAAACCCCCAAAAATTCTTGAAATATATTAACAGTAAAAAAAATCAAGTTTGAGCATGTAGGCCCTTTACAAAATAATCTGGAGTGGGTGACTGGGGACAAAGAGAAGGCACATTTATGAAATACTTTCTTCAGCTCTGTGTATACAAAGGAGCATGGGGATGCTCATAACCATAATGGGGATGGTATTGACACAGCCCTAAATGATACATAATGGCTCAAAAGTGATATGGTCTAGAATTATTTAAACAGAATAAAGCACCTGAACCTGGATGGCATACACCCACGGATCCTAAAAGAATTGAGCTCTGTCATTTCAAAGCCATTCTTTCATTTTTAGGGACTTTTTAATGGGACTTTTCATTTGACTAGAATAGTACCACTGGATTGGCGTAAGGCCAATGTGGTGCCTATATTTAAAAAGGGATCACAGTCTTTATCAAGTAACTATAGACCAGTTAGTTTAACTTCTAAAGTCGGGAAGATACTGGAGAGTTTAATAAAAGCCCACATAGATGAGTTCTTGCTGGAAAAAGTATTTTACTTAACAGACAGCATGGATTCATGAAAGACAGAAGTTGTCAGACAAATCGGATTTCTATTTATAAGGAGGTAAGTAAAACCTTGGACAGAGGGATGGCTGTGGACGTAGTATACTTGGATTTTGCAAAAACGTTTGACACAGTTCCCTAACCACGGCTAATGTGTAAGGTAAAGTCTATAGGCTTGGAAAGATCAGTTTGTAAATGGATAGAAAACAAAATACAACTAAAAGTGTATTCAGAGAGTAGTGGTTAACGATTTTTATTCTGAATGGTCTAAGGTTATCAGTGGTGTACCCCAAGGTTCAGTGTTGGGACCGTTACTTTTTAATATCTTTATAAATGATATAGGGTCTGGGATTAAAAGTACCATTTCAGTCTTTGCAGATGACACCAAGCTTTGCAGTGGAATAAATTCCTTACAGGATGTCTCCAACTTACAAGTCGAACTCAATGCACTGTTTCATTGGGCAACTTTGTGGCAAATGAGGTTTAATGTTGATAACTGTAAAGTTATGCACTTGGGGGCTAAGAATATGTATGCATCATACATACTAGGGGGAGTGCAACTGGGGTAAGTGAATGGTGGAGAAGGATCTGGGTGTTCTGGTAGATCAAGCGCTGCGCAAACTGTTGGCACTATATAAATCCTATATAATAATAATAATCATAAGCTTAATAATAGCATGCAATGTCAAGCTGCGGTTTCCAAAGCAAGCAAAGTCCTTTATTGTATTAACCGAGGCATGGACTCCAGAGAGAGATATAATTTTGCCCCTGTACAAATCATTAGTAGGACCTCATCTGCAATATGCAGTTCAGTTTTGGGCACCAGTTCTCCAGACATCAGGGAGCTGGAGAAAGTGCAGAGAAGGGCAACCAAACTGATATGAGGCATGGAGGAGCTCAGTTATGAGGATAAATTTGAGGAACTGAATTTATTCTCTCTTGAGAAGAGGAGATTAAGGGAGGATATGATCACCATGTATAAATACATAAGGGGTCTACATAGTCCCATCTGGGGTGTTTGAAATCTTGTCTCTTTCAACCAGGGACTTTTTACAAGCGCTTGCCAAGGTGAGTATGAAGAATAAAAGCCTTAGAAATTCCCTTTCCTCATGCCTTAACTAATATGTGTGGCAATCATTATAAAAAAACAAGCCCCAGTGGCCTAATGGATAAGGCACTGGCTTCCTAAGCCAGGGATTGTGGGTTCGAGTCCCATCTGGGGTGTTTGAAATCTTGCTTGTCTCTTTCAACCAGGGACTCTATACAAGCGCTTGCCAAGGTGAGTATGAAGAATAAAAACCATACTGCTTCTATTGAAGCATAAGGATGTTCAAATATTGAACAGAGCTTTCTCAAAATTTATTTGTAAATAAAAAGTAATAACCGCGCTAATGGTACAGGAGAACAGCAGCAACTTCAAGTGTGACCACACCCCAAGCAATATTTCTATAAAAAGTCGCGCTAACTTGAATAATGGAAAATAAAGTCCATAAAGTCCATATAAATCAGGAACACAGTATCCAAACAGGCTCCCTATGGGTATACGCTTACCAGAGCTGGTAAATCAAAAGGCAGGTTCTCAGAAGCTAATCTCGTCTCTTTGATAGTAGACTGGAACCAATATCTCGCGTAGACTCAAAAAATTGGAGGAAAGATAAAAACGCAATAGCATAAAACCCAACAAAAACGGATGAAAAAATACACCAAAGTGAGTGACTAACAACTGGATGAATAGTGTGAACTCCGCCAGTGTATGAAAATCAGAAAAAAGAAAAAGAGAAATGCTCTAATAGGGACACCTAAGGTACCCCTTACCAAAGATAGCTGAAAAACATGCAATCATATAAGTGCAATCCTGTGACAGCCGGAGTCGCCTCTTACCACAGTGTAAAGATATGTTTGCCAATGTGAATAGAAAATCCTAAATGGGTGTCTTCTATGTAGATAACCACCACCAATATCACTCGCCTCTTACCAGATAGAAATCAGATTGAGCCAAATAGAGCAAGAGAGTCAAGTATGACAGGACGCCAGCCTTCACCAGTAGGATTTGCCTCTTACCCTAAGGGGATGGTAAATGAGCCTATAGGGATGATGAGCTTCACGGAACCTGCAGTGGACTCCAGGGCAAGTGACTCCAATACGAGTGACTCCAATGAGACCAGGATAATCACCACCAAATAAAAGAAAAGACCTCCGTAGTGTAAAACCATACGATTTATTGAAGAAAAAGAGAATAAAACTTACAGAAACGAGGAAATGGGGAGCATGTATATCAAGGCCGCCGGCCGGACGGTCTCCGCTCGTCCGCACTTCCTGGTCGCGATCGGATGACGTCAGTACGCCGTGTCCTTACGACGTTTCGTCACAGATGACGTTTTCAAAGGTGCGGACGGCGTACTGACGCCATCTATTTAACCAGAAGGGATGGGGCTGGGCCACCGGAGAGCAATGAGGACCGCTCCGCCATCTTAAATGTGGGAACGGGGCATCCAATTCATGGTACCACAATGATATCCGGGCACAGCCTAGCATCCCTAATTGTGCATAGCAAGCAAGGCAATTTGAACAGTCCCGCTCGCTGCAGGTTACATAAATAATTATCTGAAAAAACATATCAGACATTGAGTACATTATTAAGTTAAGAACACCAATTAATGGCAATTAAGAGAGATGCATGGTCTCCCTGCAAAGAACCAAGCAAAGTCTCGATTACACATTACATCCTTAATGAAAGCTAGTTATACCAAAACAAAAAGGAAATAAAATCAGAAAATTTATGTATTGTCGATCCTAAAACGGTGTCATCTAAACCCAAAAGAATCGGGTCAAGCTCGACATTAACGATAGCAATATAATTGCAATGCCATCTGGTGGCAACAAAAGGAATTGCAATTTCTTTGCAGAGAGCCATGCTTAACATAGTGTAGTCAGTGAAGGCCACATTGTACTGAAGGGTAAAAATATATAAAAATTAGTATCCAAAAGCAATTAAATCCGATCCAAGGATAAGCTAAGTAGATAAGTACTAGTACACATCTTAACAGTAAACCTCTTTAAAGGTAACAATAAGACTAGGTGTAATTCTTATTTGCAAAGTATATGAAAAATTAAAGAAAAATTAAAAAAAATTTTTAAAAAACCGGGAAAACCAGGAAAGGTAAAATATAATAATAATAATCATGAATTATCAATAAAAGCATTAACCTCAACATCAACGTTGAGACCAAACGGCACATATGTTTTGGCACGGTGTATCCAAGTCATCTCTAACTTTGATATGCCCCTCACCAAGGGTTCCCCCCTCCAATGAGGTTCAAATTTGTCTATCCCCAAGAAAAGTGTATTCTTGGGGTTTTTGCCATGAACCAGGGCATAGTGTTTGGACACTGAATGCTTCGGGAACCCTTTGAGTATGTTGGACACATGTTCATTTAATCTAACCTGCAGGGGTCTTTTAGTTCGCCCTATATATTGAAGCCCGCATGGGCACTGGAGGAGATAAACTATACCAGTGGTCATGCAGGAAATAAACGGCTTGATAGCATGGACCCTATTAGTGCTAGTAGCTGTAAATTGTTTGACTGATCTACATTTGTTGGAACTAAATGAACATACTCGACATCTATTACACTTGTAAAAGCCTGTCAGTTGGCTTAGAAAGGTAGGCTTAGGTGCAGGTGGTTCTAAAATATTGGGTGCTATCTTATCTCTTAAAGTAGGAGCCCCCTTGAAAACTATACGCGGTTTAGCTGGAAGGGAGGATCCCAAAACGGAATCATTACCCAGAATATGCCAGTGCCGTTTTATGATGTTTTTGACACTCATATGCTGACTTGAAAACGGAGTAACAAATGGCAGGTTATAAGAAGAATCATTTTGATCAGCTCTACTGACATTCCTTAATAATTGGTTTCTATCCATTTGACTAACTTCTGATAAAGTATCCTGAAGAAATTTTGCATCGTAACCTTTATCTAGAAATCGTTCAGTAAGGGTATGGGCCTGAGTCTGAAAAACTTGGAAATTGGAACAATTACGCCTGATGCGAAGATATTGACCCTTCGGAATCGCTTTTAACCAAGGTGCATAATGACAACTATCGACAGGAATATATGAATTCCTGTCGGTTGTCTTAAAATAGGTCGAAGTGGTAAACAGTCCATCCTTAATGCCTATAGTTGCCTATAGATGACAAAAGGCCAATGACGTGTCTCGTGTCCTTAATGTACGCTGGTGTAGTCTGCACTATGGGTTGCAAATAAGCGTCAATGTACTTCCCCACCCGGGACGTCACAGAGTCAATGCCGCTGACTATGGGACGACCCGGGGGGGAAGTCAGACTCTTATGTAATTTAGGGAGATAGTAGATAACCGGAGTGCGGGGGCACTTAGGAACCAGATATGCATTTTCCTTTTTATTAATTATATTATGATCAAATCCCCTATCGACTATCTCCACTAAAGCTTTTTTATATGCAGATTTCGGGTCCTTAGAGAGAGGTACATATGTTTGGCTGTCACCCAAAATACGTCCCATTTCTTTGTTGTAATCACAACGGTCAAGGACCACAATGCCACCCCCCTTGTCTGCCGGCCTAATAACCAGATCCTTGTTATCACACAAGGAATCTAGGCCTTTTTGTAGTTCGGCAGACAAGGAGGTTTTATGTGGCTTGATCTTATCCAAATCTCTGAGCAACACGTCCCTGAATACCCTAAGTGATGGAGCTAGGGATCCTGGCGGATTGAATAGAGAAGCATTAGACAGGCCAGAGTGGTGAATCTCTGAGCTGACCATGCGATTCTCTTTGATGGGATTGCTCAATATATATCTCTTGACATTGAGTTTTCTTACGAATTTATGGATATCCATGTAGGTTTGGAACTTATCCAACCCTTTAGGAGGAGCATATTTGAGACCTTTATCTAAAATGAGTTTTTCGGATTCTGACAACGTTACTTTGCTTAGGTTGAAGACCCCTGCCCCTGCTATGTTTTTACCTTTTTTAGATTTGACGCGCCTGCCTCCTCTAACTCCTCTTGAGGTTTGGCAGGGCGCTTGGTTCCCTGTGTGGCCCTGGGAAAACCCCAACCTGGATAGCTTTGATTGTTAGGGTTTTGAGATGTAATATTTTCTGATGTTATCTCCCTGGACCGTTGGGAAGCATTTGAGTTTGAGGAAGCCTGAATATTGTTGGGGCTTTCATTATCCTTTAAAGGATAAAATCTATTCTCAATTGGGACATTGTACTGGTAATTGTCCTGTCTATTATCAGGTCTTCCCTGCCAGCGTTGGTCCCTATCCGGGCCTCTCATAGGTCCTGTAGGTGGATCATACCAATGTGTACTTGGTCTAGGGGGACTATGATCATACCTCCCATAGGCTGGACGTTGGTGGCCATAATCAGAACCCTGATCTCTCTGATAGTGATAAGCTGGTTCAGGGTAATTGTAAGGACCCCTTCTCCATTGTGGAGTGTTTGGGTAGCCCGGAGTATGCAAAAAATCCTCCTTACGATAATTCGGAACAGTTTGATGTTCTCTATTTCCCTGTTGCCAATTAGTATTATAACCTTGATTGTTATAGGAATTATTTGGCTTATGTTGGTTGGCCGGTTGTTTACCTTTTTTGGGGTTTTGTCCCCTAAATGGGGATTTAAATGAAGGACGACGATTATTCTGATGTGGTCCCTTCTTTTGTGTTTTCTTGGTGTTGGTTATTGGTTGAGGAATTGATGTTGCTCCATTGATTAGAGCTGGGGTTACTTCCATAACCTCATCATCAGGATTCAATTCTGCCATTAAACGCTTCTGCTACTCAAAAACGCTACTGGACAGATAATCCTGAAGATCACGATTGAACTTTTTGCGCTTCTTAATCCTCTGATCCTTCTCTTCTTTTTCGAGGTTCTTTAAAAGATCAGAAGAGGAGGATTTATACTCTGCACTCTCCATATAGGGTGCCAGTTTCTCTTTGACCAGTTTGACCTTGTCATCGAGTCTGGAGAGTTTAGCAGTTTTTCTCCCTGATAAAAAGCGCAAAAAATTCACCCCCGCCTCATTAAAGTACTTGTACCAATCTTCCAACTCAACCTCACCTTGTTGGGGACTGACCTCCCACCTCAGGCTCCTGGGAACCATAGTTTTTTTAATATAGGTGTCAAGAAAGGCTATGTCCCATTGTGTATGAATTTCAGATACAAGTAGGTTCTTCAGTCTCATAAAGAGCCCACTCATATCAGTCTCTTCAGTTGAAAGGGCTTCGAAAACCCCATCTGTGTTTAAGGACCTAGAGGCCCGATACTCAAAGATGTCCATATCAAATTGGATCAACCAAAAGCTGCAGTTAAAGGTCAAAATAGCAAAAGTAAATAAAAAGTAATAACCGCGCTAATGGTACAGGAGAACAGCAGCAACTTCAAGTGTGACCACACCCCAAGCAATATTTCTATAAAAAGTCGCGCTAACTTGAATAATGGAAAATAAAGTCCATAAAGTCCATATAAATCAGGAACACAGTATCCAAACAGGCTCCCTATGGGTATACGCTTACCAGAGCTGGTAAATCAAAAGGCAGGTTCTCAGAAGCTAATCTCGTCTCTTTGATAGTAGACTGGAACCAATATCTCGCGTAGACTCAAAAAATTGGAGGAAAGATAAAAACGCAATAGCATAAAACCCAACAAAAACGGATGAAAAAATACACCAAAGTGAGTGACTAACAACTGGATGAATAGTGTGAACTCCGCCAGTGTATGGAAATCAGAAAAAAGAAAAAGAGAAATGCTCTAATAGGGACACCTAAGGTACCCCTTACCAAAGATAGCTGAAAAACATGCAATCATATAAGTGCAATCCTGTGACAGCCGGAGTCGCCTCTTACCACAGTGTAAAGATATGTTTGCCAATGTGAATAGAAAATCCTAAATGGGTGTCTTCTATTTAGATAACCACCACCAATATCACTCGCCTCTTACCAGATAGAAATCAGATTGAGCCAAATAGAGCAAGAGAGTCAAGTATGACAGGACGCCAGCCTTCACCAGTAGGATTTGCCTCTTACCCTAAGGGCAATTAAGAGAGATGCATGGTCTCCCTGCAAAGAACCAAGCAAAGTCTCGATTACACTAGCTTTCATTAAGGATGTAATGTGTAATCGAGACTTTGCTTGGTTCTTTGCAGGTAGACCATGCATCTCTCTTAATTGCCATTAATTGGTGTTCTTAACTTAATAATGTACTCAATGTCTGATATGTTTTTTCAGATAATTATTTATGTAACCTGCAGCGAGCGGGACTGTTCAAATTGCCTTGCTTGCTATGCACAATTAGGGATGCTAGGCTGTGCCCGGATATCATTGTGGTACCATGAATTGGATGCCCCGTTCCCACATTTAAGATGGCGGAGCGGTCCTCATTGCTCTCCGGTGGCCCAGCCCCATCCCTTCTGGTTAAATAGATGGCGTCAGTACGCCGTCCGCACCTTTGAAAACGTCATCTGTGACGAAACGTCGTAAGGACACGGCGTACTGACGTCATCCGATCGCGACCAGGAAGTGTGGACGAGCGGAGACCGTCCGGCCGGCGGCCTTGATATACATGCTCCCCATTTCCTCGTTTCTGTAAGTTTTATTCTCTTTTTCTTCAATAAATCGTATGGTTTTACACTATGGAGGTCTTTTCTTTTATTTGGTGGTGATTATCCTGGTCTCATTGGAGTCACTCGCATTGGAGTCACTTGCCCTGGAGTCCACTGCAGGTTCCGTGAAGCTCATCATCCCTATAGGCTCATTTACCATCCCCTTAGGGTAAGAGGCAAATCCTACTGGTGAAGGCTGGCGTCCTGTCATACTTGACTCTCTTGCTCTATTTGGCTCAATCTGATTTCTATCTGGTAAGAGGCGAGTGATATTGGTGGTGGATATCTACATAGAAGACACCCATTTAGGATTTTCTATTCACATTGGCAAACATATCTTTACACTGTGGTAAGAGGCGACTCCGGCTGTCACAGGATTGCACTTATATGATTGCATGTTTTTCAGCTATCTTTGGTAAGGGGTACCTTAGGTGTCCCTATTAGAGCATTTCTCTTTTTCTTTTTTCTGATTTCCATACACTGGCGGAGTTCACACTATTCATCCAGTTGTTAGTCACTCACTTTGGTGTATTTTTTCATCCGTTTTTGTTGGGTTTTATGCTATTGCGTTTTTATCTTTCCTCCAATTTTTTGAGTCTACGTGAGATATTGGTTCCAGTCTACTATCAAAGAGACGAGATTAGCTTCTGAGAACCTGCCTTTTGATTTACCAGCTCTGGTAAGCGTATACCCATAGGGAGCCTGTTTGGATACTGTGTTCCTGATTTATATGGACTTTATGGACTTTATTTTCCATTATTCAAGTTAGCGCGACTTTTTATAGAAATATTGCTTGGGGTGTGGTCACACTTGAAGTTGCTGCTGTTCTCCTGTACCATTAGCGCGGTTATTACTTTTTATTTACTTTTGCTATTTTGACCTTTAACTGCAGCTTTTGGTTGATCCAATTTGATATGGACATCTTTGAGTATCGGGCCTCTAGGTCCTTAAACACAGATGGGGTTTTCAACTGAAGAGACTGATATGAGTGGGCTCTTTATGAGACTGAAGAACCTACTTGTATCTGAAATTCATACACAATGGGACATAGCCTTTCTTGACACCTATATTAAAAAAACTATGGTTCCCAGGAGCCTGAGGTGGGAGGTCAGTCCCCAACAAGGTGAGGTTGAGTTGGAAGATTGGTACAAGTACTTTAATGAGGCGGGGGTGAATTTTTTGCGCTTTTTATCAGGGAGAAAAACTGCTAAACTCTCCAGACTCGATGACGAGGTCAAACTGGTCAAAGAGAAACTGGCACCCTATATGGAGAGTGCAGAGTATAAATCCTCCTCTTCTGATCTTTTAAAGAACCTCGAAAAAGAAGAGAAGGATCAGAGGATTAAGAAGCGCAAAAAGTTCAATCGTGATCTTCAGGATTATCTGTCCAGTAGCGTTTTTGAGTGGCAGAAGCGTTTAATGGCAGAATTGAATCCTGATGATGAGGTTATGGAAGTAACCCCAGCTCTAATCAATGGAGCAACATCAATTCCTCAACCAATAACCAACACCAAGAAAACACAAAAGAAGGGACCACATCAGAATAATCGTCGTCCTTCATTTAAATCCCCATTTAGGGGACAAAACCCCAAAAAAGGTAAACAACCGGCCAACCAACATAAGCCAAATAATTCCTATAACAATCAAGGTTATAATACTAATTGGCAACAGGGAAATAGAGAACATCAAACTGTTCCGAATTATCGTAAGGAGGATTTTTTGCATACTCCGGGCTACCCAAACACTCCACAATGGAGAAGGGGTCCTTACAATTACCCTGAACCAGCTTATCACTATCAGAGAGATCAGGGTTCTGATTATGGCCACCAACGTCCAGCCTATGGGAGGTATGATCATAGTCCCCCTAGACCAAGTACACATTGGTATGATCCACCTACAGGACCTATGAGAGGCCCGGATAGGGACCAACGCTGGCAGGGAAGACCTGATAATAGACAGGACAATTACCAGTACAATGTCCCAATTGAGAATAGATTTTATCCTTTAAAGGATAATGAAAGCCCCAACAATATTCAGGCTTCCTCAAACTCAAATGCTTCCCAACGGTCCAGGGAGATAACATCAGAAAATATTACATCTCAAAACCCTAACAATCAAAGCTATCCAGGTTGGGGTTTTCCCAGGGCCACACAGGGAACCAAGCGCCCTGCCAAACCTCAAGAGGAGTTAGAGGAGGCAGGCGCGTCAAATCTAAAAAAAGTAAAAACATAGCAGGGGCAGGGGTCTTCAACCTAAGCAAAGTAACGTTGTCAGAATCCGAAAAACTCATTTTAGATAAAGGTCTCAAATATGCTCCTCCTAAAGGGTTGGATAAGTTCCAAACCTACATGGATATCCATAAATTCGTAAGAAAACTCAATGTCAAGAGATATATATTGAGCAATCCCATCAAAGAGAATCGCATGGTCAGCTCAGAGATTCACCACTCTGGCCTGTCTAATGCTTCTCTATTCAATCCGCCAGGATCCCTAGCTCCATCACTTAGGGTATTCAGGGACGTGTTGCTCAGAGATTTGGATAAGATCAAGCCACATAAAACCTCCTTGTCTGCCGAACTACAAAAAGGCCTAGATTCCTTGTGTGATAACAAGGATCTGGTTATTAGGCCGGCAGACAAGGGGGGTGGCATTGTGGTCCTTGACCGTTGTGATTACAACAAAGAAATGGGACGTATTTTGGGTGACAGCCAAACATATGTACCTCTCTCTAAGGACCCGAAATCTGCATATAAAAAAGCTTTAGTGGAGATAGTCGATAGGGGATTTGATCATAATATAATTAATAAAAAGGAAAGAGCATATCTGGTTCCTAAGTGCCCCCGCACTCCGGTTATCTACTATCTCCCTAAATTACATAAGAGTCTGACTTCCCCCCCGGGTCGTCCCATAGTCAGCGGCATTGACTCTGTGACGTCCCGGGTGGGGAAGTACATTGATGCTTATTTGCAACCCATAGTGCAGACTACACCAGCGTACATTAAGGACACGAGACACGTCATTGGCCTTTTGTCATCTTTGACCCCCACTGAACACCTTTGGCTGGTCACAGCCGACGTGTCATCCCTCTATACAATTATTCCTCACAATGTGGGATTAAATGCGGTAAATATGTACCTTAATAGAGATTCAGAACTGCCGGCTATTCAAATATCTTTCATCATGGAATTGTTGGAGTTCGCTACACACCACAACTATTTTTGGTACAGTGGACAATTTTACCGCCAGGTCACTGGTGTGGCCATGGGGGCAAAATACGCCCCTTCTCTGGCCAATTTATTTATGGCCCAATGGGAGGAGGACGTCATCTATGCCCATCGCAGGCCGCAGATACTGCTTTGGGCTAGGTATATAGATGACGTGCTCCTCCTATGGGATGGCCAATACAACGACCTAATATCTTTTTTGAACCAACTTAATTTGAATAACCGTGGTATACAGTTAAACTATGAATGCAGTCAGACTAGCATTAATTTTCTAGATCTTACTATAGGCATTAAGGATGGACTGTTTACCACTTCGACCTATTTTAAGACAACCGACAGGAATTCATATATTCCTGTCGATAGTTGTCATTATGCACCTTGGTTAAAAGCGATTCCGAAGGGTCAATATCTTCGCATCAGGCGTAATTGTTCCAATTTCCAAGTTTTTCAGACTCAGGCCCATACCCTTACTGAACGATTTCTAGATAAAGGTTACGATGCAAAATTTCTTCAGGATACTTTATCAGAAGTTAGTCAAATGGATAGAAACCAATTATTAAGGAATGTCAGTAGAGCTGATCAAAATGATTCTTCTTATAACCTGCCATTTGTTACTCCGTTTTCAAGTCAGCATATGAGTGTCAAAAACATCATAAAACGGCACTGGCATATTCTGGGTAATGATTCCGTTTTGGGATCCTCCCTTCCAGCTAAACCGCGTATAGTTTTCAAGGGGGCTCCTACTTTAAGAGATAAGATAGCACCCAATATTTTAGAACCACCTGCACCTAAGCCTACCTTTCTAAGCCAACTGACAGGCTTTTACAAGTGTAATAGATGTCGAGTATGTTCATTTAGTTCCAACAAATGTAGATCAGTCAAACAATTTACAGCTACTAGCACTAATAGGGTCCATGCTATCAATCCGTTTATTTCCTGCATGACCACTGGTATAGTTTATCTCCTCCAGTGCCCATGCGGGCTTCAATATATAGGGCGAACTAAAAGACCCCTGCAGGTTAGATTAAATGAACATGTGTCCAACATACTCAAAGGGTTCCCGAAGCATTCAGTGTCCAAACACTATGCCCTGGTTCATGGCAAAAACCCCAAGAATACACTTTTCTTGGGGATAGACAAATTTGAACCTCATTGGAGGGGGGAACCCTTGGTGAGGGGCATATCAAAGTTAGAGATGACTTGGATACACCGTGCCAAAACATATGTGCCGTTTGGTCTCAACGTTGATGTTGAGGTTAATGCTTTTATTGATAATTCATGATTATTATTATTATATTTTACCTTTCCTGGTTTTCCCGGTATAAAAAAGTTTTTTTAAAAATTTTTTTTAATTTTTCTTTAATTTTTCATATACTTTGCAAATAAGAATTACACCTAGTCTTATTGTTACCTTTAAAGAGGTTTACTGTTAAGATGTGTACTAGTACTTATCTACTTAGCTTATCCTTGGATCGGATTTAATTGCTTTTGGATACTAATTTTTATATATTTTTACCCTTCAGTACAATGTGGCCTTCACTGACTACACTATGTTAAGCATGGCTCTCTGCAAAGAAATTGCAATTCCTTTTGTTGCCACCAGATGGCATTGCAATTATATTGCTATCGTTAATGTCGAGCTTGACCCGATTCTTTTGGGTTTAGATGACACCGTTTTAGGATCGACAATACATAAATTTTCTGATTTTATTTCCTTTTTGTTTTGGTATAACTAGCTTTCATTAAGGATGTAATGTGTAATCGAGACTTTGCTTGGTTCTTTGCAGGGAGACCATGCATCTCTCTTAATTGCCATTAATTGGTGTTCTTAACTTAATAATGTACTCAATGTCTGATATGTTTTTTCAGATAATTATTTATGTAACCTGCAGCGAGCGGGACTGTTCAAATTGCCTTGCTTGCTATGCACAATTAGGGATGCTAGGCTGTGCCCGGATATCATTGTGGTACCATGAATTGGATGCCCCGTTCCCACATTTAAGATGGCGGAGCGGTCCTCATTGCTCTCCGGTGGCCCAGCCCCATCCCTTCTGGTTAAATAGATGGCGTCAGTACGCCGTCCGCACCTTTGAAAACGTCATCTGTGACGAAACGTCGTAAGGACACGGCGTACTGACGTCATCCGATCGCGACCAGGAAGTGCGGACGAGCGGAGACCGTCCGGCCGGCGGCCTTGATATACATGCTCCCCATTTCCTCGTTTCTGTAAGTTTTATTCTCTTTTTCTTCAATAAATCGTATGGTTTTACACTACGGAGGTCTTTTCTTTTATTTGGTGGTGATTATCCTGGTCTCATTGGAGTCACTCGTATTGGAGTCACTTGCCCTGGAGTCCACTGCAGGTTCCGTGAAGCTCATCATCCCTATAGGCTCATTTACCATCCCCTTAGGGTAAGAGGCAAATCCTACTGGTGAAGGCTGGCGTCCTGTCATACTTGACTCTCTTGCTCTATTTGGCTCAATCTGATTTCTATCTGGTAAGAGGCGAGTGATATTGGTGGTGGTTATCTACATAGAAGACACCCATTTAGGATTTTCTATTCACATTGGCAAACATATCTTTACACTGTGGTAAGAGGCGACTCCGGCTGTCACAGGATTGCACTTATATGATTGCATGTTTTTCAGCTATCTTTGGTAAGGGGTACCTTAGGTGTCCCTATTAGAGCATTTCTCTTTTTCTTTTTTCTGATTTTCATACACTGGCGGAGTTCACACTATTCATCCAGTTGTTAGTCACTCACTTTGGTGTATTTTTTCATCCGTTTTTGTTGGGTTTTATGCTATTGCGTTTTTATCTTTCCTCCAATTTTTTGAGTCTACGCGAGATATTGGTTCCAGTCTACTATCAAAGAGACGAGATTAGCTTCTGAGAACCTGCCTTTTGATTTACCAGCTCTGGTAAGCGTATACCCATAGAGAGCCTGTTTGGATACTGTGTTCCTGATTTATATGGACTTTATGGACTTTATTTTCCATTATTCAAGTTAGCGCGACTTTTTATAGAAATCAAAATTTATTTGGCAAGGCAAACCCCCGCGAATCTCGCTGGAAAAGTTGCATCTCCCGAAGAACATGGGGGGGGGGCTGGTCTTCCGAATGTTAGACTGTATAATCTTGCATGTTTGTTGAGGTATGGGCTGGACTGGCTTGGGGAGGGAAATTGTTACACTAACAACACTTTGGAGGAGCAAATAGTTTGGCGGGCATTCTGCATAGCAAATTCTCATCTTTACCAAAAACTATACAACAACACATTTTGCTAAGAGATACTTTAATAGCCTGGAGGGAAACCCGCAAGAAATTACATGTTTCATTAGGCATTTCAAAGTATCTATCATTGATGGGAAATCCAATGTTTCCCCAGGCAAGGGACCATCTTGCCTTTGAATATTGGAAATCTAAGGGCTTGGTGAAAGCATACTCTTTGATACAAATGGAAAGCGGGACCTCCAGACTTAAATTTAAATCTTTTCAGGATCTTGCTGCAGAATATGATCTTCCTAAATGTCACTTCCTGGCCTACCACCAAGCAACTTTGTATATATCTACATGTGCGCCAAGCCTGTTAGAGGGCTTTCAACATACAATGATTGACACTCTGATACAACAGAGGTCCTACTCAATATCCACAATATTTAAATTATTGCAAGACAAACTGCTCCCCCCCTCTACAGATAGAATGTTTGAAAAGTGGCATATCGATTTTCCTGGATTAGAGTTTTCACATCTGATACTTCAGGGCTATAGGCTTATCCGGACAGTTACGGTGAACGAAATATGGAGAGAGACTCAATTTAAATGTATTAATAAAGCCTATATTCCAGCCCTCTTCACCAAAGATAAGAGAACTAAAGCTATATATCCTCTCTGTAAGTCAATCAGGCCCACACTGGCTCATAGATTTTGGCACGCTCCCAGAGTGATTCCATTCTGGGATAGAGTAGTGCACTATGCCAATGCGGTAATGAATACCGACCTACGGAAATCTCTGCATCTTATGCTATTCGGAATAAACTTGCCAAATAATACCTCTCAGACAAGCTTATCATCCACTGTCCCGCCGTGGATACATCTATGTTTTTTGGCGGCTAAGAGGACCATTTTAAAATCATGGATCCAGCCTCGTCCCCCTACTCTATCTGCTCTTAAAAGGGAGCTTTGGTCATTATTGCATAAGGAACGAACGGATACAGTTTTACAACATTATATCTCCACAAAAACGTTCTTTGACAAATGGCAATCCTTTATAGAGCAAGAACTTGCAGACGTGGACATTCAATACTTTATGAAACCTTTCAGATACACGGACTGGTACTTAAAAGCAGAAATAGAACGAACTTTGGGAAAACTAAAGATAAGTGATTCGTAGGCCTGAATAATGCTCCACCTTATTCTCTGCCTATATTAAGTTATTATATGGACGTATGCAGTGTTGACGGACCAACATTTTAGGATATATATGGGAACACCCATCTCCAATAGCAATAGTAAAAAATAAAAATTAATCAATCGGACCAGCCCATGTTAAGATGTTGAGAAACTATATTCTTTCCCCCTTTTCTTTTTTTTTTTTCTATTCTTTATATTACTATAGAGCATAGATTTTGATATTATGATTATTCTGCTTTGTTATGTTTGTATGACTTGTTGGCTATAAAAAAATTTTTTTTATAAAAAGAGATTTAAAAAGGAAAAAACAAAAAAACAAAAAGAAAAAAAAAAAGAAAGAATAAAAGCCTTAGAAATTCCCTTTCCTCATGCCTTAGCTAATATGTGTGGCAATCATTATTAAAAACATGCCCCAGTGGCCTAATGGATAAGGCACTGGCTTCCTAAGCCAGGGATTGTGGGTTCGAGTCCCATCTGGGGTGTTTGAAATCTTGCTTGTCTCTTTCAACCAGGGACTCTTTACAAGCGCTTGCCAAGGCGAGTATGAAGAATAAAAGCCTTAAAAATTCCCTTTCCTTATGCCTTAACTAATATGTGTGGCAATCATTATAATCATTACAACAACAATCTTATAGGGGAAATCATTCTCCTTACTTTGATGATGAGGTCGATTCTAGAAATATGTCTCCTTATAATTACAACCAATCCCAACCTGGGCCGAGTCATCGTTGGGATTTTCCCAGAGAAAATCAAAACGGGAAGAGAGGTTCCGACCAAAGAGAGGCACCAAAGGGGGGAGGCGCAAAAGGAAAAAGACAACGAACCTAACTCAATCAGGTATATTCAATCTAAGTAAGGTCCAATTGTCAGAATCAGAACTATATACTTTGGATAGAGGACTTAAGTTTGTTCCCCCTAGGTCCATGAACAAATTTAACACCTTCATAGATATTCAAAAATTTATAAGGAAAATGAATGTTCAAAGATACATCTTGACCAACCCTCGCCCAATTACTTCCAACAATCATTCCACAGAGATTGTCCATTCCGGATTGTCTAACCCTTCATTATTTAATCCCCCAGGGAAGATAGCACCAGCTGTCACAGTTTTTAGGGATTTAGTATTAAAGGATTTGGCTTCATTGCCTCTTAACCACTTGCCGACCGCCGCAAGTACATTTACTGCGGCAGTCAGCCCCGTGCAGGCAAAGTGACGTAGTACTAAGCCGCTCGCTCCCGTCGTTCTGGGGCGCGCTCCCGCGTGCCCCCACCGCCGTCGATGACCTGATTGGGTTCAGAACCGATCAGTCTTCAGGTCCAGGCCAATGATTTTTGGCCTGGACCTGTTGATCGGTCCTGCCCAATCAGATTCCATGCTGAGCCTGTGTAATGTAAACACAGGCTCAGAAAAGACCCGCTCTCCCCTCCCATGATCCTTTTTGGATACATTGAGAGGAGAGAGCACATCTAACTGTGAGTACTGCACCAAGCACGCATACACACACTTAGATAGGCACATTTAATCCCCGATCGCCCCCCCAGTTAACCCCTACACCCCCTGTCACAACACACACTGTATACTGTTTATAGCATTTTCCTATATACCTGTATAATTGTGATTTGTGACCAGGTGTAGCGCTTGCGGCCCTCCCTTTTACACTTAAAATACCCGCCACCCCCCCATAAAGATTTAACCCCCTGATCCCCCCTAATCCCCCCTGATCACCCCCAGTTAACCCCTTCCCCCTGTCACATTGCACACTAATACAAACATAATATACTGCTTTTCTGTATTTTGTATTAGTGCGATTGTGACTTGAGTTAGCGCTAGCGACTTCGTTTCTGTCCCAAGTAGGTTTAGAGTCCCCGCCACCCCCCCAATAAAGATTTAACCCCCTGATCACCCCTACACCCCCTGTCACAACACACACTGTATACAGTATATAGCATTTTCCTATATACCCGTATAAGTGTGACTTGTGACCAGGTTTAGCGCTTGCGGTCGTTCCTTTTATCCTTAGGATACCCGCCACCCCCTCCCAATAAAGATTTAACCCCCTGAAACCTCCTGACCCCCCCTGATTACCCCCAGTTAACCCCTTCCCCCCTGTCACATTGCACACTAATACAAACATAATATACTGTTTTTCTGTATTTTGTATTAGTGCGATTGTGACTTGAGTTAGCGCTAGCGAATTAGTTTCTGTCCCAAGGAGGCTTAGGGTCCCCGCCACCCCCCATAAAGATTTAACCCCCTGATCCTCCCCTGATCACCCCAGTTAACCCCTTCATTGCCCTGTCACAGTGTCACTTTTATAGTGTAAGAAGAAGCAGCTTGGTATGTATATTGTCTTGTCTCATGTGGCGGAGATCCAGGGGAGATCTCTGAGTTGAAGCTTTTTCTTAGGAAGCGTCAATACAACCGAAATGCCTCCTTGGTTCTGGAGAGAGATTATGGGAAATATTACTCGCCTGATCCTTACCAGAACTGTAAGCAAGGCATAGCAGTTAAGATGGTCATAGGGCTGAGGGATAGTATGGGTTCCCTGGTGAAGTCTAGATCAGGGATCCTGGAGATCTTCAGGTCATATTACACAGACCTTCTGGGAAAAAAGGACCTTAATCGGGACAGGATGCAAAGCTTTCTGGATTCTACTCCAGGATTGGGTACATTGCCTTTGATGGATTTGACAAAGTCAATTTCAGCAGATGAGGTAGTTTGTGCTATAGAAAAGCTGGCTACCAAAAAATCACCTGGGCCAGATGGGCTGACAGCTGAATTTTATAAGTGTTTTAAGTCCATTCTGGCTCCCTTTTTAGCAGAGGTTTATAACAGCTGTTAAGAAGAGGATTCGCTCCCTGCCTCCAGAGGCAATCTGCTGTGATTCTTCTGTCAAAAGGTAAAGACCCCTCAATGTGTGAGTAGCAGGCGATTTGTTGTCCAATCATCAGCACTGCTCGGTCCAATGCAGAAATACCTTTTCAGCAGTTTTAGCCATCGGGGAGGCTTGGAGCAATGCAGGGCTGCTGGATGGAGAAAGTATTTGCTGACATTGGATCAGGCGAAGACTTTTGATTGAGTCAATCTGAGTACCTGTATTTGCTACTTGGTAGATATGGCCTGCAGGGCAGGTTTATAGATTGGCTGAAAACATTATATAAAGGAGCTGAGGGCTTCCCACGTGTTAATGGTTTGGTTGGACAGCCTTTTGAGGTTTGCTCTGGTGTGCACCAGAGGTGTCCTTGAGCCCCCTGCTATATGCATTCGCAATTGACCCCTTCATAAGAAAGTTACAGGGTGCATCATTGTGCGGGATACCTTTGGGCATTGCTGGTGTGCTGCCTTTAAAGGTCGCGGCCTATGCCGCTGATGTGTCTATTATCTCTGGGATGAAGGAGGCGCAGGAGGTGGTCTCTGTGATAGAGCAGTACATCTAGGCTTCTAGCTCTAAAGTTAACCATGAAAAGAGTGATGATTTTTGGATGGGCGAGGAGGGTGAAAGCTTCGAACTTCTGAATGCCTTCCCAGAGCCCCAGCAGGAAATTAAAGTTTTGAGCATTAAATTTGTCCTGGTGACTATGGTCATCGAAATTAGGAAAGCAGGTTGGTGGATGCCAATGCCAAAGACTTGATCAGAACGTACCTGATCCTTTTTATATGTCAGCTTTGTCTGTATCTTGCCAGAATCTCTCTATGCAAGGGCATAAAGCTGCTTTTTCCAACTGTTATGGGGAAATAGGCTGAACCTGATCAAACACAATGTAACTTACCTGTCCAGGCGGGAGGGTGGCCTAGGAATGGTCAAACCTATAGTTTTCCTTTCTCTGCTCCTTTTAAAGTACAATCTTGGTAATATGTTAGCAGAGACTCCACCGGATTCTGGGTTTTGGGCTTTGTTGTAGTGTGTCATTGGCCTTAACCACTTAAGCCCCAGCCCTATTTCGGACACTTTTTGTTTACAAGTTTAAATCAGTATTTTTTCCTAGAAAACTACTTAGAACCCCCAAACATTATATATATTTTTTTAGCAAAGACTCTGGAGAATAAAATGTCGGTCATTGTAATATTTTTTATCACGCGGTATTTGCGCAGCGGTCTTTAAAGCGCCATTTTTTTGGAAAATTTTTGAAAAATCACATTTCACTAATTTTAAAAAATACTAAACAGTAAAGTTAGCCCATTTTTTTTGTATATTGTGAAAGAACATGTCACGCCGAGTAAATAGATACCCAACATGTTACGGTTTAAAATTGCGCCCCCCCGTGGGATCGCGACAAACTACGGTCAATAGAGATCTCAATCTGCGACGCTTTAAATTTATTTAACGGTTACCAGTTTTCAGTTAGAGTGTAGCTCTTTTTTTTAAATTATTGCTCACGCTCTGGCGATCGCGGCGATACCTCACATGTGTGGTTTGAACAGCGATTTCATTTGCGGCTCGACTTCCGTATACGTTTTTTTTTGTGCGCGAGCTAACGGTGACGGGGGCGGCTAAATTTTTTTCTTTTTCCCATTTATTTTATTTATTTTTTTAACTTTATTAAAGTTTAAAAAAAAAAAAAAATCTGATCACTTTTATTGCTGTCACAAGCAATGTAAACATCCCTTGTGACACCAATATGTAGTGACAGGTACACTTTATGGAGGGATCGAGGGTCTAAAAGACCCTAGACCCCTCCACTACACTTCCCTGTATGCAAAACGCCGAAAACGGCATTTTTGCATACAGCCGTTTTTCAAATTTGCCGCCTTTTGCAGCACAGTAACCCGGAAGTGACGTCATGGACGCCGCCTCCGGGTTACGTCATCGGAGACCCGATCGATGCCGTTTCCGGCATTCATCGGGACTCCATCCAGCCGGCGGACGTGCCGGCTGGGTGCTCGGGGCTCCCGGTGGAACGGGAGCCCCGGGCAAAGCCACGGAAGGCGGCGGGAGGGGGGGGACGTCCCCTCCCGCCCCCCCCGGGTACCGATCGAGCGGCTCCCGAGCCGCATCGGTCAGTACCGACGGAAAGCCAACCGTCGGCTCTAAACCACGGTACCGGGATGGTGCCTCTAGCTAGAGGCATCATCCCGGTACACTACCGCAAAGTTTACCGACGTAGACCTACGTTAGTATGCGGTAAGTGGTTAAGGGATTGCCCAGGCTCCGTAATGAAGGAGGGGTTGTGTTTAATTAATTTGGGAATGCCCCCTACAAATAACTAAAATTATAACTGTGGCACAAATACTTCCCCAGAATCTCTGATGTCTGCTGTATGTGCCACCAGGACACTGGCACATTGATACATATTTAGTGACAGTGCCCAGTGTTGCAAACATCTTAGAGGAGATCCATCGCATTATGGTGGCGATCTCGAGTCTTCCTCTGGAATTTACTCCTGCTCACTATTTACTCTATCATTCCAAGTACCTAAGCGCCTATATTTTAAATTGTTAGACATGCATATAGTCAACGTAGTCTGATTACTTGTCCCTGTCTGTTGGCGGACAACCAGTCATTTTTGCGGAATGGTTCTGGTGCCTGACAAAATCTCAACCATGGAGGAACTAATCCATACTTTTCAGAACAGACACATCCAATTTCATAACACCTGGTTCTTTTGGATCCACTATAAAACCACAAAAGAGAATGCTGCTCACATGGTGTGACTGTGTATACAGGAAGGTCAGGTACTGTTGTTAGAGGGCGCTAGGGCTGACTTGATGGGTCTCTGGGCTTACAGTCAGGGTCTCTATTTGGGCTACTCCTTGATTGAGGGGTACTTTGTGAGGTTGTATTGCTGCTCTCTATAAGGCAACGTAGCCTTGGAAAGAGCTTCAAGTGAGGGTCTCCCCCCTCTTCTCTATTCTGTGTGCTTTTGGTGGCTTCTCGCCCCCCCCCCTCTTCTCTTCTCTCCTCGCCTTCCCCTTCTTTGTCACCCTGCCATCTTTAATTGCTGCTTTTTGGGTTCCCCCTATATTTCCTATGTCTGACATGACACTTCAGGACAGCATGTATGCTGGTGTAATGTTAAAAAACCCTACCCCAGGAAAATTCCCTACCCTCGTCACTTCCTGTGCACGTACGTCATCCAACAGCTGAGCAGCTTCCCACTGCGCATGTTCCCAGCTGTGGAGGGTAGGGAATTTTCATGGGGTAGTATTTTTTTAACGTTACATATATCAGTTGTTGCCGCGCTTCCCACTGCGCATGCCCAGCCACTACATTAAATCATCTCCACTTCAACCCTGAGATTTCCCTGCGGGCGCGTGTCATTCATCAGCAGGTGCGGCGTCCCACATGATCTCGGCTCCGTGATTTATATTTTCATAGACCCGCCGCCGCTTTTACATTTTGGAGCCGAGATCAGGGAATTCTGACGGGTTGGAGCGGAGATGATTTAATGTTGGAGCGGAGATGATTTAATGTACGCGCGGCAACAGCTGATGCGGTGTAACGTTAAAAAACACTACCCCGTGAAAATTCCATACCCTCCAGAGCTGTGAGCATGCGCAGTGGGAAGCTGCTCAGCTGTTGAATGACGTACGTGCACAGAAGGTGACGAGGGTAGGGGATTTTCACGGGTAGGGTTTTTTCACGGTACACTGGCTCAGGCTGTCTGTGTAACTCTTGCAGCATGGATGGTCGTGGGAGGGACCAGGCAGGCACCACAGAGTCTGGGAGAGACAGACAGGTCACAGACTGTGACCTGTCTGTCAGTGTCTCTGATCATAGAGGCGCGGGCTGCCTCTTTCACTGTGTGTCAGGTCAGGAGGAGAGAGAGAGAGTGACTCACTACTGTCAGTCAGGACAGATGAGTCGGGCAGTGTATTTTTGCAGCCGCGGTGCCTACACTCAGTGACACAGTGATGGTCCTGAGTAGCGCCGGCTGTACAGTAAAGGAGGTGGCGGGAGAGGGGAGAGGTAAGAAGTGACAAGAAATGGCCAGGCGCCCTAGGCGGCTGCTTAAATTGCCTAGTGTAATGTTCTGGTACCTTTGGGTACCCTAATTCCTCTTTTCCTAAGTGTATGCGCCCCACCATTCTCTTTTGGTAAGGTGCGCATACACCTTTAAGACTGATGCTGTCATCACTGAGCGCCGCTGGAGCGGCTATTTCAACCGCCGGCGGTCTCACTCACATTGTTCGTTCAATGTGCCTTGATGCTAACCTGCTTTGAAGCTCACATGCTTGCAAGCATACCTCGCTGTCGGAACCACGCTGCGCTGATCCCTGTATCCCGCTACCGGATCATCCGCTCTTGCCGAACCTCTCCTCTGCTACATTGCTACTAGTGATAAGTACCCCACAGGGGAAACCTTTATAGCCTTCATACTAAAGTTTACACTATCTAGCTCTGCATACTAAGGACTATTACTACATCTGCATTATCTAAGATTGCTAGCTCTTGAGCCTACTACCATCTGCTCTTGCACTGGGTTGGTCTCTCCTGTATGTTCACCTGCTACTCTATCATCTGCTACCATACATGATTGCTAACCTATCTGCATCCCGCATCCCATCTGCTACTATCTTACTTTCAAGAACATTCCTTTCAAGTGTCTGTTATCTACCATCTCTACCCAACCTGTCTCTTCAGCCTATCATCACTATATTATTATATACATAAGTCACTCTAGGAACATCTTATTGAGTGTGTGTATCTACTTGCTGAATTGAGATCATCCACACATGATGAGTCTTGGGAGTTGGGATTGGTGTCTCAGCGTTTCTCTACATGACTACTGAAGTGGAATATTTCTGCAGCTGTAAATCCACATTATACATAAAACGCAGGAGCGTTACAGATTGAACGAACCTCAAATGGATTCAGCAGAAATAACCACTCAGGTGACACAATTAAAACAACAAGTAACTGCGTTAATACACGCACTTGCTGATGCTGAATTAAAAGAAGACAATCAGGCTCTGACGCAGCAGGTAACTAGACTGACACAACTTACCACTGCTCAGTCCCCTGAACCCAAAATAAATCCTCCTTTGGTATTTACAGGCGATCGCAAAAAATTTCGCGAATTTAAAAACGCATGTGAGTTACTTTTCTTGCTAAAACCCCGTACCTACCTTACTGATCACATTAAGGTTTGTACTATTATTTCTTACCTAACAGGCGATCCTCGGGCCTGGGCAGACTCTCTTTTTGAGAAAAGCGATCAGCTTCTCAACTCCTATGCCTTGTTTCTAGCAGAACTTACTAGCCTATATGATGATCCCAATAGGCAGAGTACTGCCGATCTTCAATTAAGGTCCTTGAAACAAGGTAGGAGACCTGTGGAAGACTCTGTCGCCGAATTTAAGAGATGGACCCTTGATTCAGAATGGAATGATGCATCTCTGAAAACCCAATTTAGGCTTGGCCTATCAGAGGCCGTTAAAGACGAGCTCGCCCGAGCGGATCTGCCAAAAACCCTGGATGCATTGATACAACTCAGTATCACCATAGATAGAAGACTACGAGAAAGAAAGGCTGAAAAAATGGGAATGCCATTATCCAGTTCTTCTCGGATTTCGGCCGTTGACCCCACTCCTATGGAGGTAGGAACCATACGCCCACCTCTATCAACTATGGAAAGAGCCAGAAGACGATCTGGTAATCTCTGCTTGTACTGTGCATCCCCGGATCACAAGATAAACGTCTGTCCCCTAGTCTACAAAAAGAAGGGTGAGTGTTCACATGTCCTCCTAGGGGGATTGACAACTTCAATTACTAACCCTTACCTTTTTGTTTGCTTAACATTACAGTGGGACCAGAACAGGATTACTACTAAGGCCATGATTGACACAGGATCTTGTGGAAATTATATTGACATACGTTTTGCTGCTTTAAATAAAGTTCCTATTATTTCTAAACCTAAACCTGTCTCAGTGAGTCTTATTAACGGTGTTCCCTTATCCTCTGGTCCGATCACTGATCAGACACAGGCACTCCTAGTCACTACTAACGGGTCTCATATGGAGACCACTACCTTCGATCTAATACCTTCACCCCACTTTCCCATTGTTTTGGGACTTCCCTGGTTACACACACATCAACCAACCATAGATTGGAAGGAACGGACCCTGGCCTTCCTCTCTTGCTATTGCGAGGGTACGTGTAACCTCCCGTCTTTCGGGAAGATCCTGTCTGTGGTGACAGATGAGATTGCACCACTATGTTATCAGGATCTCTCTGAGGTTTTTCTTGAGAAAAATGCTCAAGCACTACCTCCCCATCGAGACTATGATTGTAGTATTGATCTACTCCCAAATAGCAAATTGCCGTTCGGTCATGTTTATCCTCTTTCGCAGGATGAACTTTCCCATCTCAAAGACTATTTGGATGAGAATTTGAAAAAAGGTTTTATTAGACCTTCCACTTCTTCCACAGCAGCAGGACTCTTTTTTGTCCGCAATAAGGACTCAAGTCTCAGGCCTATCATCGACTATAGGCAATTGAATGCTATTACAATAAAAGATCGCTATCCTCTACCGCTTATCCCTGAGCTCATTGAGCAGGTGCGTGGAGCTACCTATTTTTTAAAATTGGACCTGAAAGGAGCATACAATCTCATTCGAATCCGTGATGGACACGAGTGGAAGACTGCATTCAGAACCAGATACGGATTGTTCGAATATCTTGTAATGCCATTCGGGCTATGCAACGCCCCTGCAGCCTTTCAACGATTTATAAACGATATTTTCAGAGACTTACTAGATGTCTGTGTTGTGGTATATCTGGACGATATACTTATATATTCACGATCCTTGTCTGAACACATAAGACATGTAAGACTAGTATTATCGAGATTGCTTGCACACAACCTATACGTGAAACTGAAAAAATGCTTGTTTCATAAAGAAGAAGTACTGTTTCTAGGCTACATCATATCCAAAACAGGAATCAAGATGGACATGAGTAAGATATCCTGCATTCAGGATTGGCCTACACCAACCACACGCAAGGCGCTACAGCGATTCCTTGGATTTTCAAATTTCTACAGGAAGTTCATCAGAAACTTCTCTGCCATTGTGAGACCCCTCACACAGCTCACTAGCATTAAAAGACCATTCAAATGGTCAGATGAAGCAAATAAAGCTTTTCACCTGTTAAAGACAAGGTTTACTTCTGCTCCCATACTACGCCATCCAGACCCATCCCTCCAATACATTCTGGAAGTAGATGCGTCAAACATGGCAGTAGGAGCAATACTCTCCCAACGATTAACTCACACTTCACCACTTCATCCAGTCGCCTTCTTTTCTAAATCCTTAAGCAGTCCAGAGGTAAATTACCCCGTGGGTGAAAAGGAACTGCTCGCTATAAAATTGGCTCTGGAGAATTGGCGACATCTACTCGAAGGCACCCGATTACCAATACTTATATACACGGACCATAAAAATCTTCAATATCTTCAGACTAACAAAACTCTCTCTCACCGACAGGTACGATGGTCACTATTCTTTCTAAGGTTTAACTTCCTAGTGACCTACACACCTGCAGATAAGAACAAAAAGGCGGATGCACTATCACGACTAACTGAAGAAAACTACTTCGAAATCCCTTCCGTTCCTATAATACCTCACAAACGTATTATTGGAGTTGTCCGTTCTTTGAAGGAAGAGGTTTTGCATGGTATAAGTTTGGATTCACCCCCACCACAACTAAATACTGATGCAGAAGGCTTCCTCTACTACAACGACAAACTTTACATACCACCTACCATGCGCACCAAGATCTTGGAATTATCGCATGATGTGCCTATGGCAGGACATATGGGTATGACAAAGACTCTTAATCTGATTACCAGGCAATTCTGGTGGCCTGACATGAAAACATCTATACAAAAATTCGTCTCTTCATGCAATGTCTGTGCCAGGTCCAAAATTGACACTACGAGACCATCCGGTCTACTATGTAGTCTACCAATACCCCAAACTCCATGGGAAGTTGTGTCCTTGGACTTTATAGTAGAACTACCCCCTTCCAAAGGATTTAATACCATCTTGGTGTCAGTGGACCATCTGACAAAAATGGCACATTTCATTGCTATTCGCAGACTACCTTCGTCCAAACAAACGGCAGAACTCCTGATGAAACATGTCTTTAAGTTACATGGTATCCCAAAAACTCTTCTGTCTGACCGTGGATCACAATTTATTTCCAAGTTCTGGCAAGAACTATGTCACATACTACGAATTGAGCGAAAGCTCACTTCTCCTTACCATCCGCAGACCAACGGACAGACTGAAAGAGTCAACCAATGCATCGAGCAATATTTACGTTGTTACACTTCTTACCAACAGGATGATTGGGTGGATCTTCTCCCTCTGGCAGAATTTGCCTACAACAACGCAACCCACAGTACGACCAAGCAGAGTCCGTTCTACTTGAACTATGGGTTTCATCCCTCTATTCTTCCACCACGCATCCTTCCTTCAAATAACCCAGTAGCCTCAGACTATCTTACCCAAATAAAGGACTCTCTGGGTTTGCTTAATACTACCATTGCACACGCTCATAGTCAACAAAAGAAGTACTATGATCTTCGCAGAAGACCTTCTCCTCAGTATGCTATCGGGGACCTCGTTTGGCTCTCAACAAAAAATTTAAGACTGAAAATCCCTAGCAAAAAGCTTGGACCTCTGTTCTTGGGACCTTTCCCAATCAAGAAACTTATTGGAAAAGCTGCAGTACAGCTTACATTGCCAATAGACCTCAAAATACATCCCATTTTCCATGTGTCGCTACTGAAGCCCCATGTTCCTGACCAAGGAATAAGGCCTACTATCCCACTTCCTCCTCCTGTACAAGTTGAAGGTGGAGAAGAATATGAGATAAAAGAGATTCTGGATTCTCGTATCCACAGAAGAAGACTTCAATACTTAGTTCGATGGAAGAACTATGGGCCCCAAGACGACACCTGGCTAAACACCTCTGACATACATGCCCCTAGATTAATCCGCAATTTTCATGCGAAGTACCCAGACAAACCAGCTCCAGAGGCCTTCAGGAGCTGGCCTTAAGGGGGGGGGGGTACTGTAATGTTCTGGTACCTTTGGGTACCCTAATTCCTCTTTTCCTAAGTGTATGCGCCCCACCATTCTCTTTTGGTAAGGTGCGCATACACCTTTAAGACTGATGCTGTCATCACTGAGCGCCGCTGGAGCGGCTATTTCAACCGCCGGCGGTCTCACTCACATTGTTCGTTCAATGTGCCTTGATGCTAACCTGCCTTGAAGCTCACATGCTTCCAAGCATACCTCGCTGTCGGAACCACGCTGCGCTGATCCCTGTATCCCGCTACCGGATCATCCGCTCTTGCCGAACCTCTCCTCTGCTACATTGCTACTAGTGATAAGTACCCCACAGGGGAAACCTTTATAGCCTTCATACTAAAGCTTACACTATCTAGCTCTGCATACTAAGGACTATTACTACATCTGCATTATCTAAGATTGCTAGCTCTTGAGCCTACTACCATCTGCTCTTGCACTGGGTTGGTCTCTCCTGTATATTCACCTGCTACTCTATCATCTGCTACCATACATGATTGCTAACCTATCTGCATCCCATCTGCTACTATCTTACTTTCAAGAACATTCCTTTCAAGTGTCTGTTATCTACCATCTCTACCCAACCTGTCTCTTCAGCCTTCCATCACTATATTATTATATACATAAGTCACTCTAGGAACATCTTATTGAGTGTGTGTATCTACTTGCTGAATTGAGATCATCCACACATGATGAGTCTTGGGAGTTGGGATTGGTGTCTCAGCGTTTCTCTACATGACTACTGAAGTGGAATATTTCTGCAGCTGTAAATCCACATTATACATAAAACGCAGGAGCGTTACACCTAGTGGTAGTGCCGGCCCTGTCAAGTAGTCTTCACTTACCAGCTGAATCCGGGTTCCCGGCCTGGTCAGCAGAGGCTGGTTGGGGAGAGCTGGGAAAGCTCGGTTGGGGCTGGCAGGGGGAGGAGAGTCTCCAGTGGGACATGGAACCGGCCTCTGCTCAGACACAGTTTACACCTTCCATGCTGGGGGGGGGGGGGGGCTGCGCTCTGTCCTTGTCTTCATCCCACACTTAGTAGGTCAGCGGCGGGGGCTTTTTACTTCCCTTCACCAGGAATCCTTTAGGCATGTCTGTAGCAGAAGCCCCCCTGCCCCCTGGCCCAGTCCTCCCCTGCCTGTGACATCACTTCTGCGTCAGCCTCTAAATGTCCCCAGATAGCATAGCCAGGAAGCAATGTTTTGCAGTGCGATCTGCATTGCAAAACATTCAGTGGAGCACAGAGGAGACATCCAGGGTCTTTTAAGAGAACCTGTTACCTAAACATCATCAAATAGGGGACTTTTTGTCCTCTTTGTGATGGAAAAAGTTAAGAAAAAAATAAAGTTACACCCAAGCACATAAAATCCCTCACCCCAAAATTGAGATACACATGTTACAAAGCGTCGCCTATGGAAAATTTAGGGTACTGAAGTTTGTCGCCATTTCACAGGCGCACACAAATTTAAGGATTGACATGTTTGGTATTTATTTTTTCAGTGCAACCTCATCTTTTATATACTACGAAAAATATGGGTAGATTATTGTGTTTGTTTGCCCTAATATTCATTTTAGGGTATATGAAAGCAAAGGGGGGGGGGAATAATAAAATGAATATTAGGGTATTATGGGGTCGGCATATTAGATAGAATATATAGGATTATATAAAGAATACCAAGTATGTGGTAACAAGTATGTGGTAACATAATGTTGGTTTTGATCTTAAAAGAGCCGTTACCCAATACTATAATGAGGTAGGACGGGAAAGGGGGGAAAAATCGGGACTTTGAGTGAGGTGTGTGGGGTCGGTGGTCACAGTAAAATGGTACAGTCATCTAGTAAAAGGCATAGATTTATTGATTGATATGATAACATATACAAATATATACAAGCTACATCAAAGTTGCATAAATATGATGATACAAACAAAGAGCAATTGAAAACATACTAAACACAAGATCATATCAACAATGTTGGGGTGTGCACTGGAAAGGTTAGGTCATTGATGGAGAACAACGTTAAAAAGTATAGAATAGGTAAAAATGGGGGGTACATCCATATTAGGCTCGACGCGTTTCGTGGATGAATTCCACTCATCAGGAGCCGGTACACCCCAAATCATCATATGTAAGGGGGGATAAGTATATAAGGAATTGATGTGGACAGTGATCCAAAAGGTCAAGAGAAGTCTGCTCCGGGAGCTGTAGGGGCCCAAAACGCGGCCAAGGGATATCACATAGGCACTCCATGTTGCATAGGGGTGGCTAAAGCATTGAGGGGTGATATCTCAGATATTAATCTCCAAGGATTTCTACATGGATAAATAAATAACATTAATATGAAAATATTTTCACTGGTATGGCAGTGACAAATATAAATTAATGGAATCAATGTGAAGGTAAGTATTATACCTGGATGAATTAATAATATGAGTTGATCGGGGGAGATGATTGAAGTAATCTGAAACGTCTAAAAAATGGTGAAGAAAGATTATTAAGTGAAAGATAAGTAGAGAGAAAATTCCAAACCAAACCACCAAAAAACCACCAAAATGGTGAAAAGTGCTGAGGTGGGAAAGAATCAGGGGTGATTGAGTGAATGGGATTATGAGAAAGAGGGAATACTAAAAAGAATACCCGATTTCAAAAAAAGGTCTGAAAAATTGAAGTGGTAAAAAACAAACAAAAGGAAACGATTGGTGAGAAGTGGATAGGTGTTGTTTGGTACTCGACCAAAACACAGAGGGAAGGTGATGGGAAGTGTAGTGGTGACCAAGGGGTGCTCAAGTGGAGGAACGTGAAAGGAATGGAAGATGTGAGGAGAAAGAAACGCCAAGGGAAATACCTATATGCGGCCACAAGAGGGGCTCCTAGCGTCACGTCCAAGCACCAGAAAGTAGAGGAAACAGTGTCACGTCCAGGGCCAAATGCCATCCTGGATCTCGACACAAATGACCTCCCTTATATGTGGCGCGAGATTGAAATCACATGACGGCGCGAGGACGCCAACGAGTGACGTCACACGCACGGCATGGAAGACGTGGCGCCGAGGCGCAAAGGGGAAGTCGCCCACTCTCCCGCGCCCGATAGAAAGAGGGGCGGAAGGGGAGGAGGGAGGCCCCCGAAGCGCCTCGCAGCTCCCGGATCTAAACAACAGACCAATGGAACTGTCCAACCATAAATGACAATCTAAACATTCCCAGTGCAGTATTACCCATATTGTGAAAAGAATAATGTAATGATGTATGTATGTGGAAATGGTAAATGCAAACCAAACCAAAGAGGTCTGCATGAGGGCCAACCGCAAACGAACCACACACCTCCATCCCTATTGGATGTTAAAAGCACAATAACAAAGGACAAACAAAGACAAAACAAACAAAAACGAAGACAGTTGGGACTTTAAATGAGGCGGTGTCCATCCAGGGCCACCCGCCTCCATCCCTAATCGAGTATATGAAAGCAAAGGGGGGGGGGGGGAATAATAAAATGAATATTAGGGTATTATGGGGTCGGCATATTAGATAGAATATATAGGATTATATAAAGAATACCAAGTATGTGGTAACAAGTATGTGGTAACATAATGTTGGTTTTGATCTTAAAAGAGCCGTTACCCAATACTATAATGAGGTAGGACGGGAAAGGGGGGAAAAATCGGGACTTTGAGTGAGGTGTGTGGGGTCGGTGGTCACAGTAAAATGGTACAGTCATCTAGTAAAAGGCATAGATTTTTTTTATAAATTTAATTTATTATTAGATTTTTATATAATCCTATATATTCTATCTAATATGCCGACCCCATAATACCCAAATATTCATTTTATTATTCCCCCCCCCCTTTGCTTTCATATACTCGATTAGGGATGGAGGCGGGTGGCCCTGGATGGACACCGCCTCATTTAAAGTCCCAACTGTCTTCGTTTTTGTTTGTTTTGTCTTTGTTTGTCCTTTGTTATTGTGCTTTTAACATCCAATAGGGATGGAGGTGTGTGGTTCGTTTGCGGTTGGCCCTCATGCAGACCTCTTTGGTTTGGTTTGCATTTACCATTTCCACATACATACATCATTACATTATTCTTTTCACAATATGGGTAATACTGCACTGGGAATGTTTAGATTGTCATTTATGGTTGGACAGTTCCATTGGTCTGTTGTTTAGATCCGGGAGCTGCGAGGCGCTTCGGGGGCCTCCCTCCTCCCCTTCCGCCCCTCTTTCTATCGGGCGCGGGAGAGTGGGCGACTTCCCCTTTGCGCCTCGGCGCCACGTCTTCCATGCCGTGCGTGTGACGTCACTCGTTGGCGTCCTCGCGCCGTCATGTGATTTCAATCTCGCGCCACATATAAGGGAGGTCATTTGTGTCGAGATCCAGGATGGCATTTGGCCCTGGACGTGACACTGTTTCCTCTACTTTCTGGTGCTTGGACGTGACGCTAGGAGCCCCTCTTGTGGCCGCATATAGGTATTTCCCTTGGCGTTTCTTTCTCCTCACATCTTCCATTCCTTTCACGTTCCTCCACTTGAGCACCCCTTGGTCACCACTACACTTCCCATCACCTTCCCTCTGTGTTTTGGTCGAGTACCAAACAACACCTATCCACTTCTCACCAATCGTTTCCTTTTGTTTGTTTTTTACCACTTCAATTTTTCAGACCTTTTTTTGAAATCGGGTATTCTTTTTAGTATTCCCTCTTTCTCATAATCCCATTCACTCAATCACCCCTGATTCTTTCCCACCTCAGCACTTTTCACCATTTTGGTGGTTTTTTGGTGGTTTGGTTTGGAATTTTCTCTCTACTTATCTTTCACTTAATAATCTTTCTTCACCATTTTTTAGACGTTTCAGATTACTTCAATCATCTCCCCCGATCAACTCATATTATTAATTCATCCAGGTATAATACTTACCTTCACATTGATTCCATTAATTTATATTTGTCACTGCCATACCAGTGAAAATATTTTCATATTAATGTTATTTATTTATCCATGTAGAAATCCTTGGAGATTAATATCTGAGATATCACCCCTCAATGCTTTAGCCACCCCTATGCAACATGGAGTGCCTATGTGATATCCCTTGGCCGCGTTTTGGGCCCCTACAGCTCCCGGAGCAGACTTCTCTTGACCTTTTGGATCACTGTCCACATCAATTCCTTATATACTTATCCCCCCTTACATATGATGATTTGGGGTGTACCGGCTCCTGATGAGTGGAATTCATCCACGAAACGCGTCGAGCCTAATATGGATGTACCCCCCATTTTTACCTATTCTATACTTTTTAACGTTGTTCTCCATCAATGACCTAACCTTTCCAGTGCACACCCCAACATTGTTGATATGATCTTGTGTTTAGTATGTTTTCAATTGCTCTTTGTTTGTATCATCATATTTATGCAACTTTGATGTAGCTTGTATATATTTGTATATGTTATCATATCAATCAATAAATCTATGCCTTTTACTAGATGACTGTACCATTTTACTGTGACCACCGACCCCACACACCTCACTCAAAGTCCCGATTTTTCCCCCCTTTCCCGTCCTACCTCATTATAGTATTGGGTAACGGCTCTTTTAAGATCAAAACCAACATTATGTTACCACATACTTGTTATCACATACTTGGTATTCTTTATATAATCCTATATATTCTATCTAATATGCCGACCCCATAATACCCTAATATTCATTTTATTATTCCCCCCCCCCCCTTTGCTTTCATATACTCGATTAGGGATGGAGGCGGGTGGCCCTGGATGGACACCGCCTCATTTAAAGTCCCAACTGTCTTCGTTTTTGTTTGTTTTGTCTTTGTTTGTCCTTTGTTATTGTGCTTTTAACATTCATTTTAGGGTGTTTTTTACTGAAATTTTGTGTTTCTTAGACCTTTGCAGTAATATCGTGGGCCTTAAAAAAATTGTAACTACCACTCATTTATTCTTTGGGGGTGTCTGCTTTAAGAAAATATATCATGTTTTACAAAATCACGTAGTACTACGTGATTTTGTACACGAGGCGTCGGCAGCAGGCTGTGGGAGGAGCCATGCAATTGCCGCTGCCCTCCTGCGATCCTTGGAGAAACCGAGAGAAGACCCGCCTGCTTATGTAAACAAAGCAGGCGGCTCTTCTGTCAGACAGGCAGGGAGAGATCAGGAGTTTCAGCTAAGCTACAACCCCGATCCCTCTGTGCCTGTCACAGAGCCCTTCCCCCACACAGTCAGTAATGACAGTTAGGCATATATTAACCCCTTTGATCACCCCCAGTGTTAACCCCTTCCCTGCCAGTGTCATTTATACAGTAACAGTGCATATTATTTAGCACTGATTACTGTATTAATGTCACTGGTCCCCAAAAAGTGTCAAAAATGTCAGTTAGGAGCCCGATCTGTCCGCCGCAATGTCGCAGTCCCGCTAAAAATTGCTGATCGCCGCCATTACTAATAAAAGAAAAAAAATTCCAAAAATCTATCCTGTAGTTTGTAAACGTATAACTTTTGCGCAAATCAATTAAAATACGCTTTTTGGGATTTTTTTTAACCAAAAATATATAGCAGAATACAAATTGGCCTAAACTGATCAAAAAAATTGGATTTTTAAAATTTTTTAATGGGAATATTTTATAGCAGAAAGTAAAAAATATGGCGTTTTTTTCAAAATTGTCATTCTTTTTTTGTTTATAGCACAAAATCTAAAAAAAAAACGCACAGGTGATCAAATACCACCAAAAGAAAGTTCTATTTGTGGGAAAAAAAGGACATCAATTGTATTAGGGTACGGTGTCGCACGACCGCAAAATTTGTCGTTAAAGTAACACAGTGCTAAATCGCAAAAAAAGGCCTGGTCATTAAGGGGGGTAAAACCTTCCGGAGCTGAAATGGTTCTATAAATTTTAAATATCAATTTAAAAAACTGTCACTTTGATTTAAAAAAAATAAATAAATAAAAAAATAAAAATAAAAGAATATATATATATATATATATATATATATATATATATATATATATATATATTGGTATGTGAGATTTGTATACTGAGCCCAGAGGCTGGATTCACAAAGCTAATACAAAAGGAGAAAACTTCCTTGAAAAAAAAAAAAATGTCAGTTATTGGCTGAGTGCCAGAAACAACAACAGCAGTTAGGTCACATGACCATGTTGTCATCAGCCGCCCCTATATAAGAAGCTGACAGTTGGATCCTGCCAGTCCCCAGAGTGGTCAGCATACTGTGCAGACGTGTTTTTTGTTCTCTGGCGATATTTTGCTTGTGATTTCATCCTAGCAATTTACTGTGATTTGATTCAATCGTATTGTAATTTTTTCTCTTGAATACTTCAAGTGTGCTTGAATTATTCTTCACAATGAGATTTTTTCAGTGTAAGAAGGCTGTTTATCACATTAACACCGAAGATAAACAGAGCACTGGAATACCACCTATGGATGGTATCATTGCACAACCTGCAGATACCCCAACCAAGAAGCCCACAAAAATGAAGAGGGCTCGAGCTTTTCTCCGCGGGTGCTTTAGAGCGGCTGCTGGATGCTTTGGTGTTGGCTATAAAGTCGATGGCTCAGACTACAAGACAGACTGGAATGGTAAGTATTGTGGATATTGATAGATTCATTTTTTTTACTTTTCCCCATTGATGACGGGTGACATTCCTATATGTACATACCGTATTTCCCGATGTATAAGACGACCCCCTAATTTTTCCAGTTAAAACATAGGTTTTGGGCTCTACTCTCCGTATAAGACTCCCCCCCCTACAACATGATGATGGGGGGTCTTGTCTAGCAGCCATTCCTTTACACCCACTAATCAGACAGGAGTATAAAATGTGAACCTTAAGAGGAAGAGAACTCCAGGTTTAGGACTACCAAGCTGGCCCAAAACGAACGTTCCTAATCTGTCAGCCCGCTGGATGTGCGGTAATACTCTATGTACCGTAGCTATGGCTACATACAGTATACTGTGCTGAGCCAATCACAGCGATCAATGTATTCTATTAATGAATACAAAGCCTGCTCGGATTGGCGGAGTCAGAGAGGCGGGCTGATAATGTTACAACCTCTGACTCAGCCAATCCGAGCTGGATTTATTCATTAATAGAATACAAAGCAGGCGGCTCTTCTGTCAGACAGGCAGGGAGAGATCAGCAGTTTCAGCTAAGCTACAACCCCCGATCTCTCTGTGCCTGTCACAGAGCCCTTCCCCCACACAGTCAGTAATGACAGTTAGGCATACATTAACCCCTTTGATCACCCCAAGTGTTAACCCCTTCCCTGCCAGTGTCATTATTACAGTAACAGTGCATATTATTTAGCACTGATTACTGTATTAATGTCACTGGTCCCCAAAAAGTGTCAAAAATGTCAGTTAGGGGCCTGATCTGTCCGCCGCAATGTCGCAGTCCCGCTAAAAATCGCTGATCGCCGCCATTACTAATAAAAACAAAAAATTCCAAAAATCTATTCCGTAGTTTGTAAACGCTATAACTTTTGCGCAAACCAATTAAAATACGTTTTTTGGGATTTTTTTTTTTTTTACCAAAAATATGTAGCAGAATATAAATTGGCCTAAACTGATAAAAAAAATGTGATTTTTTTTAAAAAAATTTTTATTATAGCAGAAAGTAAAAAATATTGTGTTTTTTTTTTTTTTCAAAATTGTCACTTTTTTTTTTTTGTTTATAGCGCAAAATCTAAAAAAAAAACGCACAGGTGATCAAATACCACCAAAAGAAAGCTCTATTTGTGGGAAAAAGAAGGACACAATTGTATTAGGGTATGGCGTCGCACGACCGCAAAATTTGTCGTTAAAGTAACACAGTGCCGAATTGGAAAAAATGGCCTGGTCATTATGGGGGGTAAAACCTTCCGGAGCTGAAGTGGTTAAGCCATGGGTCTGTAAATTTTAAATATCAATTAAAAAAAACTGTCCCTTTGATTAAAAACATAAAAAATAAAATATATATATATATATATATATATATATATATATTGGTATGTGAGATTTGCGCAAACCAATTAAAATACGCATTTTGGGATTTTTTTTTTTTTACCAAAAATATATAGCAAAATACAAATTGGCCTAAACTGATAAAAAAAAGTTTGATTTTTTAAATTTTTTTATTGGGAATATTTTATAGCAGAAAGTAAAAAATATGGCGTTTTTTTTTTTTCAAAATTGTCACTCTTTTTTTGTTTATAGCGCAAAATCTAAAAAAAAAACGCACAGGTGATCAAATACCACCAAAAGAAAGCTCTATTTGTGGGAAAAAGAAGGACACAATTGTATTAGGGTATGGCATCGCACGACCGCAAAATTTGTCGTTAAAGTAACACAGTGCCGAATCGCTAAAAATGGCCTGGTCATTATGGGGGGTAAAACCTTCCGGAGCTGAAGTGGTTAAGCCATGGGTCTGTAAATTTTAAATATCAATTAAAAAAAACTGTCCCTTTGATTTAAAAGAAAAAAAAATTTATATATATATATATATATATATATATATATATATATATATATATATATATATATATATATATATATAAATATATTGGTATGTGAGATTTGCGCAAACCAATTAAAATACGCATTTTGGGATTTTTTTTTTTTACCAAAAATATGTAGCAGAATACAAATTGGCCTAAACTGATAAAAAAAGTTTGATTTTTTAAATTTTTTTTATTGGGAATATTTTATAGCAGAAAGTAAAAAATATGGCGTTTTTTTCAAAATTGTTACTATTTTTTTGCAAAATTTGTCGTTAAAGTAACACAGTGTCGAATCGCAAAAAAATGGCCTGGTTATTAAGGGAGTAAAACCTTCCGGAGCTAAAGTGGTTAAGCCATGGGTCTGTAAATTTTAAATATCAATTAAAAAAACTGTCCCTTTGATTTAAAAGAAAAAAAAAATCTATATATATATATTGATATGTGAGATTTGCACAAACCAATTAAAATAAGCATTTTGGGATTTTTTTTTTTTTACCAAAAATATGTAGCAGAATACAAATTGGCCTAAACTGATAAAAAAATGTTTGATTTTTTTAATTTTTTTTATTGGGAATATTTTAAAGCAGAAAGTAAAAAATATGGCGTTTTTTTCAAAACTGTTACTATTTTTTGCAAAATTTGTCGTTAAAGTAACACAGTGTCGAATTGCAAAAAAAATGGCCTGGTTAATAAGGGGGTAAAACCTTCCGGAGCTGAAGTGGTTAAGCCATGGGTCTATAAATTTTAAATCTCAATTAAAAAAAAAACTCATTTTGATTAAAAAATAATATATATATATATATATATTGGTATGTGAGATTTGTATACTGAGCCCAGAGGCTGAATTCACAAAGCTAATACAAAAGGAGAAAACTTCCTTTAAAAAAAAAAAAAAAATGTCAGTTATTGGCTGAGTGCCAAAAACAACAACGGCAGTTAGGTCACATGACTGTGATGTCATCAGTCGCCCCTATATAAGAAGCTGACAGTTGGATCTTGCCAGTCCCCAGAGTGGTCAGCATACTGTGCAGACGTGTTTTTTTTTCTCTGGCGATATTTTGCTTGTGATTTCATCCTAGCAATTTACTGTGATTTGATTCAATCGTATTGTAATTTTTTCTCTTGAATACTTCAAGTGTGCTTGAATTATTCTTCACAATGAGATTTTTTCAGTGTAAGAAGGCTGTTTATCACATTAACACCGAAGATAAACAGAACACTGGAACACCACCTATGGATGGTATCATTGCACAACCTGCAGATACCCCAACCAAGAAGCCCACAAAAATGAAGAGGGCTCGAGCTTTTCTCCGCGGGTGCTTTAGAGCGGCCGCTGGATGCTTTGGTGTCGGCTATAAAGTCGATGGCTCAGACTACAAGACAGACTGGAATGGTAAGTATTGTGGACAGGGCCGGTATTAGGGTGGGGGGGCAGCTGCCCTGGGCGGAATGATTTACTGTGGGGAAGAGGGCGGAGTTTGCCCTGCACAGAATATTCTGCCCAATGTAAGACAGAGGGCGGCTCTGTTCCTGCATGTAGAGTAGATGGTAGCCCCGCCCCCTGCCTGCACAGCGCGCTGTACTATTCCCCCAGTGACAGAGTGGAGGAGGCGGGGCATGTGAGGGTGGGAGGGCTCCGACTATCAGCGCTTCCTGATTGGCCCCAGAATAGATGCACACTGCACAACTTTCCTGCTTCTTAACAGCGGCTTCCCCCTCCCCTATCTAATCCTTTCTATCACTCCTGCCTTCTCTGTCACAGCTTCCCGATGTTTGCGGGACATCACCACCCTCCCCCCCAGCTTTCTGTTTTTATCCCTCCCTGCTCTGGGCGATCTCAGAGCCCATTTCCTTCTCTATGTAGTGACTCCTCCTCCCAGACCCGGATTGGCCAATCGGGAGCACCCGGTGGGCTGGATTGGTCATTTCTCGGTGAAGAGGAAGTCACTTACTAAACTCACTGCGTTCCATGCCTTGGTCCCACTCCATAAAACACGCCCCTGGGCCGATAATTGGCTTGCAGGCGATACACTTCTGGTGGGAGGCGTGGAAGAAGAGATGGGCACCTTATCACATGGAGCTGTGTGAATATGATGGGAGGGACAGGAGCTCTGGCCACTCCTCCCTCTGGGGAATTCAGCTGAGGGGCGGGGCTGTAGCGTGCAGAGCCGAGCAGCAGAGTCATCTCGGAGCTAAACCAGCCTGACCTGCCGTGTGTGTAGCAGCAGCTCAGTGTGTGATAATGACAGCAGTCTAAGGTGTTCTGTGTGTCCAATCACCATCAGGACTGACTGAGCGTTCCTTCCTTCTTCCCCAGTTAAAATCAGGAAGACTGGGAATATCCACACCCAACTGCCAGCATAACAGAGGGAAAGTACAGAGAAAACTTTTTTCATGAAACATTATATGATCAGCCTCTCCTGTCTGCAGCTCTGATAGTGTCATATTACAGGCACTGATGGTAATTATTGTTTTGAGTTTAGACTGCACACAAAGAGCTCAGACTGATGTCAGGGGGCGGGGTTTGAGACTGCTAAAGAAATATTGGAAGATCAGAAATAAAATGTAAAAAGTCAAATATTTAGACAGGACAGAAATAAAAATATGTGACCTGTTAGAAAGCTTTATACAAAGAGATAAGACTCAATTCACAGTGCTAACAGGAATAAAGATCTTTATTTAACCACTTAAGCCCCGGAAGATTTTACCCCTTTCCTGACCAGGGCCTATTTTGCGATTCGGCACTGCGTGACTTTAACGGACAATTGCGCGGTCGTGCGACGCTGTACCTAAACAAATTTGACGTCCTTTTTTCCCTCAAACAGAGCTTTCTTTTGGTGGTATTTGATCAGCTGTGCGATTTTTTTTTTTTTTTTTTTGATCATGCGCTATAAACAAAAAAAAAGACAATTTTGGAAAAATAACAATAATTTTCATTATTTTTAAAAATCCAAATTTTTAACATTTTAGGCCAATTTGTTTTCTGCTACATATGTTTGGGGAAAAAAATCGCAAAAAGCATATTTTGATTGGTTTGCGCAAAAGTTATCACGTTTACTAACTAAGGGAAAGATTTTTATCATTTTTATTGTTTTTTTTTTTAACGAGTAATCTGTGATTTTTTTTTTTTTTTTTAACGGCGATCTGTGATTTTTTTTTTTTTGCGGGACTGTGACATTGCGGCGGACAGATCGGACCCTTGACTGACATTTTTGACACTTTTGGGGGTACCAGTGACATTATTACAGTAATCAGTGCTATACATATGCACTGTTACCCGTAAAAATGACACTGGGAGGGAAGGGGTTAACTTTATTGGAGAGGGAGGGGTTAAGTGTGTCCCTAGGGGCGTGCTTCTAACTGTGATTGGATGTTGCTGTGTGTGTAACAGCAGAGTCCTACATAGCAGGACCGTATGATCTGTGCTTTTACACAGGGGAGAATGACAGACGGCTTTGTTTACATTAGCCGCCTGCCTTTCTCCCTCTCCACCCGACGATAGCGAGTGACCGGCGGACATCGGGTCCGCCGGTCACACGCGCGGGCATCCTAGTGAACGAGCTGGGGCGGGAGCTCGCCCCCTATTGGCTCCCAGGCTAGTGACGTACCGGTATTGGCTGTGTGTGTGTGCTTTGTTATCACTGTGATGAGCAATCACAAATGTGAATAGTAATACTGGTGCACTGAGCAACCATCACCATATGTTGTTGTGTGCTGCAAATGCGTCTACTAGCTCCGCCCCCTGCTCTGCGAAGGGGGGGTGCATTTTGGCATCCTCGCCCTGGGCACTGAAATACCTTGTCCCACCACTGATTGTGGATATTGATAGATTCATTTTTTTACTTTTCCCCATTGATGACGGGTGACATTCCTATATGTACATACCGTATTTCCCAATGTATAAGACGACCCCCTAATTTTCCAGTTAAAACATAGGTTTTGGGCTCTACTCTCCGTATAAGACTCCCCCCCCCCCACCCTATGATGGGGGGTCTTGTCTAGCAGCCATTCCTTTACACCCACTAATCAGACAGGAGTATAAAATGTGAACCTTAAGAGGAAGAGAACTCCAGGTTTAGGACTACCAAGGAACGTTCGTTTTGAGCCAGCTTGGTAGTCCTAAACCTGGAGTTCTCTAAGGTTCACATTTAACCACTTCTGGACTGGAAGATTTTCCCCCTTAATGATCAGGCCATATTTTGCAATTCGTCACTGCTTCGGCTTAACGGACAATTACGCGGTTGTGTGACGCTGTACCCAAATAAAATTGATGTCCCTTTTACCCCCCACAAATAGAGCTTTCCTTTGGTGGTATTTGATCACCTTTGCGATTTTTTTTTTTTTTTTGCACTATAAACAAGAAAAGAGCGACAATTCTGAAAAAAAAAACAATATTTTTCACTTTCTGCTATATATAAACACAATTTTTGGGGGAAAATATTCACTTTTTTAAATTAAAAAATAAGAAAAAAGTAAAGTTAGCCCAAGTTTTTATAATGTGAAAGATAATGTTATGTCAAGTAAATAGATACCCAACATGTCATGCTTCAAAACTGCGCACGCTTGCGGAGTGGCGACAAGCATTGGTAATTAAAAATCCCCATCGGTGACATTTTAAAAATTTCTACAGGTTACCAGTGTAGAGTTACAGAGGATGACTAGGGCTCCAATTATTGCTCTCGCTCTAACGATCGGGGCAATACCTCACATGTGTGGTTTGAACGCCGTTTATATCTATGGGCGCGACTTGCGTATGCGCTTGCTTCTGCGCGCGAGCTAACAGGGATGGGACAATTTAATGTCTTTTTTCCTATTTATTTTATCTTTTATTTTTTATTTTTACACTGTTTTTTTTAAATTTTTTTATTTTGCTCACTTTTATTTCTATTACAAGGAATGTAAACATCCCTTGTAATAGAAATAAGCATGACAGGACCCCTTTAATGTGAGATCTGGGATCAAAAAGACCTCCGATCTCACATCTACACTAAAAAAGAAAACAAAAAGTAATTTATTTTCATCTTGGAAAAAAAATGGGCTCTTTAAATCGGTTGCTAGGAAGCGACGTATGACGCCGCTCCGGTCCTCCAAGGCAATAGAGTCAAGTGAGGACCATCTTGCCCTCACTCGACTTCCTGCCTGAGGGGACAGCAGATCAGACCATTTTCCCCACCACCGATGGGTCCGGTAAGCAGGGAAAACGACCGGGAAGCGGTGGGAGGGAAGGGGGCACCTCTCCCGTCACCCATAAGGGTGATCCCGCGGAGAATCTGCCGCTGGGACCACCCTTATGTCAAAGCTGACTGCCCACAGTTTCAAAAAATACCGGGGTTATGGCAGCAGATATGTAACGTCAAAGTACCGACGTAAAACTGCGGCGGCGGTCCAGAAGTGGGTAACTGATACATTTGCAGGACAACTTGTTCTGTCGATAAACAACAGACTTACTGGCCAGTTCACCAGGTGAAAATAAAGGAAAGCCTAAAGAAAGAAAACTAATGCAGCTATCACATCTACTAATGAGTAAGCTGCAATATAATAAATGTTTGCTTTTGGGTTAAATAGAACTTTCATATATACTAATAAAAGAGACATTATGAATATCTATATAAACCAATGATAGGAACACCATACATAAATATTCCTACTACATTCGTGTCTCTATCAGCCAAAAGAAACATATCAGCGGAATGTCAGGCTGGTGTAAGACCCCCATAGTGGGTGGCCTGTCTCCTGTCTGATTTCAGGGATGACATATGACACATTTTCTGAACAATACTGCCAGTTCAAAAAGCCCTTCCTTTTCACTTAAAATATATTTGCCATTTTTCTCAGCTGGTCTGCCACACTGCACAGCCAGGCAGGTGTCATCGACTTCTTGTTGCAGTTTTACAACTTCCTTTGTGACCCGCCCACTCATTTTCAGTGGCGGTTGGCTCTCCATGGGACTGGCGGGGGGGGGGGGGTCGTCAGACAGACCACACCAGCCCGCACACCATACCCCCTCTCCCGGGTCGCCGGCTCACTCCCCATGTGGAGGGCAGGCAGCAGCGGCGCCTTCCCCTCAGTCTCCTGCGTTTCCTCCCTCCTCCTCCTCCTTGGCCAATGGCATGGCTTCTCCTTTTGGCCAATCGGGAAAGGGGTCTCAGGATTCTGATTGGCCAGAAGGAGGATCCGTGTAACAATAGCGAATATTCATTCGCTATTGTCACACAACTGGGTGGGCTCAGGGCACAGTGCTCTGCGCCCCGAGCCCACCCTTTTTTGAAGCCTATTAGAGACTCTGGCTCTAATCACGTGCTTCAAAAAAAAAAAAAAAGCCCCATTGGAATCCATGCATCCAGCGCACTGCATGTAGATTAGGGGGCCAGACGCATGGATAGGAGGGGCGGCACCCCTGCGCCCCCACTGGACGGGCCGCCACTGCTCATTTTACTATAAAAGTCCATCACCACATCATTGAAAATACTTGTTGCCCGGCTTCTTGACTCACTGACTAGTAGAAAGCATCACAGCCAGTGGGTTGGGATAAGTGTCAGGCAACCAGCAGTTTTATATAAAGACCAACAATGGCCGTCCCTGTGTCCCTGTCATAATGGGTTTAGTTCTTGTCCCTGGCACTGCAGTTTTGAACTTTTCTCTCTATAACTTGATGTTCTACAATGAAAAATCTATTAAAAGTAGATGTAGTTGCTAAATCTGATTCCTTTTTTTTTTTATTACAGATGTATACGGTACTTACCGCAGAGTCAGCTCACACGGCAGGCCTGCCCCAGTGAGCGAGACTGAAGCTGAAATCCACACCGAGACTCCACCAAGATGTTACCGTCGGTCCCCTAGCACTAGGGAGATCATCCCAATAACATTGGATGGCTTCAGATTCCATTGCCCTCTCGGAGAGGGGAGTTTCGGAAAGGTAAGTGGTCAGATCTTTTCTCTGATTTAAAATATTTAGGTAGAGTGGGGAAGGCTTTGAACCCCTGTCTGGCCTTATCACTATCCAGGACTACATTAGAGAGATTTCCCCTCACTTCCTGTCCTGCTGACAACGGTTTCACAAGACAGGAAGTGATGGAAAATCTGCAATAAGGACACAGACAGAAATCCCCTCACCCTAAGTATTTTGATTTCTGTCTGTGTGGCTGTTGCAAAGATAAATGTAGCACCCTCCTAGGTAGGTGGTAATGAGAGAGTATAGTTTTTGGCTCTGTCTGCCTATCAGAAGAGCAGCAGGCAAATCTATTTTGCTTCCTGTCTAGCAGAGAGCAGGATCTGTGAGTTAGGTCTGCTCAGTGTGCTCAGTATGTGATTCATTGGGTCTAGAGAGTGTTTCACACTAGACCAATTGGGAGGCATGTTGGACAGTGGGAGGAAACCGCACCAATGGGTACATAAGCTTTGATACAGTCCTGGTGATTGGCAGAGACTGGCTGTCTCTGTGCATTTTGGAATCCTGTATAAAAGCCAGGAGCACATGTGCTGTGGGGTCTTTGGCTGGTGAGTCCTGGAGGGAGGGTGGCGGCTGCCTCCTTCTCTGTAGCAGTGGCACATGGCATCAGGAGGTCGTCCTTAGGGCCAGAGAAACGGAGCTGAAGCCAGAGGTCCAGGAAAGCTGACTGAGGGGGAGACACTGGAGACCGTAGAAAAACAGTACCGCGAGTACAGGGGATTGTGTCAAGAGGCCTGACCTGAGGGGGGCCACCCCGGAGTAGGATAGTCAGAGAACGGGTGTCAGTGGTCGAGAAAGAGGATGCTAGGAAAGTCTCCTGAAGAGAATTTAGTTAATCATTCATCTGGATAGAAACTTAACCCCAAATTCACCTAAGTGGCAGGGAGAATCAACAGCCTGGCTGTATTGAGAATTAGAAGTCCTCCATCTTGTGAATAGTTAATTTGGAGTATCCCACAATTCTATTCTCCCATCCCTATTTAAAATAAAACACCAAAAACAACTACATATCCCTGGACTAATCATTGACTGAGCCAAGAAGTAAAGTGTTAAATTGTGAATGCCAATATTGTGAACGGTAACCCAGGGGGACCCGAAAGTGTAATATCCAGCAGTCCTCAAGGGGGCAGTGCTACATAAACATACACTTAAAAGCCCAAATCTTTCCATTTCATTCAGATAAATCAGTTCCAGGTGCATTAACAAACACAAAAGGTGATCATAAATAATGTTTTCTTTAGCAGCTAATGCCAAAGTGGAAAAACCTGTTCATTGCCAGCATGTTATAGAGTGGGGCGCTGGCTCTCTCTTGGGAAGCAGTGGTCTCTCTACAGTGGTTCGACATGCCCCCTGATGAGTCAGAGCTACAGCTCTCCAATCAGCAAAGCTCATGTTCCATGCTGATTGGAGAGCTCTGGGCTCTGATTCAGAATGGGACGTGTCAAACCTCTGTAGGAAGACCACTGCTTCTGGGGGAGAGGCCAGAGGGGGGGGGGGGGGGGGCAAAGGACAGGCTTTTCTATTCAGGTTGTTGCAGCTTTTTATTTAAAACAATCTATAAGACTTGTATTGTACATATTTGATTTTGATGCATCTGAAATGTATTTAGCGTTTTTCAACTCAATCTTCACTCAGGCATCTAACTTTATATAACATAGAAAGAATCAGGGTGGTGAAGAACAACAGCTTCTTCATGAAGGTTTGAGTAGTGAAATGGGATGATCTCACCTTTGTTGGTGGTTTTTATTGAGGTATATCTCAGTGCACTGTGCACCAGGATAAATGAGACTCCAGCCAAGAGTGAGAGAAGATCCCAGAATTTCAGCTGTTTCACCGGCATAGACCCTTGTAGTAAATAATAGACCATTATGGTGATTCTACCATTATTGGTGACCCATAAATAAAGTATTAAATGTGAATAAACTTCTCTGATCGTCAACTAAAATTTACTCTCCCTCTGTTCCCTCCAGGTGGTTTTAGCATCACACACCTCCAGTGATCAACCGCTGGCTCTCAAAATTATGATCAAGAAGAAGAGAGACTACAAAGAAACCCTCAACGAGAGCCACATTATGAAGGAAGTTCATGCCAGCCCATTCTGCATTCATGCATATGGTACCTTCCAGACAAAGGTAAGTGACTCTACCTTATATTTTTGTGGGAGAGGTTGGTGTTAAATGGTTATCCTTATAGAATGCCGCTGTAAGTGACGCCTACTTTTCTCACAACCTAGCCAAAGTTGCTTATGGATTCATAGAGCGAATAATTTCTAAAACCTGGATCTTTCTTTCTTCTTTACAGGATCTTTTATTCTTTATCATGGAATACCTGAGTGGTGGAGACCTGCAGAACTTCTTAAACGAAAGGGCCCCAGTAGATATTGTGACAACAAGGTAAGGCAATGGGGTATTATGATAATAGGGATGGGGTAGAATATAGTACTTAACATAGATCACATCAAGGCATAGACTTTTCCTAGATACAAGATAGATGATACAATAGGGTATCACAATAATAGAGAGTAGACTGTCTGACTTTCAGTACATCTGTCCTTCCAAAGATCTACCTATACATGTACAATCACACACTGAACAGACATCCCAGGCACTGGACATAATTCATTTTCTACTGAGACTAATTCCAGACAATCTATTTTACCCGGAGAGTAATCTATCACGATGTGTCTACAGATGTCATCACGATGTGTCTACAGTTGTCACCGAGGGGGAGATTTACTAAAACCGCAACAGTAACTTCAGCATGTTCAGTTAAGCTTTGGCAAAAAAACCTAGAAGCTGGTTACTGTGCTGCACCACATTTTGTGTACATCAGTTTTAATAAATCTCCCCCAGTGTGTCCATATAGATACTGTTATAATCCATTCAACCATTATTGGCCAGTTCATCATCCAGTGGAAGCTTCCAACCCTTCATCTGATTGCACAATCTCTAACCTATCGCTTCTCAGATTTCTAAGCAAATAGATCATATGGAGGTCTGCCAATGAATCAATTTGATTTCCATCTAACGGGTCCTTGTACAATGTCATTTTTGATAACGTTTGTCTGTAAATGTAAAACTTTTTTTGTAGTATTTAATGGAGCAGTAGCGGCTGGTGCTAAAAAAATTTTTTTTTGGGGGGGGGGCGCAAACAGAAAAATGTAATGGGCATTGCTTCGCGGCAAAAAAACACGGTAAAAAATTGCGTGACTTTGAGGTCACACAAGAGTGAAAGGGGCCTTCAGTAATCAAGGTACAGTGCCTTTAAAAAGTATTCAGTCACCCCTTGAAATAATCCACATTTTGTCATGTTAACTTACAACCAAAAACGTAAATGTATTTTATGTGATAGACCGACACATAATTGTGAAGTGGAAGCAAAATGATAAATGGCTGATTCCGGGCAGTGTCCCCCCCCCCCCATACTGATCCTGGTCAGATCCCAGTGTACTCCCCCCATTGAGGGTACAGTAGTAAGGGAGATAATGCATATGGAGATGAGGGATGTGTAGATATGGGGGAGGGGGGTTTGTGATTTATATGAAGATAAGGGAGTGCAGTAGGGGAAGTATGGAGATTGGAAGGGATATAGATATATATCACTAAGAGGTTAAGGAGTTATATATTGCAATGAGGGGGTGCAGTGAGGGGTAATGCATGGAGAGAGCAGTAAGACTAATGTATGACAATAGGTGGGGGAAAGAGCAGGGGTTAATGATGTACACAGATGGGGGGTGGTGCAATAAATGGTAATTCATGGAGATGGAGGTGAGTAAGGGGTTAATGTATAGAGATGTGCAGCAAAGGGTTAATGGTGCACACAGATGGAGGGGGGTGCAATATGTGGTAATTCATGGAGATGGAGGCGAGTAAGGGGTTAATGTATAGAGAGGTGCAGCAAAAGGTTAATGTTGTACACAGATGAAGGGGGTGCAATATGTGGTAATTCATGGATGTGGGGTGTGAGTAATGGGTTAATGCATAAAGGGGGGTTGCAGTATTGGGTTAACGTCAGGCGTGCACAGCCTATTGCATTAGGGTGTGCACCCCAAAGCTCAAACACACATGCTTGTGTACACACACACACACACACACACACACTATTGTCAAAAGTATTGGGACGCCTGCCTTTACAAGCACATGAACTTTAATGGCATCCCAGTCTTAGTCCGTAGGGTTCAATATTGAGTTGGCCCACCCTTTGCAGCTACACCAGCATTAACTCTTCTGGGAAGGCTGTCCACAAGGTTTAGGAGTGTGTCTATGGGAATGTTTGACCATTCTTCCAGAAGCGTATTAGTGAGGTCAGGCACTTGATGTTGGACGAGAAGGCCTGGCTTGCAGTCTTCGCTCTAATTCATCCCAAAGGGGTTCTATCAGGTTACATAGTTTGTGAGGTTGAAAAAAGACATCAGTCCATCCAGTTCAACCTATGATGTGTGTGTGTTTGCTGTTAACCGTACATTGTATACCCCTGTATGTTGTGGTCTTTAAGGTGCCCATCTAATAGTTTTTTGAAACGATCGATACTCCCTGCTGATACCACTGCTTGTGGAAGAGAAGTCCACATCCTTACTGCTCTGACAGTGAAGAACCCCTTACGTATTTTAAGGTTAAACCGTTTCTCCTCTAGTTTTAGTGAGTGGCCACGTGTCTTATTGTATTCCCTTTCTCTAAAAAGTTTGTTCCTTATGCTAGGGTCACCAGTACAGTATTGTACTTTGATATCATATCCCCCCTCACTCGTCTCTTCTCCAGAGAGAATAAGTTCAGTCCTTGTAGTCTTTCCTCATAGCGGATGCCCTCCATTCCCCTAATTATTTTTGTTGCCCCTCTCTGGACTCTCTCCAGTTCCAGCACATCCTTCCTGAGGACCGGTGCCCAGAACTGGACAGCATTCTCCAGATGTGGCCGGACCAGAGTCTTGTAGATTTGGAGAATAATCTCTTTATTTCTGGAGTGAATCCCCTTTTTTATACATGCCAGTATTCTGTTGGCTTTGCTTGCAGCGGCTTGGCATTGCATGCCACAGCCAAGCCTGTTGTCCACTAGTACCCCCAGGTCCTTTTCCATCCTAAACTCACCCAGAGGTTTCCCCCCAGTGAGTAGCTTGCTTTCGTGTTTCTGATGCCCAAGTGCATTACTTTACATTTTTCAACATTAAACATCATCTGCCATGTAGTTGCCCACCCCATTATTTTGGTCAGGTCCGCTTGTAAGGTTTCCACATCCTGCATAGAAGATATTGGCATACTTAGTTTAGTATCATCCGCAAATACTGAGATTGTACTAGATATCCCCTCCTCTAGATCATTTATGAATAAATTAAACAGGATTGGTCCCAGGACAGAACCTTGGGGGACCCCACTTTCCACACCTGCCCAATCCGAGTACTCCCCATTTATCGCCACCCTCTGGACTCTCCCCTGGAGCCAGTTCTCTATCCAGGTACTCACCCTATGGTCCATACCTACATTCCTTAGTTTGTACAGTAAGCGATTGTGGGGAACGGTGTCAAATGCCTTTGCAAAGTCCAGATACACCACATCCACAGGCCTTCCTTTATCTAGGTGGCAGCTCACTTCATCGTAGAAGGTTAATAGATTGGTTTGGCAAGAACGATTTTTCATGAATCCATGCTGATTACTACTAATAATACCGTTTTCATTACTAAAGTCTTGTATGTGGCCCCTTAACATCCCCTCCAAAATCTTGCAGACTACTGATGTTAGGCTGACCAGCCTATAGTTACCCGGGATATATCTATAATGGTCTGGCAATCACCGCTGAGTTTTGACAGCTGGTCTTTCTCCCTGCAAGCAGTAACATTACCTGACAGTGTCACACACACTGAGCGGCTCTGACAAGCCTCACTATCTGCTGAATGTGAACCTACCTGCAGGCTACACACTACTTGGATGCAGCATTTCAGGGTCCAGCTTGGTGCTATGCTGCCAGGCTGGACCAATCACAAGACGGCAGACGGAGAGTGGGAGTGTTCGGGGCGCATCGCTCTGCGCCCCGAGGACTAAAAGGCCGCCAATCACCTTACAAGTAAAGAGGCACGTGATGCCAAATCCCCACTCCTCCCATAGCCAGCAATGTGTCCGGCGCCCCGCTCCCATATTAAAGGTACACTTTTTTATGCTGATTTTTACACAGTGACTAGCCTTGGGGGGGGGGGGGGGGGGCGGCGCCCCCGCGCCCCCTATTGACCAGCCGCCACTGGGATGGAGAGAGGAAGCTTTTTTATTGCTTTCTGTTTTGGTCTTACATACACTTTAGGAGAGATTGTAAAATCACATTCAATCATATTTGGACACCTTTACTATCACAAAAAATTTGCAAAGCATATTTACTACAAATTAATTAACAATTTCAAATATCCATATAAAACACTTCTATGTATACATTGTGCTATGATCTACCTTTTACTGATAATATTTTATTTCAACCTGATTTAGTTATTACATTCATACATGACAATGCCTGATAATTAAAAATAATTTAAATTAAAGCTTTGTGATAAATGATTTATTATTTTGTGGCCTAGATTACCATATAAAATGTTTATATAATATAATAACCTCATATATAATCTTTTCTATCTCTCCATCAGATTCCTCACTGCGGAGATCCTTTGTGGACTGCAGTTCCTTCATAAACGGGGGATTGTACACCGGGATCTCAAACCAGAAAACATTCTGCTGGATAGCGTCGGACATGTGAGAATCGCTGACTTTGGCTTATCAGCAACAGAGGTGCATGCATCCCGAACGCTGACTTCCAACCTCGGCACTCCACAATACATGGCACCAGAAGTGAGTATTGGATAATTTTGGTTTTCCTGTCTTCTTGTCAGTAATGTAAAACACTGTGCAATATATATGCAATGTGCAATGCATTCCAAAGTGCTCAGAATAAATGTGTAGACGTGTTTAGATTATTGCATATCAAAAACGGAAGAATTGTTGAGATAAATTAGATTAATTAAGTGCAAAGTGTTGTGACTTTTATGAAGTCACAACTGTTTGCACTTAATTAATCTAATTTATCTCAACAATTCTTCAGTTTTTGAGATGCAATAATCGAAACATGTCTACACATTTATTGTGAGCACTTTGGAATGCATTGCACATTGCATATATATTGCACAGTGTTTTACAAAACAATAGAATGATATGTGTGAATGTTTAATTAAGACATCTGGATACCTTATTTTGCACATTTATTTTATTCTATGCACTTTGGAAACCATTGCATATTTCACACATCCATTGCACGTCAGAAGCACTTTTTTGCACTTTTTCAACACTGTATCAACTTTATATATATTTAATTCATTGTATTTGAAATGTCTGTTTACTAAAGGGTAATAGAGCCTCACCATATACAACACTTAATTTAAGCACATACATAAAATGACGGCAAAATTACTATACATATAGAACTAGAGGGTAGGTGCTGTATTTCAATATTTTTATATTATTGTCAGTAAAACAATCAGTACTGACCATTCTACTCTTTTTAATATTTCCACAGATCTATAAGGAAGAGCCATATGGATTTGCCGTTGACTATTTCTCCCTGGGAGTTATAGTGTATGAGATGGCGATTGGAACTTACCCATTCAACAGCTCCGACACTGACTCAGGCTGGGATACAGACGATGATCCAGGCTGGGATACAGACGATGATCCAGGCTGGGATTCAGACGACGATCCAGGCAATGATTCAGACGATGATTCAGGCAATGATTCAGACGACGATCCAGGCAATGAGTCAGACGACGATGCAGGCAATGAGTCAGACGACGATGCAGGCAATGAGTCAGACGACGATGCAGGCAATGATTCAGATGACGATGCAGGCAATGATTCAGACGACGATGCAGGCAATGATTCAGACGACGATGCAGGCAATGATTCAGATGCGGATCCAGGCAATGATTCAGACGCGGATCCAGGCAATGATTCAGACGACAATCCAGGCAATGATTCAGACGACAAGACAGGCAATGATTCAGACGACAAGCCAGACAATGATTCAGATGCCTACACAGACATGGATTCGGAAGAGGTGTTGGCATACTACATCCTCAACCATTGTCCAACTTTCCCTGAGGATTTCGATATGGATCTCAAGGACCTCATAGGGGACAAAGTAAGTAAACTCCATCTGTAATCAGCAAAAAAAAAAGCTATTTTATTACTTTGTACCATGGATAACCTAATTTTTTGTATATTTTTACAGCTCCTATGCAAATGCCCAGAAGGAAGAGAGATTCTTGTTAAAGATCTGCGAAGCCACCCATTTTTTAAGAGCGTAGACTGGAAGGAACTGGAGGCTGGAGAAGTAAGCCCGCCATTTACCATGAGCATAGTAAGTATATGAACCACACATAGGTCAATGGCAGAGCATTGTCCAATGTTCTGCTTTCTATATTCTCCCCCGTCATCTGAGTGTGTATAACCATTTCTAATAGAAAGGTCATCAATGTACATAATCTTCAGTAATAATGTTTCTTCTCTTCACAGTGCCCCCCAGACCTGACGACAGTGATGACAATGGAGGAAATCATAGATCCTGCCAAACTAAAACAGAAGCCCAAACTAAAAGCAAAGGACCAGAAGCTTTTTTTTGGATTCTCTTTCACTAGCAGCAGATGGGGAGAAATGGCAAGACCACAGGTGCCATCAGCTCCCCCTACAAACATTGCAAGACTTTAGATATTATTTTTTCTGAACTATGGAAAAGATGCAAAGCATGTGACCAGTCTGAAACCAAGAACATACTGAGGTTTGCCCCCCCCTTCTTATCCACACGGGGAGGTTTCAGGCTGGTACTTCTATTTAGGTAAGTATTGAACTTCCTATAGGGGGAGGTTGGAGGCCAGTATTTCTATTCAGGCGTGTGTTGGACCAGCTATATGGGGAGGCTGGAGGCTGGTCATTTTATTTAGGTGTGTGTTGGACTGGCTTTAAGGGGAGGTTGGAGGCCAGTAATTTGTTTGACGTGAGTTGCATTAGCTAAAAGAGGAGGTTAGAGGATGATACTTTTTCTCATTCAGGTGTTGGGCCAGCTATTGGGGGAGGTTAAAGCTGGTATTTTTTTAACCATGTATTGGACTGGCTATAGAGGGAGTTTGGAGGCCAGTATGTTTTTAGGTGTGTGTTGGATCTGCTATGGCTGGAGGCTGGTACTTTCATCTAGGCGTGTGTTAAACTGGCTTTAAGGGGAGGTTGGAGGCCAGTATTTTTTAGGTGTGTCCTGAATCAGCTATAGGACTAGGTTGGATGCTGATTAGAGATGTGCCGGTTTTCAGTAATTCGATATATCGCGGTATTGCATACCACGGTTCTGATATTGTGGTCATTTTTTAAATACCGTGTTTCTCTGCTCCTCAAGTCTTCCTTTTGAATTGATACTTTCAGTGAGCTGGATGACTTTCACTCACTCAACAGTTCACTCACTCAATAGAAACAGCTCTTGTAATATGATCCTAGAGTGAGAGAGCTTAGCTCCTCCCTGTAACCAATCAGACGGCTCCCAGCACACACCCACATGCTTCTTCCAGGGCTCAGACACAGACAGAAACTGCCTAATACAAGCAAGTCTCTGCAGATAGAATAGGATGATAGATAGATAGAAAGAATAAGATAGAAAGAATAAGATAGAAATAATTAGATAGATTGAATAAGATAGATAGATAGAATAAGATAGATAGATAGATAGATTAAGATAGATAGAATAAGATAGATAGATAGAATAAGATAGATAGATAGATAGATAGAATAAGATAGATAGAATAAGATAGATAGATAGAATAAGATAGAAAGAATAAGATGGATATAGAGATATATAGAGATATACACACATACATACACGGGCATAGCAGCATATTTATAGATGCACAGGCATAGCAGCCCACATTACATTATTATATAGCCATCAAGCAGTGTCCGGTCTACCTGGGGATGACTGGTCCTGGCGCTCAGCTCCGATTTGATGGCCTGGTCATTAAGGGGGCAAATCCTTGCGGTCCAGAAGTGGTTAAAACTGCAGGAGGACAAGTATTTTTATTTATAAATTACTTTGCTATTGCTTTAGGCCTGGTTCACATGTATGCGGGTTGGCGACCCACATTTGCTGGGCCAGCTATTGGGGGAGGTTAAAGCTGGTATTTTTTTAGGCATGTATTGGACTGGCTATATGGGCTATATGGGAAGGTTGGAGGCCAATATTTTTTTAGGTGTGTGTCTGATCAGTTATGGTCGGAGGCTGGTACTTTTATCTAGGTGTGTGTTGGACTGGCTATAAGGGGAGGTCGGAGGCCAGTAATTTGATTTTTAGGCATCTGTTGGATTAGCTATTGGGTAGGTTGGAGGATGGTATTTTTTTAAGGCGTGTGTTGGACTGGCTAAAGGGGAGGTTGGAGGCCAGTATTTTATTCTTAGTTGTGTCTTAGATCAGCTAAAGGTGGAGGTTGGAGGCTGCTACTTTCTAGATACGTGTTGGACTGGCTATAGGGGGAGGCCAGTATTTTTTTTCAGACGTGTTGTATCAGCTATGGGGGATGTTGGAGGCTGGTATTTTTGTTTAGGCATGTGTTGGATTGGTTAAAAGGGAAGGTTGGAGGCCAGTAATTTGTTTTTAGGTATTTGTTGGATCAGCTGGATGTCGTGCCTGCACACCTGGGCTGTGATGTAAAGAATCCGAGTCATCGCACAAAAATGCAATCTGGACCACTGTTGGAAGAAAATTTTACTAATCGGACCTCCATGAATTTGAATTCAATACCCTTGAGCTATAGGATATGTTGGAAGATGGCATTTTTTTTCAGGTGTGTGCTGGACTGGCTATAAGGGGAGGTTGGAGGCCAGTATTTTTTTTAGGTGTGTCTTGGATTAACTGTAGGGGAGGTTGGAGATTGGTACTTTTATTTAGGTGTGTGTTGGACTGGCTATAAAGGGAGGTTGGAGGCCAGTATTTTATTCTTATGCCCCGTACACACATGCAGATTATCTGAAGACTTTTGTCTGTAGACTTACCAAAACCATATAATATGAGGTCAAACCTAACCACTTTCAATTTGTATGCAATCCGGCAGGCCCTTGCACTACATAGAAAAGGTAAATCTGAAGACAAAAGTCTTCAGATAATCTGCATGTGTGTACGGGGCATTAGTTGTGTCTTAGATCAACTAAAGGTGGAGGTTGGAGGCTGCTACATTCATTTAGATACGTGTTGGACTGGCTATAGGGGGAGGCCAGTATTTTTTTCAGACGTGTTGTATCAGCTAAAGGGGGATGTTGGAGGCTGGTATTTTTGTTTAGGCATGTGTTGGATTGGTTAAAAGGGAAGGTTGGAGACCAGTTTTTTATTTAGGCATGTGTTGGATCAGCTATAGCGGGCATCACTAAATGGCGGCCCGCGGTCCGCGTCTGGCCCGAGCTACTGCTCTATCAGGACCGCCGCGATCAGCTGTTGGTTTTCTTACCAGAAAGGAGTGGTGATGATGTAAAGAAGGACAGTGCTATGGTGGGGAAGATGTGAAGGGGGATAAGCAGCTGCACAGAAAACGTGCAGGGTACCATTGACTCTTAAGCGCAGTGAAATACAAGGTGCGATTTCCCGCACATGGAAATTGCATGGTACAAACGCACCATACAGTTTCCATGCGACTGCATTTTTAAAAAGGTGCCAGGGCTTTTTCCCAGCTGAAAACGCAGACACAGCAGCCCATTCAAATGAATGGGATGTCGTGCCTGCACACCTGGGCTGTGATATAAAGAATCCGAGTCATTGCACAAAAATGCAATCTGGACCTCTGTTGGAAGAAAATTTTACTAATCGAACCTCCATGAATTTGAATTCAATACCCTTGAGCTATAGGATATGTTGGAAGATGGCATTTTTTTTCAGGCGTGTGCTGGACTGGCTATAAGGGGAGGTTGGAGGCCAGTATTTTTTTTAGGTGTCTTGGATTAACTGTAGGGGAGGTTGGAGATTGGTACTTTTATTTAGGTGTGTGTTGGACTGGCTATAAGGGGAGGTTGGAGGCCAGTATTTTATTCTTTGTTGTGTGTTGGATTAGCTAAAATTGGAGGTTGGAGGCTGCTCCTTTTTTTTTCTCAGGCATGTGTTGAACTGGCTATAAATGTCTATTCACACTTGTACGACTTGTCATCTGACTTTGGACATGAAAGTTGGATGAAAAGTCATACCTCGTGTTTTTCAATGATAACCATTAATATATGTTTGACTTAAAGTTGCAGGGACTTCAAAGTAGTTAATGCACAACTTTGGTCAGACTTTCATGCAACTTGAGGGCCATAGACTTCAATGTTAACCCTCAAAAGTTGCATGAGAGTCATACCTAAATGTTTTACATGCAACAGTTGTGCAGCAGTTGTCCGTTATTTTTAGCCAAAGTCGCATCCAAGTCATACCCATTCAAAGTTGCATTAAAGTTGCACTCCAAAGTCGAGCTGCTTTGGAGTTGTACAAAAGTGAATGGAGCATTACGGAAGATTTGAGGGCTGTATGCATAGTATAGGGAGGTGTCACTGTGACCAACCGTAAGCCATAAGGTAGATCCAATGGCTCTGCTGCCTCCCAATGAGGTTCACAGTGGTGATAGCATGTCCGAAGCTGGGAGTTCTTTGGGACTTCACATAATATTGCAAATATATGCAACAAAAACCTCCGTTTCAACATTCTTGAACTAGTTTTGACTTTAAGTTTATTTATTGCTATTTGTGTCTCAATTTGGAAATGACATTAGAGTAGAGTTAGAGTAGAGTTAGGGACCGCACTTTGCAGAGGTGCCTTGACGTGGCAGTCCGGCTTCACATATATTTGCAAATACTGTATGTGTATATATACATATATATATACATATATATAGATACAGTATCTCACAAAAGTGAGTACACCCCTCACATTTTTGTTTAAATGTATTATTTTTTTTCATGTGACAACACGGAAGAAATTACACTTTGCTACAATGTAAAGTAGTGAGTGTACAGCTTGTATAACAGTGTAAATTTGCTGTCCCCTCAAAATAACTCAACAAACAGCTATTAATGTCTAAACCGCTGGCAACATAAGCGAGTACACCCCTAAGTGAAAATGTCCAAATTGGGCCCAATTAGACATTTTCCCTCCCCGGTGTCATGTGACTCGTTAGTGTTACAAGGTCTCAGGTGTGAATGGGGAGCAGGTGTGTTAAATTTGGTGTTATCACTTTCACTCTCTCATACTGGTCACTGGAAGTTCAACACTGCACCTCATGGCAAAGAACTCTCTGAGGATCTGAAAAAAAGAATTGTTGCTCCACATAAAGATGTCCTAGGCTATAAGAAGATTGCCAAGACCCTGAAACTGAGCTGCAGCAAGTTGGCCAAGACCATACAGCGGTTTAACAGGATAGGTTCCACTCAGAACCGGCCTCGCCATGGTCGACCAAAGAAGTTGAGTGCACGTGCTCAGCGTCATATCCAAAGGTTGTCTTTGAGAAATAAAGGTATGAGTGCTGGCAGCATTGCTGCAGAGGTTGAAGGGGTGGGGGGTCAGCCTGTCAGTGCTCAGACGATACGCCGCACACTGCATCAAATTGGTCTGCATGGCTGTCATCCCAGAAGGAAGCCTCTTCTAAAGATGATGCACAAGAAAGACCGCAAACAGTTTGCTGAAGACAAGCATACTAAGGACATGGATTACTGGAACCATGTCCTGTGGTCTGGAGAGACCAAGATAAACTTATTTGGTTCAGATGGTGTCAAGCGTGTGTGGCAGCAATCAGGTGAAGAATACAAAGACAAGTGTGTCTTGCCTACAGTCAAGCATGGTGGTGGGAGTGTCATAGTCTGGGGCTGCATGAGTGCTGCCAGCACTGCGGAGCTACAGTTCATTGAGGGAACCATGAATGCTAATATATACTGTGACACACTGAAGCAGAGCATGATCCCCTCCCTTCTGAGACTAGGCCGCACGGCGGTATTCCAACATAATGGCCCCAAACACACCTCCAAGACGACCACTGCCTTGCTAAAGAAGCTGAGGGTAAAGTTAATAGACTGGCCAAGCATGTCTCCAGACCTAAACCCTATTGACCATCTGTGGGGCATCCTCAAACGGAGGGTGGAGGAGCGCAAGGTCTCTAACATCCACCAGCTTTGTGATGTTTTCATGGAGGAGTGGAGGAGGACTCCAGTGGCAACCTGTGAGGCTCTGGTGAACTCCATGCCCAAGAGGGTTAAGGCAGTGCTGGAAAATTTTGCTGGTCACACAAAATATTGACACTTTGGGCCCAATTTGGACATTTTTCACTTAGGGGTGTACTCACTTTTGTTGCCAGCGGTTTAAACATTAATGGCTGTTTGTTGAGTTATTTTGAGGGGACAGCAAATTTACACTGTTATTCAAGCTGTACACTCACTACTTTACATTGTAGCAAAGTGTCATTTCTTCAGTGTTGTCACATGAAAAGATATAATAAAATATTTACAAAAATGTGAGGGGTGTACTCAGTTTTGTGAGATACTGTATATATAATGTAAACCTAACACAATTTGTCAAAACGGTTTAGACTTTTTATTTTGCTGGCTTACTGGTAAGTTTGCTGGGGAGATTTATAATGTATTGTTCTGTGAATTGTCATGCTTAGCCCTTTCGTGGGGGGTTTCACACACAATCCAGTGGCTGCAGCCACTTGGGATTGTGTGTAAAACTGACAGGCAGACTCCTGCCTGTTAGGTGAAGCTTTTGGGTGTATGCGCTGTCACCTAATCGCTCTCACACACAACACTCTGCGGAGCTCTGCAGGTTATCGCTCTCAATATCTTTCTGTATTGTCGCTTCTGGCTCCGTTTTTTCTTCTCCTGTTTGGGGGTCTTTTGTCACTGTAGCTGTAGCGGTGGGCTGCGTACTCCGCAGCGATCTTAAAGGGACAGTACTTAATTCTTGCACTGTTATTTTTTCTCACATTGGGCAATGGATTCTCAGGACAGCAAATTCCCCCCAGCTCTAGTGGGGGTTCCCAGTTCTCCTGTGGCCCCTCTGAGACCTGATTTGGCCGCTGTATTGGCGACTTTGGTGTCAAATATGGAAATGCTGATGGCTGAACGTGCTGCTAGAAAGAGGCCCAGATTGTCTCTCTCCTCTGATTCAGATGGTGATATGGCTGCTGCTGTGGCGAGCGTGCCCTTTTCAGGGTCCCGCTCATTCATGGACCCCCTGGGGTCCGAAGGGGAGGCATAGGTGGAGGGGGTTGATACCTCCTCCCCGGGGTCGTCTGAAGAGCGGGCGACCATGGATGAATTAATTGTTTCTGTTAAGGAAACACTACATTTGGAGGATGAGCCCAGTCCTCCGGGTGTTGTGTCCTCATTTGGGAAGCACAGGACCCGCAAGTCAGCGCAGGTTTTTCCCTGCCCCGCTGAGTTTCATTACACTGTTAATGAAATGTGGCGCACGTTAAAACGTCCATTCGTGGTGCCTAGTCGATTCAAATTGCTTTATCCCTTTGCACCGGCTACGGAATCGCGATGGTGTGTGCCCCCACAGGTGGATCACACTGTTGCCATGTTAAACAAGGCTACCTTGATTCCTACGGAGGATTCCCCGGTTTTCCGGGATCCCACGGACCGGCGGTACGAGTCTTTAGCCCGCCATTCCTATACAGTGGCGGGCTCGTTGCTCAAACCCATTTTCGCGTCCGTGTTGGTGGCTCAGACGGTTGCTGATTGGACTAAGATGCTTAGGAGCAACCTCGTGTCTGATGATGTTCCGCCTGCCCGGCTGGAAATGGTGGTTCAAATCCACCAAGGAATCATGTATCTGTGTGATGCGGCCTTAAATGAGGCCCCCTTAGTAGCACGCCTGTCTAGTGTCTCGGCACTTAACCAACGACTGATATGGCTGAAGAGCTGGTCGGCTGACCAGTCTTCGCGGAAAACAGTTGCTGATTTTCCCTATGCTGGTTCTCGCCTTTTTGGTGAGGCGTTGGATACCCTGGTAAAAGGCGTCACGGGGGGCAAGAGCACCATGCTGCCCCAGAACCCGAAGAACAAGTCCTTTCGAGGCAAACGGGGTTCTGCGCCTAGATCAAATCAGGGGTCCTTTCGTGCCTTTCGGAACCAATCCAAGGGCAAGCCCTCCAAGACCCAGGGCGGCCAGAAGAAGCCCTGGGCGGGTAAGCAGAAGGCGGGCAATGCCGGCTCGGTGAGTCAGTCCACCTCTGCCTGAATGGGCGCCCTCACCCATTTCAGGGGTGGGGGGATGTTTGCTTGTTTCCTCCGACCTTGGCTGCTCCGGATATCGGACAGGGGGGTTCAGGAAATCATTCGATTGGGATACAAGATCGAATTCCTTTCCCGGTCGGCGGACAAATTCTTTCCCTTAAATCTTCGTTTGCCTCCGGGGCGTCTGCAGGACCTGCACCAAGCGGTTCAGGACCTTCTTGATCAGGGGGTGATTGTCCCAGTGCCTCATCGGGACAGGTTTCGGGGGTTTTATTCCAATCTGTTCACTGTGCCCAGAAAGGAGGGCAAAGTGCGTCCTATTCTGGACCTGAAAGCGCTGAACCGCTTTGTGCGCGTTCGGAAGTTCCGTATGGAGTCTCTCCGCTCTGTGGTGGCCTCCCTGAGCCCAGGGGAATTCCTGGCCTCGATAGATCTCAAGGATGCGTACCTGCACATCCCCATTTTCGATGGTCATCAGCGGTACCTTCGGTTTGCTATCGCAGAGGACCACTACCAGTTTGTGGCGTTACCTTTCGGTCTTGCTTCGGCACCAAGGGTTTTTACCAAAGTGTTGGCTCCTGTTCTGGGCCTGCTGAGGGCCCAGGGCATTGCGGTCTTGGGTTACCTGGACGATCTACTTCTGAGATCATGTGTCAGCCAGGACCTAGTGCGCGATCTGTCCATCACAGTGCAGACGCTCCAGGAGTTCGGATGGACCATCAACGTTCAGAAATCGACGTTGTCTCCATCGGTTCGTCTTCCTTATCTGGGAATGGTTCTGGACTCTGCTCAGGCAAAGGTGTTCTTGCCGGAGGAAAAGCTCCGGACCTTGCAGGACAAGCTCAGGTCCCTCAGGACTCGTCACTCAGGACCTGTATGCGGTCCCTGGGGTTAATGGTGTCGGCCTTCGAGGCGATACCCTTTGCTCAGTTTCGTCACCCGCCATCCATTGCGGTCGAGACCGCTGTGTGTAATACAATCTGCTCATCACATGCACTTGTATAGTGCTTTACAAGGTAATTTTTATGATTTTATGCTATGTTCAATAAAGTAATTTATTGCGGTAATGCACTATGTCCGGACCTTTGTTTTCCTATGGACCTGTGACCCGCTTTATGGACCTGTGATCTGTTACCTGTGAGCCTTATCTTCTGATGAAGAGGAATACTGATTTGATCTATATTTGTGATATCCTTGGATAAAGTTTGTCTTACTAGCCCGTCTGGTGACACAGGGGCTAAGTGTGAGGTGAGAGGCTAATGAGACTGGGTGGAGGATTACCAGCACATTGAAGAGCACTGAATGTTTATATCTTGTGCATGCTTCACCATAATTTTCACCTGTGGACTGCTCTCCTCGATATCTTCTTCATAATCCATATTTGATAGCGCTGCACTTTTTGTTAGGTGGGACAGACTGCCTCAATCTCTGGATCTGAGTGTCTCATTGAGTCGTCGGACCAGATTGCCTCTTCTGTGGTGGCTCCAGTCCCCGTCGGTGGCGGAGGGCAAGTCCTTCCGTCCATTGGTGTGGACAGTGATTACCTCGGATGCCAGCCTGTCGGGCTGGGGTCCTGGGCAACCTGTCTGCCCAGGGCACTTAGTCGGAGGAGGAATCCTCCCTCCCGATAAATGTGCTGGAATTGCGAGCGATGAAACTCTGTCTCTTCCAGTGGTCGGACCGTCTTCGGGGTCGTCCTGTCCGGGTACAGACGGACAATGCTACAGCGGTGGCTTACATCAACCACCAAGGGGGCACCAGGAGTGCCCGGGCGGCCAGGGAGGTGACCGAAATTCTGTCTTGGGCCGAGACTCATGTCCCGGCGATCTCAGCAGTTCACATTCCGGGTGTGGAGAATTTGCAGGCTGAGCCGCCAGACCCTGGACCAGGGAGAATGGTCCCTACACCCAGAGGACTTCCAAATGCTGTGTGCGAAGTGGGGATCCCCGGATGTGGATCTGTTCGCATCTCGGCTAAACCGAAAGATGGAAAGGTTCGTGGCAAGAACGCGCGATCCGCTGGCGGACGCCTCGGATGCGTTAGTGGCCCCTTGGCATCAGTATCGTCTGATGTATGCCTTTCCTCCAATTCAGTTGCTGTCCAGATTCCTCCGCAGGTTAACCTCGGAACCGTACTTTGTGATTCTGGTGGCGCCGGACTGGCCTCGCCAGTCCTGGTACGCCGACGTTGTTCATCTGGCAGTGGCGCCTTCGTGGCGACTGCCAATGCGGGAAGATCTACTGTCTCAAGGACCGATCTTCCATCCTGCTTTACAGTCGCTGGCTTTGACGGCCTGGCTGTTGAGACCCAGGTCCTGAGGGACAGGGGTCTCTCCCCTGAGGTTATCCCTACTCTTATCAAGGTTAGGAAAACCTCCTCGGGTAAGATCTATTACCGTACCTGGAAGGCCTATTTCGCCTGGTGTGAGTCCAGGGGGTTTTCCCCTCGCTCGTACTCGGTGTCAAGAGTGTTGGCTTTCCTCCAGTCTGGGGTGGACCAGCGCCTGGCGCTGGCCACGATTAAGGGCCAGGTGTCTGCACTGGCTATCCTTTTCCAACGCCCTGTGGCGTCTCATTCCTTGATTCGCACCTTCATTCAAGGTGTGCGACATTTGGCTCCTCCCAGGAAGGAGCCTTTACCTCCATGGGACTTGGTTCTGTCCGTGTTACAGCATGCTCCCTTTGAAACATCCAGGAGATATCGTTGCCTCTGCTGTCAAAAAAGGTCGCTTTTTTAGTGGCGATCACTTCGGCTAACAGAGTGTCGGAGCTGGCGGCGTTGTCTTGCCGCTCTCCTTACTTGATAATTCACAAGGATAAGGTGGTTTTGCGACCTCCCCCGTCCTTTCTTCCTAAGGTGATCTCTGTGTTCCACCTTAATGAGGACATTGTCCTACCTTCGCTTTGTACGAAGCCCAAGCATCCTAAGGAGATTGCCTTGCATTCCTTGGATGTTGTCAGGGCGATCAGGGTTTACCTGTCATCTACAGAATCCTTTCGTAAGACGGATTCCCTTTTTGTCCTTCCTGAGGGATCTCGGAAGGGCTTGGCTGCGTCTGCAGCAACAATTGCCAAATGGATCAGACAGACCATTGAGCAGGCTTATGCCTTGAAGGAACGGGTTCCACCCTTCCCTGTTAAGGCGCACTCTACCAGATCTTTGAGTGCGTCCTGGGCCTATTGGCACCGGGCCTCGGTGGCCCAGGTGTGCAAGGCTGCGAATTGGTCGTCGGTGCACACCTTTTCAAAATTCTACAAAGTAGATGTTCTGGCATCAGCTGATGCTTCCTTTGGCCGCAAGGTTCTCAGTGCGGCAGTGCCATGAATGACCCTTGAGTTTTTTCTGGGTCCCTGGCTGTTGGTATTTCCTTTCCGGGGTGTTGCTCCTGTTGAGCATTGTTTTTTCTGTTGTCCAGTAGGTTCTCTTACGGTGCATGTAAGATTCCTTTCTCTGATGTGGGTACTGCGTTGCCTTTTCTACGGTTGCGTCTCCCACCCCTCATGTCTATACTGCTTTGGGACATCTCAACAGTGATGACTTAGAGGAGGCGGCGACTGTCGGAGGACGTAAGAGAAAACTGAATTTTTGTAAAATCTTACCTGTGAAATTCCTTCCTCTGAGTCCTCTGACAGTCGCTGCCCCCACCCCTCTTTTGGGGTTCTTTTTACCTACTGCTATGCTACCAAATGAGTTGGGAGTGATCACTGCAGGGGGGTGTTGACCAGATGGGACAGCCCCCAGGGGTGTGTATATGCAAATGGCTTTTGTTTTGAACTAAGTCTATATGCCTAGCTACTCCTGCGGAGCAGAGGACAATACCCAACAGTGATGACTTCGAGGAGGCGGCGACTGTCGGAGGACTCAGAGAAAGGAATTTTACAGGTAAGATTTTACAAAAATTCATTTTTTTTCTAAATGCAATGTTTTCCCTGATTTGTTTTCCGGGCTCTGCTTGGCAAACTGCGGGCTTGGGACCGACATAGCGGGTGCTGGCTGCTGGGGTGGGAAGGAGAAAAGCAAACACTTGTCTGCTCTCCTCCCCCTCTTTCTGTGATGTGGAAAGCCACACCTGTAACCAGGGGCTAATTGGCACCTTTCGCCCAGGGGGCAAGTACAAACCAAAGGCCCATGGTGCAGTGACTTGGACCCCCTTTCACTCTCCCACTTCTCCTCCTGACCCCCATTCCATGCTGAAGCTCCGTTCCAGGTACTCTTTACTCACCAGCCGAATCTGGGTTCCCAGCTTGGCCAGCAGAGGCTGGTTGGGTGGAGCTGGGAAAGCTCGGTCAGGGCTGGCCAGGGGAGGAGAGTCCCCAGTGAGGCATGGAACTGGCCTCTGCTCAGACACAGTTTACCCCTTCCATGGAGGCCTGCGCTCTGTCTTTGTCTTCATCCCACACTTAGTAGGTCAGCAGCGGAGACTTTTTACTTCCCTTCACCATGAATACTTTAGGCATGTCTGTGGCAGAAGCGGTGCAGCCTTTTTATGGGGCATCAGAGCAGTCCATGTGGCAATTGCCCCCCTGCCTCCTGGCCTAGTTCTCCCCTGCATAGAATGCATTAAGATAAAAAACCTTCTGACTTTACAACCACTTTAAGTCCTATAAATCCTTGACAGATGACCTCCTCCTCTCCTCCCTGCACATGAGACCTCTCATTATAACATATGAAGTATAAAGCAGAACTTCTGACTAGCACCCTGGGTGGGGTGTCACCGCTCAGCTTTGTTTCTAATTGTTAAGCCTTCAAAGCTAAAAGGGTGAATAAGTTCAGAACCGGACAAGTGACTGAAAACTAGGCAGCATTTCCTGACCATATCTCACCTTTATAAATATAAAGAAATTAGTGCAGCATGGAAAAAGTGAAATTGTACAAAGTATCTAAAATTAAATTAATTGAAAATTCATAAAGAGATTAAAAAGAGTAAAAATTGCAAAATATTAGGGCCCATTAACATTACTTTGTTGTGGTTACATATAGGTCCCACATCACGCCAGTTTGTGTGATGCGGTGCAATTCATTCTGAATGGCATCCCAATGCATCTTGCTAATGGACATATGTCGCAGAACAATCGGCACAAAAAAGAGAAGGGAAGAGGTAGTAGTTGGGGTCAGGGGAAGGGCAGTAGGTGGGGGGTCTATCAATGGGGGGTCTTTTGGGGTGGGGGAAGTTGGTGGGGTTTGCGATACAGTTTGGAGGACCAGCTCTGTGGGCGTCCCATCGCCGGCCACCCCAGTGGGCGCCTACTCCCCCCCCCCTTCCTCCATGATCCCTGAAGGAATTGGCTGCCCAGTCTAGAATTCCGGACCTGTTTTGTGTGCCGGTCCGGGCCTGATTGGACCTCAGCAGTCTGTAGTGGGAACATTGATTAGGATAATAGCATTGATCTCTAGAAGCCTCATGTTCCCAGTTTTGCATTGTCTTCTGCAGCATATTCCCCTCCAACAATGTATCCTGTCCTCACTCTCTGACCCCCATTTCCTCTATTCGATCTGAAGTTTCTGACAGTCCTCCAAAGCATTACATATATTGAACATTATGTACAGCCCTTTGGTGATGTCAGGGGCTGCATTTGAGGCCCCCTTTAGCTCATAAGTTACCAACCACTGATGTAGGCCCTTTTAGCTCCCCCTACTCTCCATGTAAAAATGCTACCTAAGGCCGGCTTAAGGCTTGTACACACTATGAGAATATCGGATGAATATCAGATGATTAATCGTCCATCTTCTCTTTTTGCATGCTAGTCTCATATGGAGACTGTACGGTGGGCGAGAGGCAGCTAAGGTAGATATTAAGGCAAAAAACATATTTCTTATTGTATTTTTAACCACTTCTGGACCCGAAGATTTTCCCCCTTAATGACAAGGCCATTTTTTGCGATTCCGCACTGCCGTACTATAACTGACAATTGCGCGGTCGTGCAACGCTGTACCCTAATAAAATTTATGTCCTTTTTTCCCACAAACAGAGCTTTCTTTTGGCGGTATTTGATCAGCAGTGAAATTTTTTTTTGCGCTATAAACAAAAAAAGAGCGACGATTTTGAAAAAAAAAAAACAAAACAATATTTTTTACTTTCTGTAAACTTTTATTGTTTCTGTTACTTTTTCTAAAACATTCCCAATAAAAAAAAAATTAAAAATCAAATTTTTTCATCCATTTAGGCCAATTTATATTCTGCTACATATTTTTGGTAAAAAAAATCCCAATGAGTGTATTTTGATTGGTTTGCACAAAAGTTATCGCATCTACAAACTAGGGGAAAGAACTGTCATTTTTTTTTTTTTTTTTACTAGTAATGGCGGCGATCTGTAATTTTTAGCAGGACTGTGACATTGCAGCAGACACCTAATTCACATTTTTGACACTTTTGGGGGGACCAGTGAAATTACTATAGAAATCAGTGCTAACAATATGCACTGTTACTGTAGTAATGACACTAGCAGGAAAGGGGTTAATACCAGGGGTGATCAAAGGGCTAAATGTGAGCCTAGGGGCTGTTTTCTAACTGTGAGGGGGGTGGGCTTATGGAATCAACACTAAATAGGAGAAACACAGGAGCCCTGTGTTGATTGATGACAGAACAACGGTCTGCCGTGTTTACAACGACAGACCGCCGTTTTTTCTTCCCAGGGAGTGATCGCGGGAGCCCGGTGGCAATCGTGGCTGCCGACCCCACAGATCATTTTCCACACTCACTCATTTTCACCTGCGTGCCCCCACACTCGCTCCCGAGGAGCAACGTACAGGTACTGCGATTCGCGCAGCCGAGCCAGCCTGCCGCAGTATATCTGTGGCGGGCGGTCGGCAAGCGGTATCTCAGAGACAGGACTCAGGAGGGCAGGAAATTAGAATCGGCGGCACACACAAATGACACTGACTCTCACAGTGACACTGACAGCAGTGTGCAGCAGCACTGACTCCAGTCCAAACAGCACTAACTCCCGGCTTGACTTGCTCCCATCCCACAGACCTGCACACGAAGCTCCGGCCGCTCCGCTCAGCTCCCTTGCACCATGAAATCACACGACATACTCAGGCACCGCTTCTGCCAGACCCCAATGAACACACTGTAGCAGCCACTTAGGTGGTCTCTGCCAGCTCCAAACCCGAGCTGCACATGCACAATTTTTTACTGGCAACCTTTTCCTTTCACCATCATTTACTGGCATGAGAAATACTGGTGCGTGGCAACACTGTCTGTGTTTGTTTGTTTTTTTAAGCCCCATGGTGTCCTGAAACATACTCTAAAACGTAACACCCAATGCAAAAAAAAAAGTGCACGCGCAAAAGTGGGAACACAAAAAAGTGCACAGGGTGTACACGGGGTCCTACTCCGAAGAGGAAGGACCCTTGCCCTAATCCCCCGGGGCACAAGGCTCCTGAAAGGGACTGGGGTACTCACTGGCTCACCTAACCAAAACCATGCAGGCCCCATTCTCTGGGAGGACTGCCAAAACAGTCCAACCAAAACACTGGGTGGGGCTCCCCCTAAGGAAGAACCCATGAGAGAGAGGGAGGACGAGACCAGAAGGCCATGTCCACCCCTTTCCAAGACATTCAGGGCAGGCCCGAGGACCTACACCCTACTAATCGTGCTGTGAAAAAAGTGCGTACCATGCAAAAAGACAAACACACATAAAAAGGGACAAATGAAAGAGGATAAGTTGCATAGTTAGTCAGGTTGAAAAAAAGATCCATCTGGCTCAACCAATAAAAAACAGAAACGAAAACTCAACCCTACAATCACATACACATAATCCTATACCCGCGGTTGATCCAGAGGAAGGCGAAAAAACCCCAGCAAAGCATGATCCAATTTGCTACAGCAGGGGAAAAAAATTATTTCCTGATCCCCTGAGAGGCAACCTGATATTCCCTGGATCAACTTTACCTATAAATATCAGTACCCATTTATATTATGTACACCTAGGAAATAATCCAGGCCTTTTTTAAAGAAATCTACTCAGCTGGACAGAACCACCTCTGGAGGGAGTCGATTCCACATTTTCACAGCTCTTAAGGTGAAGAAACCTTTCCGTATTTGGAGACTAAATCTGTTTTCCTCTAGACATAAAGAGTGCCCCCTTGACCTCTGTGTTGACCTTAAAGTGAATAACTTAACACCAAGTTCACTATATGGACCCCTTATGTATTTATACATGGTGATCATATCCCCCCCTTAATCTCCTCTTCTCAAGAGAGAATAAATTCAGTTCCTCTAATCTTTCCCCATAGCAGAGTTCCTCCATGCCTCTCAGTTTGGTTGCCCTTCTCTGCACTTTCTCCAGTTCCCCGATATCCTTTTTGAGAACTGGTGCCCAAAACTGAACTGCATAAAGTGCTTAGTGCCACAGTGAAATGCCATGGCAGGCCCTTCGGTCAGGAATAAAAAAGATCCTCTGGTCCTGGGCAAAAATTGAGTGAATTTCACAGTTTGCAGGAAATAGTTCCTTCCATGGCCTGCCCTAATAGGCAACACAATTATCCATCCTGTGATATGTAGGAGCCCTACTGTACTCTGAAAGCTAACAATGAAAACTTTATCCGGCATGCAATTTCCCCCTCAATGGACAACCGTCCCCATTTGTTTAGGAATTTTTTTAATGTGCCCAAAGTAACACGACCCTGAGCTTAGCCTCAGCATAACCTTGTTAATGAGTCACTCTGCATATGGAACAAAAATGGAAATTCCTGTTAAATTTTGGACCTTCCAGGACAAAGCCAATAGACCTGAAGTGTCTCCGGAGAGAGGAATAGGCCTTTCAGGACATGTGTCTGTAACCTGGAATCCTATTAGAGGCAGACTCCATTGTTCTTCACATGTACCGCAGGGACTGCCACTCCTCTGAAAAGCGATCCACTCCTTAATTACTTTTCAGAGATGTTTGGCAGGTTGTGATCAGGAGTTGTATTACCTCCTCGCCTCCTGCTTTAACTCTTTGTACCCTGCACTATGAAATGCTCGCAATGTGCCATGTGTATACCCGCAGCCGCTGCCTCTGCAGCTAAAGGAGGAGTGGTTGGGTGGGACGTTAAAACCGTGGTTCAACCGTGGAGTTTTACTGCCCCCCAACCACTAGTATGAATGAGCTGTAAATGTGTGACCAAAAACAAAATAAATATGTGATCATGTGTACAATCTTTGTGTGCTTCTAATTCCTTGTGTATTCAACCATCAGTTTGCATACTCACATTAGATCGGCCAATACTTAAAGTATAAAATCGACTCCACCACTGTAGGAACCTGGTTAGAACCCCAATGTCTGTATGATTGAGCACACTGTCATCAAGCCCTAATAGATCTTTTTTTTTTTATGGATTTAAATTTGCCTGGAAAAATTGTTAATAGAGTAATGAGGGGGTCTGGTGTAATGTCACTGTCTAAAATTGTATTGTCATTTTTTAGGATTTTGTCCCAGAAAGGTAAACTGAGCAAGCATTTGCTCCATATGTGAGTCATCATGAATTCCTCCTTCAGACATCTCCAACATGTATCAGGGCATGTCAGTTCTGTGATATGCATGCCTACAGGGCAGCTATACTATCTGGACATGATCTTGTAGTTTCTGTAGCCGATATGGACATTTTATGTCTTGGTGTGATCACCTTATCTGAGTCAGTGGGGAGTATGGACCACCCCAACACTTTCTCCCGTTTAGTAATGAAATAATAAAATTTGTGAAACATTGCAGATAAAATTGATTCAACTCTACTATTAAGATAAGAAAACACAGCACACCACTTTCTTTTATTAACCAGTTCTGGCCCGGAAGGATTTTTCCCCCTTAATGACCAGGCCATTTTTTGTAATTCGGCACTGCGTTATTTTAACATAAAATTGTGTGGTCGTGCGATGCTGTACACAAATAAAATTGATGTCCCTTTTCCCCCACAAATAGAGCTTTCTTTTGGTGGTATTTGATCACCTCTGTAATGTTTATTTTTTGCGCTATAAACAATAAAAGAGCGACAATTCTGCAAAAAAAAAACAATATTTTTCACATTCTACTATATAACATTCCCAAAAAAAAAAATTTGAAAATCAAATTTGTTCATCCTTTTAGGCCAATTTGTATTCTGCTACATATTTTTGCTAAAAAAAAAAAAAAAAAAAAATCGCTATAAGTGTATTTTGATTGGTTTGTGCAAAACTTATCACGTCTACAAACTAGGGGAAAGATTTATGTCATTTTTATTTATTTTTATTTTTTATTAGTAATGGCAGCGATCTGCGATTTTGCGGCAGACAGATTGGACCCCTAACTGACATTTTTGACACTTTTGGGGGGACCAGTGACATTACTACAGTAATCCGTGCTAAAAACATTCACTGTTACTTTAATAGTGAAACTGGCAGGGAAGGGGTTAACCCTAGGTGATCAAAGGGTTAAGTGTGAGCCTAGGGGAGTAACTAACTTTCTAACTGTGGGGGGAGGGACTTGTGAAATGACCATAGAGACCTGCGATCCTATATAGAAGGATGATTGAAGTGATCATTTCAGAGAGAAGAAAGATCGGCTGTGTTTACAACAGCTGACCGCTCTTCTCTCCCAGCGGGGAGCGATCACAGGTGCTCTGCAGCAATCACGGCTGCCGGCCTTGTGCATCAGCATCCCTGCTGCCTAGTGGGGATGGGAGCACACTGGCGGTGGCATGTGCTTGCCCCCCAGCACCACGTGCGTGACCGACATAGTACTACGTCATTTGGCGCAGCCGAGCCAGCCTGCTGCAGTAAAACTGCGGTGGGCGGTCGGCAAGTGGTTAATATAGGCTGGCTGTAGAAAAAACTTATATATTTCTGACTAGCCATCTTAGGTTTTACTTTTGACCTCTCTGTTTTTTGTCTGCTTTAAGGCCCGTACACACGATAGGAAAATCGGAAGTATAATTTCGTCCGATGAAAGATCTGCTGATTTTCGGATCGTTATTATAGTGCTTTCGACAGCCAATTCCGATTTTTGGGACGACAAAAACCGGAAGTGCAGGCTATATAATTTTTATTGTAGGTGAACACAGCGTCCGATTTTTGTTTAATTAGTACAGTTTTTGTCTGAAATAAATCGTAAGAACAAGACTAGGCATGCTCAGAAATGAAAGAATACATACAGAACAATTCAACACATGACATCACTTCTGAAGTTGAATTCTGTTGTACGGGAAATTTCGTATGTTAAGTAACCTCTTCACTTTCCATATGAGATTAGCATGCAACAAAAAACGGAAGAAAATGAGTCCGATAATCTGATCGTGTGTACGAAGCTTTACCCTGAAGATGGAGATTCTCATTTTTTTGGAGTCTCCACCTCTTGACACCTATCAGAACCCTTTGAGGAGGGGAGGATTTAGTAAAACTGGCGCACACAGAGTCTGGTGCAGCTGTGCATAGTCACCAATCATTTTCTAGATTTTAGCCCTGGTTCACACCGGCGTGACTTGTCATGCGATTTGACAGGTCCAAAACCCTTGACAAGTCGCGCCGTATTGTCGGCAATGGAACCGTTCAAATCGGAGCGATGCTGACTTTGCGGTGCCGCAACAATTTGAAAAAGTAGTTCCTGCACTATTTTTGGTGATTCATGCGTCCGGCCCCCTAATCTACATGCAGGGCCCTGGACACATGGAGTTCAATGGGGCTCTTATAGGCTAAAAAAAAGGGTGGGTTGGGGGCGCAGTGAACCCACCCAGTTGTGTGACAATAGCGAATGAATATTCGCTATTGTCACACGGATCCTCCTCCTGGCCAATCAGGGAGCGGGTCCTGACACCCGTTTCCCGATTGACCGAAAGGAGAAGCCATGCCATTCGCCATTGAGGAAAACGAAGCAGCCGTTTGCTGCTGCTCCCTGCCTTCCCTCTATATGTCCAGGCAGGGTGAGTGAGCCGGCGCCAGGGGTGGGGGGTTATGGTGTGTGGCCTGGTGTGGTTCGGGGGGGTAGTCCGTCTGACGCCCCCCCCCCCCGCGCCCATGGAGCACCAGCCGCCACTGCTCCTTGACATCTATCAGGACTCCTCTGCCTGGCCTTTTATGTGCTAAACATTTTTCCAACTGAACACCGGCTGGCAGGATCTGATACTACTAGCTGCAGGTAGATTTTAAATCCTGCGGTCTTTCCTCTCCCATTGCAGTAGTGAGTGCCAACACTTCAACCATCAGCCTGATTTGACATTTCAACAGGTGTGCAGGGGGTGATAGGAAATGAAAGATGAGTTCCAGGCAACCAACTAAACACGGTGTTGAAATACCGTTTTAACTGTAATTCAGTCGGTCTTGTAGACCAGACATCGCAGTGGCCTTACTTTGCTCTACTGCAATTACCCAGTTTAGGTTCGCCCTATAGCAATTATACTGCTACAGGACGGCACCTGTGTGCCGAATCACGTATATATACAGGATCCGACACTTCCAGGTATGGGACGCACATGCACGCCGCCGGGGCTTGCTCCCTCTTAAACACAGCGAAAGCTGATCAGTATGTATCCCAGACTCGATCTCCGCCGGAACCCACATATTGTGAGAAAGTGCCGGTTCACACATATACCATGTGATGTCTGTCATCGCATTCGCAGTGCACTGCTCTGCAAATCACATATAATATCTGAGCGTTGCAAATTCAGCCATACAGATTGTATGGCTGAATTCCCATTGCATTTGGACCGAAGTTACACAGGACCCTTTTTTTGGTCCGCACCAGAATCGGATCACATGGGTGTTCACACTTATGCGATCTGATTCATGTCCGAATTGACAGTTCGCACTGCCATATGCGAACCAATCTGGTGGTGTTGTTAACTCTGTATTGACACCCCCAGCGATTCGCATATGGCAGTTTGAACTGCCTGCGAGTTGAGTGCGATGCGGGAACCCTCAGCGGATTTGCAGGGTTCCCGCATTGCATATTTGTCAACCGGCACGAAAAGACACAGAACTGCGATCTTCTTATGTAAACAAGGCAGATCGCCGTTCTGACAGAAGGGAAGGGATGGAATTTGAGTCCCTGCATAGCATTTCTTCCCCTATTAACTTCCACAGTTTAGAAAAACACCAGCTAGGCACACTGTTAACCCTTTGATCGCCCCTGATGTTAACCCCTGTCATTAGTACAGTGACAATGCATATTTTTAGCATTGATCACTGTATTAGTGTCACTGATGCCCAAAAAAATGTCAGTGTCAGAATGTCTGCTGCAATATCGCAGTCCCACTATAAGTCACTAATTTCCGCCATTGCTAGTACAAAAAAAAAAAAAAATTGCATAGTTTGTAGACGCTATAACAAACCAATCAATATACACTTATTCGGATTTCTTTTTTATTTTTAACCACTTAAGCCCCGGAGAATTTGGCTGCTAAACGACCAGGGGGTATTTTGCGATTCGGCACTGCGTGACTTTAACGGACAATTGAGTGGTCGTGCGACGCTGTACCTAAACGAATTTGGCGTCCTTTTTTTCCCACAAACAGAGCTTTCTTTTGGCGGTATTTGATCATCTGTGTGATTTTTTGATCACGCGCTATAAACAAAAAAAGAGCGTAAATTTTGCAAAAATAACAATATTTTTCACTTTTTTTTATATGAAATTCCCCCAAAAAAAAATGTAAAAATCAAAATTTTTTAACATTTTCGGCCAATTTGTTTTATGCTACCTATGTTTGGTAAAAAAAATCGCAAAAAGCGTATTTTGATTGGTTTGCGCAAAAGTTATTGCGTTTACTAACTACGGGAAAGATTTATGTCATTTTTGTTGTTTTTTTTTTTAACGCGTAATGGGGGCGATCTGCGATTTTTTTGCGGTACTGCGACATTGCGGCGGACAGATCGGACCCTTGACTGACATTTTTGACACTTTTGGGGTTACCAGTGACATTTCTACAGAAATCAGTGCTATATATATGCACTGTTACTGTAAAAATACACTGGTAGTGAAGGGGTTAACTTTATTTGAGAGGGAGGGGCTGTGTGTGTCCCTAGGGGCGTGATTCTTACTGTGATTGGCTGTGGCTTCAGCTGTATGCAGAGTGATCAACGGATCTACATAGTAGATCCATATGATCATCTCTCATACAGAGGGGAGAATGACAGGCAGCTTGTTTACACAAGCTGCCTGACTTTCTCCCTCTCCCCCGCCGATCGCAGAGTGGCCGGCGGACATCGGGTCCGCCGGTCACACGCGCGGGGGGGTCCGTGACCACGCGGGAGCGGGATCGCGCCTCCGGCGGCACGCGCTCGCTCCCTAGACCCTCACAAGCTAGTGACGTAGCCCTACGTCACTTTGCCTGTGAGGGGCTGACCGCCGACGTAGATAGTCGTGCGGCGGTCGGCAAGTGGTTAACAAAAAATATGTAGTAGAATACATATCGGCCTATGAAGACATTTGATTTTTTACAATGTTTGTTATTGGATATGTTTCATAGCAAAAAGTAAAAAATATAGTTTTTTTTTTTTTTTTTTAAATTGTTGGTCTTTTTTTGTTTATAGTGCAAAAAATAAAAACTGCAGACCCTCAAAAGAAATCTCTCTTTGTGGGGGAAAAAGGGACATACAATTTATTTGGGTACAGTGTTGTCAGTTAAATTAACGCAGTGCCATATCTCAAAAAATGGCCTGGTTAAATCTTACGGTGGTTAAGTGGTTAATACAACTTGGTCACCAGCCCATCGTCAAGCTGCGATTAGAAACTCTACAAAAATATATATTAAAGCTTTTATATTTTCCTGCATTTTTAATTGTTTCATTACTGATACAAACCTGGATACCTTTAAAAAAAAATAAAGTAATAATTATTTTGATGCAAACAAAAATCTGATAGAAACATTTATTCTGAAGTATCTGTTTGTGCCGTTGGGATGCTGATAACTGGGATTGTAGTATGAGGGGCTGTAAAGGTACCAGATTTTTTTGTTTGCTCTTTGCCAAATTCATGGACAGGACTTTTCATTTCAGGATTCCCAAGCATTGGAGATGACCATGATGAATTTATGACGTGTGAACTCATGTTGTCACCTTGTTGTTGTGTTCTGTTGTCTTGTCTGGGAGAAGACGTTATCTTCTCTGCTTGGTGAGTCTGGATTTTGACTCCCTGTGGATGTATTTCCGCTGGCAGGGAACTTTGTCTTCCTTTTCTGGCCTCCAATACCAGGGGTCTCGTGGTAAGAGTGTTGGGAGAATTATCACATCTTCTCCCAGATCTTGGAGAATGTTTCATAAGGTGAGACTCTACAGCTGGAAATAAACTGCCAATCTCTGAAGAGCCTTGTTGGTGTCCTGGTGGCGATAGAGGTTTTGAGATAGTTATGTAGCTCCATCTTTGCATTTCCACCACACTGTTCGGCCTTGGCATGGATGATCTTGCACTGCTTGAACCAGAAGGCTTTGAGACTTGCTGTGGCCTGGAATGGGAACCTCGGTCATAGTCTACTCTCTTCTTGGGGTTGACTCCATTTATGACTGTTCCCAGCTGACTAAGCTGAGCCCTTTCCTCCCAAGCCAGGCCAGGTTTTGGGCATTGTTTGCATTCCTGCCAAATCTTTTTGACTTCTCTATACCTGAACTGTCTGTCTGTAGGCTCTTTCTCTTCCCTCACTAACTCAGCCTTCTGTTTTGTCCCATCTGAAGATAAAAATTGTATATTAAACTTCACATTAGCCGACAATGACCTTTTAACGGTTTTGTTCTTTAAAGTGGAAGAGGGTGACTTAGTTTGTCTGTTAGTCATTAGGTCCTTGGAGTAGTTCGTATTGTCCTGAGTAACTGAACTCGTTCCCGTTGTAGGCCTTACACTATCTGCTGGCCATTGGCTGCTGAAGAAATGGATTTGCTTTGCAGGAACAAGCTTTTGTAAGTCAGACACTGTACTGAAGAAGACAAACATGTTTTCCTTCTGGTATGTTTCTGGCTTTGTGTCAATTGCAGTCTGGAAAATAAGGATATACGTAAATAAAAGTATGATTTCAGTGAGCATTTAACAACCTCAATATTAGGCCAATTCTGACACTTCTCTCATACATGTGAATATTTGCATTTTTTTGTTTTGCTAGAAAATTACTTAGACCCCCAAACTATCTATTTCTAAGCAGAAGCCCTAGAGAATCAAATGGGGTTTTGCAATTTTTTTATGTCACACGGTATTTGTGCAGTGGCTTTTTCAAACGCAAATTTTTGGGAAAAAATGCAAATTAATGAATTCTAATGTACAAAAACACAATATAATAGCCATTTTTTTTTTTATAAACTATAAAAAGATGATTTTCCACTGAATAAATAGATACCAAACACCCGTTGAATAGCGACAAACTACAGTACTTAAAAATCTCCATAGTTGAAACTTTTAGACCCCAGATCTCTCATCTGCCCTTAAAAGCATCTGGTCAAACTGAGATGAGCTTAATCAGATCCTTAATCAGATCCTTAATCAGCTGGTAATGGTTTGAAAACCTCAAACCAAAACTGGAAAAATATCCTGGTCGTTTCCAGTTTCATAGACCATAAAGATGATTGAGGAAGTTTTGGTCCTCCTTCATCTCTATGGTCAGCCGGTGGCTTCAGTCTCTGGCTTCCTGGTGGAATGGGAGAGCCCAGAAAGGCAGCGGAAGGTGGTGGGGACCCTTTCCACCACATGTAAAAGCAATTAGATTGCTTTTATATGATTCAGCATTACCGGCTGAAAAGATTGATACTGATGTCATGACTGCAGCTGCGGCCCTGGTATAATCACTTCAACCCGAGAGCGTATGGGTACGTCCTACAGGAGGGAAATGGTTTAAGCTGAATTCCAAGTATGGTTTTTATTACATGGTTACATTGGACAAGTAGCATTGGTTACATTGAAGCATTGTAAGTATACATATTCCATACCTATGGGACTGCTGTGGAAGCAGAGAATCACAATATACTCATTGCTTTTACAGTGTTCAACATTATTTTCCAGGTCCAATACTGAGCAATCCTCTCTTTTGCATAGTGAACAAGGGTTGTTGCTCACTCAGCACGGCTGCCATTCACAGAACACTGTTTATTTTCAATGATAATAAGGCATTCTCTGATTGGTTAGGTGGAGAGGTGGGGTGCTAACATCATGATCCCCACCTTGTCAAGTCAGAGAATGCCTTGTATTTATTGAAAAAAACACAAGGTTTTCTGTGAATGGCAACCATGCTGAGTGTTTACTATGCAGAACAGCAACCAATCGGCACAGGACCTGGAAGACCACAGTAAACACTGAAGTGGCGGAAAATACAACAGTAATTCTCAGCTTCCACGGCGGTCCCACACCTATGAAATATTGCTATTACAGTCTGGAAAATAGTTATTTGATCCCCTGCAGATTTTGTAAGTTTGCCCACTTGAAATTAAGAAATGAAGGGTCTATAATTTTTTTTATCATAGGTGTATTTTAAATCATACAGACAGAATATCACAAATAAATCACATGATACAAATGTTATAAATTGAGTTGCAGTTCAGTGAGTAAAATAAGTATTTGATCCCCAAGCAAAACATGACTTAGTACTTGGTGGAGAAACCCTTGTTGGCAAGCACAGAGGTAAGACAACGGCTTGGGGGCCACAATGTATTGCACTCGGAACAAGATTAGAGATTTTTTTTTGTATAAATTGTGGTGTCTCTTTTGCAGACTTTGGATAGAAGTAGCAGGTGCAGAAAAATTGGGCTTTGGGTGTTGGTGGTGCCTTTACACTGTAACCCTGTGAAGGTACTCTTGATTAATGCAAGAATTGCCTTGCTGTAAAGAATTGAAATATGATGGCCCCGTCAAAAACAGTTGTGGAAAAATTGGTCTTTGGTGCCTTCATCCCACAACCTTCTAGAGGCAGAATAACCTGCTCTGGCAGCTGCAGTGGACTGCGCACTAGTGTCAACTTGGGTCATAGAGGATGAGGATGGTTTAGTAAGCCAGTCCACCACCTCCCTTGCATGCTGTGGCGGGATAGCATGGGCAACATCACTAAACAGAGGAAATTATGCTTTGTCTGAGGACAGACCATGTCCACCTTTGCCTGTGGACACAGACACTGCTGGGCCCCTCATAGTGGCATGGGAACATCTGCCTCTCCTGGTTGGCCTTCCAGACATGATGGCAGGGGAGGGGGGGAGAGGATCTTATTACCCACATTTAATAGAAACTGGGAAATGTATGATTGTATGCACTTTATTGAATGAAAAGTGGTGTTTGGTGCACTTTAAATTGAGGACTGACGCTGACAGAAATGAAAAAACTATTAAAAATAAATAAATAAATAAAAGGGGAACACCAGCGTCACAGTCAGAAAACTCTGGCTGACAATTTAAAAAAAAAGGGAGCAGGCAGGGGACAAAAAAAAACATGCAGCTACCAAAAAAATAAAGGTGTATAAAGCACTGTATATAGCACTAAAACACTGCACTACACTAACTCTACACTCAGAGTCACAATCAGTGAACACATTAACTCGCTAGTAGCAAACTGAGCCCTGCTCTATCTATCTTCCACTCCAACAACGCACTGCAAAAGCTTCCCTTGGAAAGGATCCTTTTATAGTGTGGGGTGGGACTATAATCACTGAGCCGTGATTGGATAAAGTCATCATCACTTTGTCCAATCAGGGCTCTGACATTGCTCTGTGCCCTTATCAGTAAAGCGGTGCAACACTTCATCCAATTAGGGCCCTAGAATGCACTGTGCAGCACGCAGTGCATTGTGGGTCACTCGGCGAGCAAACAATCTGCCAAGCACCCCGAAAATGAAGGTGTTTGCTGAACAGGCTGAACTTTCGCTCGGCCCAAACCATTCGCCTAACACTCATGATAACTAATTACCAATAGGTGTGCAGTTAGCATCCCTCTGTGATATCCTATCAGTACCAGAATGCATACCGGCGATGTATAAGTACCTTTAGTCTGCACTTATATAAAAAAATCAAAAAAATTTTAAACAAATACAAAAATGAAGGAACACTATCATCATTTAAATGTTACAAAGAATATAATAGAATATGTAAAAAGGAAATCAAGGATGCAAAAATTATAAACGAACGACAGATTGCAAAAGATAGTAGGACAAACCCCCAAAAATTCTTGAAATATATTAACAGTAAAAAAATCAAGTTTGAGCATGTAGGCCCTTTACAAAATAATCTGGAGTGGGTGACTGGGGACAAAGAGAAGGCAAATTTATGAAATACTTTCTTCAGCTCTGTGTATACAAAGGAGCATGGGGGAGCTCATAACCATAACGGGGATGGTATTTACACAGCCCTAAATGATACATAATGGCTCAAAAGTGATATGGTCTAGAAATATTTAGACAGAATAAAGCACCTGAACCTGGATGGCATACACCCACGGATCCTAAAAGAATTGAGCTCTGTCATTTCAAAGCCATTGTTTCATTTTTAGGGACTTTTTAATGGGACTTTTCATTTGACTAGAATAGTACCACTGGATTGGCGTAAGGCCAATGTGGTGCCTATATTTAAAAAGGGATCACAGTCTTTATCAAGTAACTATAGACCAGTTAGTTTAACTTCTAAAGTCGGGAAGATACTGGAGAGTTTAATAAAAGTCTACATAGATGAGTTCTTGCTGGAAAAAGTATTTTACATAACAGACAGCATGGTTTCATGAAAGACAGAAGTTGTCAGACAAATCGGATTTCTATTTATGAGGAGGTAAGTAAAACCTTGGACAGAGGGATGGCTGTGGACGTAGTATACTTGGATTTTGCAAAAGCGTTTGACACAGTTCCCTACACACGGCTAATGTGTAAGGTAAAGTCTATAGGCTTGGAAAGATCAGTTTGTAAATGGATAGAAAACGAAATACAACTAAAAGTGTATTCAGAGAGTAGTGGTTAACGATTTTTATTCTGAATGGTCTAAGGTTATCAGTGGTGTACCCCAAGGTTCAGTTTTGGGACCCTTACTTTTTAATATCTTTATAAATGATATAGGGTCTGGGATTAAAAGTACCATTTCAGTCTTTGCAGATGACACCAAGCTTTGCAGTGGAATAAATTCCTTACAGGATGTCTCCAACTTACAAGTCGACCTCAATGCACTGTTTCATTGGGCAACTTTGTGGCAAATGAGGTTTAATGTTGATAATTGTAAAGTTATGCACTTGGGGGCTAAGAATATGTATGCATCATACATACTAGGGGGAGTGCAACTGGGGTAAGTGAATGGTGGAGAAGGATCTGGGTGTTCTGGTAGATCAAGCGCTGCGCAAACGTTTGGCACTATATAAATCCTATATAATAATAATAATCATAAGCTTAATAATAGCATGCAATGTCAAGCTGCGGTTTCCAAAGCAAGCAAAGTCCTTTATTGTATTAACCGAGGCATGGACTCCAGAGAGAGATATGATTTTGCCCCTGTACAAATCATTAGTAGGACCTCATCTGCAATATGCAGTTCAGTTTTGGGCACCAGTTCTCCAGACATCGGGGAGCTGGAGAAAGTGCAGAGAAGGGCAACCAAACTGATATGAGGCATGGAGGAGCTCAGTTATGAGGATAAATTTGAGGAACTGAATTTATTCTCTCTTGAGAAGAGGAGATTATGGGAGGATATGATCACCATGTATAAATACATAAGGGGTCTACATAGTCCCATCTGGGGTGTTTGAAATCTTGTCTCTTTCAACCAGGAACTCTTTAAAAGCGCTTGCCAAGGCGAGTATGAAGAATAAAAGCCTTAGAAATTCCCTTTCCTCATGCCTTAACTAATATGTGTGGCAATCATTATAAAAAACAAGCCCCAGTGGCCTAATGGATAAGGCACTGGCTTCCTAAGCCAGGGATTGTGGTTTCGAGTCCCATCTGGGGTGTTTGAAATCTTGCTTGTCTCTTTCAACCAGGGACTCTATACAAGCGCTTGCCAAGGCGAGTATGAAGAATAAAAACCATACCGCTTCTATTGAAGCATAAGGATGTTCAAATGTTGAACAGAGCTTTCTCAAAATTTATTTGGCAAGGCAAACCCCCGCAAATCTCGCTGGAAAAGTTGCATCTCCCGAAGAACATGGTCTTCCGAATGTTAGACTGTATAATCTTGCATGTTTGTTGAGGTATGGGCTGGACTGGCTTGAGGAGGGAAATTGTTACACTAACAACACTTTGGAGGAGCAAATAGCTCATCCTCTGAGTTTGGCGGGCATTCTGCATAGCAAATTCTCATCTTTACCAAAAACTATACAACAACATGTTTTGCTAAGAGATACTTTTATAGCCTGGAGGGAAACCCGCAAGGAATTACATGTTCCACTAGGCATTTCAAAGTATCTATCATTGATGGGAAATCCAATGTTTCCCCAGGCAAGGGACCATCTAGCCTTTGAATATTGGAAATCTAAGGGCTTGGTGAAAGCATACTCTTTGATACAAATGGAAAGCGGGACCTCCAGACTTAAATTTAAATCTTTTCAGGATCTTGCTGCAGAATATGATCTTCCTAAATCTCACTTCCTGGCCTACCACCAAGCAACTTCGTATATATCTTCATGTGCGCCAAGCCTGTTAGAGGGCTTTCAACATACAATGATTGACACTCAGATACAACAGAGGTCCTACTCAATATCCACAATATTTAAATTATTGCAAGATGAACTGCCCCCCCCCCCTCTACAGATAGAATGTTTGAAAAGTGGCATATCGATTTTCCTGGATTAGAGTTTTCACATCTGATACTTCAGGGCTATAGGCTTATCAGGACAGTTACGGTGAACGAAATATGGAGAGAGACTCAATTTAAATTTATTCATAAAGCCTATATTCCAGCCCTCTTCACCAAAGATAAGAGAACTAAAGCTATATGTCCTCTCTGTAAGTCAATCAGGGCCACACTGGCTCATAGATTTTGGCACTGTCCTAGAGTGATTCCATTCTGAGATAGAGTAGTGCACTATGCCAATGCGGTAATGAATACCGACCTACGGAAATCTCTGCATCTTATGTAGAGATTTCCTAAATCTATCTATGTTTTTTGGCGGCTAAGAGGACCATCCTAAAATCATGGATCCAGCCTAGTCCCTCTACTCTATCTGCTCTTAAAAGGGAGCTTTGGTCATTATTGCATAAGGAACGAATGGATACAGTTTTACAACATTATATCTCCACAAAAACGTTCTTTGACAAATGGCAATCCTTTATAGAGCAAGAACTTGCAGACGTGGACATTCAATACTTTATGAAACCTTTCAGATACACGGACTGGTACTTAAAAGCAGAAATAGAACGAACTTTGGGAAAACTAAAGATAAGTGATTCGTAGGCCTGAATAATGCAACCACCTTCTTGTTTAAATTGATTTCCCGACTTATTCTCTGCCTATATTAAGGTATTATATGGACATATGCAGTTTTGACGGACCAACATTTTAGGATATATATGGGAACACCCATCTCCAATAGCAATAGTAAAAAAAAAAAATTAATCAATCGGACCAGCCCATGTTAATATGTTAAGATGTTGAGAAACGATATTCTTTCCCCCTTTTCTTTTTTTTTTTCTATTCTTTATATTACTATAGAGCATAGATTTTGATATTATGATTATTCTTCTTTGTTATGTTTGTATGACTTGTTGGCTATAAAATTTTTTTTTTTTTATAAAAAGAGATTTAAAAAGGAAAAAACAAAAAAACAAAAAGAAAAAAAAAAAAGAAAGAATAAAAGCCTTAGAAATTCCCTTTCCTCATGCCTTAGCTAATATGTGTGGCAATCATTATTAAAAACAAGCCCCAGTGGCCTAATGGATAAGGCACTGGCTTCCTAAGCCAGGGATTGTGGGTTCGAGTCCCATCTGGGGTGTTTGAAATCTTGCTTGTCTCTTTCAACCAGGGACTCTTTACAAGCGCTTGCCAAGGCGAGTATGAAGAATAAAAGCCTTAAAAATTCCCTTTGCTTATGCCTTAACTAATATGTGTGGCAATCATTATAAAAAGTCCCCATTACAACAACAATCTTATAGGGGAAATCATTCTCCTTACTTTGATGATGAGGTCGATTCTAGAAATATGTCTCCTTATAATTACAACCAATCCCAACATGGGCCGAGTCATCGTTGGGATTTTCCCAGAGAAAATCAAAACGGAAGAGAGGTCCCGACCAAAGAGAGGCACCAGAGGGGGGAGGCGCAAAAGGAAAAAGACAACGAACCTAACTCAATCAGGTATATTCAATCTAAGTAAGGTCCAATTGTCAGAATCAGAACTATATACTTTGGATAGAGGACTTAAGTTTGTTCCCCCTAGGTCCATGAACAAATTTAACACCTTCATAGATATTCAAAAATTTATAAGGAAAATTAATGTTCAAAGATACATCTTGACCAACCCTCGCCCAATTACTTCCAACAATCATTCCACAGAGATTGTCCATTCCGGATTGTCTAACCCTTCATTATTTAATCCCCCAGGGAAGATAGCACCAGCTGTCACAGTTTTTAGGGATTTAGTATTAAAGGATTTGGCTTCATTGTCTCTTAACCACTTGCCGACCGCTGCAAGTACATTTACTGCGGTAGTCAGCCCCGTGCAGGCGAAGTGACGTAGTACTACGCCGCTCGCTCCCAACGTTCTGGGGCGCGCTCCCGCGCGCCCCCACCGCCGCCGATGACCTGATTGGGTTCAGAACCGATCAGTCATCAGGTCCAGGCCAATGATTTTTGGCCTGGACCTGTTGACCGGTCCTGCCCAATCAGATTCCATGCTAAGCCTGTGTAATGTAAACACAGGCTCAGAAAAGACCCGCTCTCCCCTCCCATGATCCTTTTTGGATACATTGAGAGGAGAGAGCACATCTAACTGTGAGTACTGCACCAAGCACACATACACACACTTAGATAGGCACATTTAACCCCCGATCGCCCCCCCCCCAGTTAACCCCTACACCCCCTGTCACAACACACACTGTATACTGTATATAGCATTTTCCTATATACCTGTATAATTGTGATTTGTGACCAGGTGTAGCGCTTGCGGCCCTCCCTTTTACACTTAAAATACCCGCCACCCCCCCATAAAGATTTAACCCCCTGATCCCCCCCTGATCACCCCCAGTTAACCCCTTTCCCCCTGTCACATTGCACACTAATACAAATGTAATATACTGCTTTTCTGTATTTTGTATTAGTGCGATTGTGGCTTGAGTTAGCGCTAGCGACTTCGTTTCTGTCCCAAGTAGGTTTAGAGTCCCCGCCACCCCCCTAATAAAGATTTAACCCCCTGATCACCCCTACACCCCCTGTCATAACACACACTGTATACAGTATATAGCATTTTCCTATATACCCGTATAAGTGTGACTTGTGACCAGGTTTAGCGCTTGCGGTCGTTCCTTTTATCCTTAGGATACCCGCCACCCCCTCCCAATAAAGATTTAACCCCCTGATACCTCCTGACCCCCCCTGATTACCCCCAGTTATCCCCTTCCCCCCTGTCACATTGCACACTAATACAAACGTAATATACTGTTTTTCTGTATTTTGTATTAGTGCGATTGTGACTTGAGTTAGCGCTAGCGAATTAGTTTCTGTCCCAAGGAGGCTTAGGGTCCCCGCCACCCCCCCATAAAGATTTAACCCCCTGATCCTCCTCTGATCACCCCCAGTTAACCCCTTCATTGCCCTGTCACAGTGTCACTTTTATAGTGTAAGAAGAAGCAGATTGGTATGTATATTGTCTTGTCTCGTATGGCGGAGATCCAGGGGAGATCTCTGAGTTGAAGCTTTTTCTTAGGAAGCGTCAATACAACCAAAATGCCTCCTTGGTTCTGGAGAGAGATTATGGGAAATATTACTCGCCTGATCCTTACCAGAACTGTAAGCAAGGCATAGCAGTTAAGATGGTCATAGGGCTGAGGGATAGTATGGGTTCCCTGGTGAAGTCTAGATCAGGGATCCTGGAGATCTTCAGGTCATATTACACAGACCTTCTGGGAAAAAAGGACCTTAATCGGGACAGGATGCAAAGCTTTCTGGATTCTACTCCAGGATTAGGTATATTGCCTTTGATGGATTTGACAAAGTCAATTTCAGCAGATGAGGTAGTTCGTGCTATAGAAAAGCTGGCTACCAAAAAATCAACTGGGCCAGATGGGCTGACAGCTTATAAGTGTTTTAAGTCCATTCTGGCTCCCTTTTTAGCAGAGGTTTATAACAGCTGTCTAGAAGAGGATTCGCTCCCTCCCTCCAGAGGCAATCTGCTGTGATTCTTCTTTCAAAAGGTAAAGACCCCTCAATGTGTGAGTAGCAGGCGATTTGTTGTCCAATCATCAGCACTGCTCGGTCCAATGCAGAAGTACCTTTTCAGCAGTTTTAGCCATCGGGGAGGCTTGGAGCAATGCAGGGCTGCTGGATGGAGAAAGTATTTGCTGACATTGGATCAGGCGAAGACTTTTGATTGAGTCAATCTGAGTACCTGTATTTGCTACTTGGTAGATATGGCCTGCAGGGCATTTTTATAGATTGGCTGAAAACATTATATAAAGGAGCTGAGGGCTTCCCACGTGTTAATGGTTTGGTTGGACAGCCTTTTGAGGTTGGCTTTGGTGTGCACCAGAGGTGTCCTTGAGTCCCCTGCTATATGCATTCGCAATTGACCCCTTCATAAGAAAGTTACAGGGTGGATCATTGTGCGGGATACCTTTGGGCATTGCTGGTGTGCTGCCTTTAAAGGTCGCGGCCTATGCCGCTGATGTGTGTGTTATTATCTCTGGGATGAAGGAGGTGCAGGAGGTGGTCTCTGTGATAGAGCAGTACATGGAGGCTTCTAGCTCTAAAGTTAACCATGAAAAGAGTGATGATTTTTGGATGGGCGAGGAGGGTGAAAGCTTCGACCTTATGAATGCCTTCCCAGAGCCCCAGCAGGAAATTAAAGTTTTGAGCATTAAATTTGTCCTGGTGACTATGGTCATCGAAATTAGGAAAGCAGGTTGGAGGATGCCAATGCCTAAGACTTGATCAAAACGTACCTGATCCTTTTTATATGTCAGCTTTGTCTGTATCTTGCCAGAATCTCTCTATGCAAGGGCATAAAGCTGCTTTTTCCAACTGTTATGGGGAAATAGGCTGAACCTGATCAAACACAATGTAACTTACCTGTCCAGGCGGGAGGGTGGCCTAGGAATGGTCAAACCTATAGTTTTCCTTTCTCTGCCCCTTTTAAAGTACAATCTTGGTAATATGTTAACAGAGACTCCACCGGATTCTGGGATTTGGGCTTTGTTGTAGTGTGTCATTGGCCTTAAGGGATTGCCCAGGCTCCGTAATGAAGGAGGGGTTGTGTTTAATCAATTTGGGAATGCCCCCTACAAATAACTAAAATTATAACTGTGGCACAAATACTTCCCCAGAATCTCTGACGTAGCCTTGGAAAGAGCTTTGAGTGAGGGTCTCCCCCCCTCTTCTCTATTCTGTGTGCTTCTGGTGGCTTCTCGCCCCCCCCCCTCTTCTCTTCTCTTCTCTTCTCTTCTCTTCTCTTCTCTTCTCTTCTCTTCTCTTCTCTTCTCTTCTCGCCTTCCCCTTCTTTGTCACCCTGCCATCTTTAATTGCTGCTTTTTGGGTTCCCCCTATATTTCCTATGTCTGACATGACACTTCAGGACAGCATGTATGCTGGTGTAATGTTAAAAAACCCTACCCCATGAAAATTCCCTACCCTCGTCACTTCCTGTGCACATACGTCATTCAACAGCTGAGCAGCTTCCCACTGCGCATGCTCACAGCTGCGGAGGGTAAGGAATTTTCATGGGGTAGTATTTTTTTAACGTTACATATATCAGTTGTTGCCGCGCTTCCAACTGCGCATGCCCAGCTACTACATTAAATCATCTCCGCTTCAACCCTGAGATTTCCCTGCGGGCGCGTGTCATTCATCAGCAGGTGCGGCGTCCCACATGATCTCGGCTCCGTGATTTATATTTTCATAGACCCGCCGCCGCTTTTACATTTTGGAGCCGAGATCAGGGAATTCTAAATGGTTGGAGCGGAGATGATTTAATGTTGGAGCGGAGATGATTTAATGTACGCGCGGCAACAGCTGATGCGGTGTAACGTTAAAAAACACTACCCCGTGAAAATTCCATACCCTCCAGAGCTGTAAGCATGCGCAGTGGGAAGCTGCTCAGCTGTTGAATGACGTACGTGCACAGGAGGTGACGAGGGTAGGGGATTTTCACGGGTAGGGTTTTTTCACGGAACACTGGCTCAGGCTGTCTGTGTAACTCTTGCAGCATGGATGATCATGGGAGGGACCAGGCAGGCACCACAGAGTCTGGGAGAGACAGACAGATCACAGACTGTGACCTGTCTGTCAGTGTCTCTGATCATAGAGGCGTGGGCTGTTTCTTTCACTGTGTGTCAGGTCAGGAGGAGAGAGAGAGAGTGCTCAAAAAAACAATAAGGTGAAAAACACCCTTCTCCTGCGCTTGGAATCCAAGCCCCCCGACCACACTCCTCACGGGACTCACACCTAGCTTCTCAGATGGCTAAGGTCTTGCTGCCCATAACGGACTGGGGTAGTCCACCGGTACTAAAGGCAAAGAAAACAAAGAAAGGGCGCACCGACCTAGCGCATTATCCTCAATAACAGGCTTTATTTATGTAACATTTAAAAATGGCTACTCACAGACATAGATGAAAATATATCATATCGAGCTCAGTTGCTCAAATGTCTGGATTAGTCCATGTGATCGTCCATAACCGATGAGATGACGACTGACGCGTTTCGAGGCTTAGCCTCTTCCTCAGAGCCACTGTTTCATAACTTACTCCTTGGTTGAAATAGCAATGTAATGATCTAATCCCCTCCCTCAGGTATGAGAGTCTCCTCCCTCTGGGGAGTGGCTAAAACACTGCATCATTCCCTCTTGTGACACCATTATTAATAATCCTCCAATGGGGTTAGTATAAAACACCCATGGAGGATGCTCCACAGTTAAATCCATAGAGTAGCACAAATCGGTCATGCGGGTAAGATTCAATACAGCTACAACAGTTAGTATCCATTCAGAAAAAGTAATAGAACTGCAATCACGAAAATACAATTATATAGATAAAAGCATATGGATAAAAACCAATAAAAAGCAATAAAAAGCGATAAAAAGAATTATTAAATACCCACATGGGCATTGTAGGTGCTCATCAGACTGACAATGGAGGGCTACTGGTATACTAACAGATCCATGATCGCCCCCTTAATTACCTTTAAAGATCCTTAGTATAGTGTGGCATTCAAGCATGGTCCGGGCCAAATCCCCATCCATAAGTGGTGGTGGTCCATCCCATCCCCATAGTGTCCTCATCCCCTAGCGATTCTAATAGCTCAGGAGGAGGGGGGAGGCACAATAAGGCATTCGATCCATGATGGTGGCAGAGGAGGAGAGAAAGAGAGGAGGAAAGAACCGATCGGACACCGTGAACCGTTGCTGTGTAACCGATCACCGACTCCGTGGAACGCACGCCGCTGGTCAACTTCTTGGTTGCCGCGTCATGCGTTCCACCCTACTGACGTCACTTCCGCTGACGTCACTTCCTTCGACTAGGGATTGTGTATAATGATACGGTCCGTCTCCAGGGTAACTAAGCCCAGCCCTCCATTGAGTCTGACGATCACCAATCACACATCTTATGCACAGCGTGATGCTCTCTATTCCTCCACGAGTGAATCCATCTCTACTCAGCATAGGGGCTTATAACAATCTGTGACCTGTCTGTCAGTGTCTCTGATCATAGAGGCGCGGGCTGCCTCTTTCACTGTGTGTCAGGTCAGGAGGAGAGAGAGAGAGTGACTCACTACTGTCAGTCAGGACAGATGAGTCGGGCAGTGTATTTTTGCAGCCGCGGTGCCTACACTCAGTGACACAGTAATGGTCCTGAGCAGCGCCGGCTGTACAGTAAAGGAGGTGGCGGGAGAGGGGAGAGGTAAGAAGTGACAAGAAACGGCCAGGCGCCCTAGGCGGCTGCTTAAATTGCCTAGTGGTAGTGCCGGCCCTGTCAGGTACTCTTCACTCACCAGCTGAATCCGGATTCCCGGCCTGGTCAGCAGAGGCTGGTTGGGGAGAGCTGGGAAAGCTTGGTTGGGGCTGGCAGGGGGAGGAGAGTCTCCAGTGGGACATGGAACCGGCCTCTGCTCAGACACAGTTTACACCTTCCATGCTTCCCTTCACCAGAAATCCTTTAGGCATGTCTGTAGCAGAAGCCCCCCTGCCCCCTGGCCCAGTCCTCCCCTGCCTGTGACATCACTTCTGGGTCAGCCTCTAAATGTCCCCAGATAGCATAGCAAGGAAGCAATGTTTTGCAGTACGATCTGCATTGCAAAACATTCAGTGGAGCACAGAGGAGACATGCAGGGTCTTTTAAGAGAACCTGTTACCTAAACATCATCAAATAGGGGACTTTTTGTCCTCTTTGTGATGGAAAAAGTTAAGAAAAAAATAAAGTTACACCCAAGCACATAAAATCCCTCACCCCAAAAAATGTTGAAGCCTCCCCCACCTTCACATATATGTACGTCTATATATATACCACGCCTATGCGTGAAAACATCAATTGAGATACACATGTTACAAAGTGTCGCCTATGGAAAATGTAGGGTACTGAAGTTTGTCGCCATTTCACGGGCGCACACAAATTTAAGGATTGACATGTTTGGTATTTATTTTTTCGGTGCAACCTCATCTTTTATACACTACGAAAAATATGGGTAGATTATTGTGTTTGTTTGCCCTAATATTCATTTTAGGGTGTTTTTTACTGAAATTTTGCGTTTCTTAGACCTTTGCAGTAATATCGTGGGCCTTAAAAAATTGTAACTACCACTCATTTATTCTTTGGGGGTGTCTGCTTTAAGAAAATATATCATGTTTTACAAAATCACGTAGTACTACGTGATTATGTGCACGAGGCGTCGGCAGCGGGCTGTGGGAGGAGCCATGCGATTGCCGCTGCCCTCCTGCGATCCTTGGAGAAACCGAGAGAAGACCCGCCTGCTTATGTAAACAAAGAAGGCGACTCTTCTGTCAGACAAGCAGGGAGAGATCAGGAGTTTGAGCTAAGCTAAAACCCCGATCTCTCTGTGCCTGTCACAGAGCCCTTCCCCCACACAGTCAGTAATGACAGTTAGGCATATATTAACCCCTTTGATCACCCCCAGTGTTAACCCCTTCCCTGCCAGTGTCATTTATACAGTAACAGTGCATATTATTTAGCACTGATTACTGTATTAATGTCACTGGTCCCCAAAAAGTGTCAAAAATGTTAGTTAGGAGCCCGATCTGTCCGCCGCAATGTCGCAGTCCCGCTAAAAATCGCTGATCGCCGCCATTACTAATAAAAGAAAGAAAGTTCCAAAAATCTATCCTGTAGTTTGTAAGCGCTATAACTTTTGCGCAAATCAATTAAAATACGCTTTTTGGGATTTTTTTTAACCAAAAATATATAGCAGAATACAAATTGGCCTAAAGTGTTAAAAAAATTATTTTTTTATTGGGAATATTTTATAGCAGAAAGTAAAAAATATGGCGTTTTTTTTTTTTTTTTTCAAAATTGTCACTCTTTTTTTGTTTATAGCGCAAAATCTAAAAAAAAACGCACAGGTGATTAAATACCACCAAAATAAAGCTCTATTTGTGGGAAAAAGAAGGACACAATTGTATTAGGGTATGGCGTCGCACGACCGCAAAATTTGTCGTTAAAGTAACACAGTGCCGAATCGCTAAAAATGGCCTGGTCATTATGGGGGGGGTAAAACCTTCCGGAGCTAAAGTGGTTAAGCCATAGGTCTGTAAATTTTAAATATCAATTAAAAAAAACTGTCCCTTTGATTTAAAAGAAAAAAAAAATATATATATATATATATATATAAATATATTGGTATGTGAGATTTGCGCAAACCAATTAAAATACGCATTTTGGGATTTTTTTTTTTTACCAAAAATATGTAGCAGAATACAAATTGGCCTAAACTGATAAAAAAAGTTTGATTTTTTACATTTTTTTTATTGAGAATATTTTATAGCAGAAAGTAAAAAATATGACGTTTTTTTTCAAAATTGTTACTATTTTTTTGCATAATTTGTCGTTAAAGTAACACAGTGTCGAATCCCCCAAAAAAATGGCCTGGTTAATAAGGGGGTAAAACCTTCCGGAGCTGAAGTGGTTAAGCCATGGGTCTGTAAATTTTAAATCTCAATTAAAAAAAACTGTCATTTTGATTAAAAAAAAAAATATATATATATATATTGGTATGTGAGATTTGTATACTGAGCCCAGAGGCTGAATTCACAAAGCTAATACAACAGGAAAAAACTTCCTTTAAAAAAAAAAAAAAAAAAAAAATGTCAGTTATTGGCTGAGTGCCAAAAACAACAACGGCAGTTAGGTCACATGACCATGTTGTCATCAGCCGCCCCTATATAAGAAGCTGACAGTTGGTTTCTGCCAGTCCCCAGAGTGGTCAGCATACTGTGCAGACGTGTTTTTTTTCTCTGGCGATATTTTGCTTGTGATTTCATCCTAGCAATTTACTGTGATTTGATTCAATCGTATTGTAATTTTTTCTCTTGAATACTTCAAGTGTGCTTGAATTATTCTTCACAATGAGATTTTTTCAGTGTAAGAAGGCTGTTTATCACATTAACACCGAAGATAAACAGAACACTGGAACACCACCTATGGATGGTATCATTGCACAACCTGCAGATACCCCAACCAAGAAGCCCACAAAAATGAAGAGGGCTCGAGCTTTTCTCCGCGGGTGCTTTAGAGCGGCCGCTGGATGCTTTGGTGTCGGCTATAAAGTCGATGGCTCAGACTACAAGACAGACTGGAATGGTAAGTATTGTGGATATTGATAGATTCATTTTTTTACTTTTCTCCATTGATGACGGGTGACATTCCTATATGTACATACCGTATTTCCCGATGTATAAGACGACCCCCTAATTTTTCCAGTTAAAACATAGGTTTTGGGCTCTACTCTCCGTATAAGACTCCCACCTACAACATGATGATGGGGGGTCTTGTCTAGCAGCCATTCCTTTACACCCACTAATCAGACAGGAGTATAAAATGTGAACCTTAAGAGGAAGAGAACTCCAGGTTTAGGACTACCAAGCTGGCCCAAAACGAACGTTCCTAATCTGTCAGCCCGCTGGATGTGCGGTAATACTCTATGTACCGTAGCTATACATATATATACAGTATACTGCGCTGAGCCAATTACAGCGAGCGATGTATTCTATTAATGAATACAAAGCCAGCTCGGATTGGCGGAGTCAGAGAGGCGGGCTGATAATGTTACAACCTCTGACTCAGCCAATCCGAGCTGTCTTTTTATTCATTAATAGAATACAAAGCAGGCGGCTCTTCTGTCAGACAGGCAGGGAGAGATCAGCAGTTTCAGCTAAGCTACAACCCCGATCTCTCTGTGCCTGTCACAGAGCCCTTCCCCCACACAGTCAGTAATGACACTTAGGCATACATTAACCCCTTTGATCACCCCCAGTGTTAACCCCTTCCCTGCCAGTGTCATTATTACAGTAACAGTGCGTATTATTTAGCACTGATTACTGTATTAATGTCACTGGTCCCCAAAAAGTGTCAAAAATTTCAGATAGGGGCCTGATCTGTCCGCCGCAATGTCGCAGTCCCGCTGAAAATCGCTGATCGCCGCTGTTACTAATAAAAACAAAAAATTCCAAAAATCTATTCCGTAGTTTGTAAACGCTATAACTTTTGCGCAAACCAATTAAAATTCGTTTTTTGGGATTTTTTTTTTTTTTAACAAAAATATGTAGCAGAATACAAATTGGCCTAAACTGATAAAAAAAGTTTGATTTTTTAAATTTTTTTATTGGGAATATTTTATAGCAGAAAGTAAAAAATATGGCGTTTTTTTTCCCCTGAATTGTCACTCTTTTTTTGTTTATAGCGCAAAATCTAAAAAAAAAACCGCACAGGTGATCAAATACCACCAAAAGAAAGCTCTATTTGTGGGAAAAAAAAAGGACATCAATTGTATTACGGTACGGCGTCGCACGACCGCAAAATTTGTCATTAAAGTAACACAGTGCCGAAACGCAAAAAATGGCCTGGTCATTATAATGGGGGGGTGGGAGGTTTGGGTAAAACCTTCCGGAGCTGAAGTGGTTAAGCCATGGGTCTGTAAATTTTAAATATCAATTAAAAAGAAACTGTCACTTTGATTAAAAAAAAAAAAAAAATATATATATATATATATATATATATATATATATATATATATATATATATATATATATATATTGGTATGTGAGATTTGCGCAAACCAATTAAAATACGCATTTTGGGATTTTTTTTTTCTACCAAAAATATGTAGCAGAATACAAATTGGCCTAAACTGATAAAAAAAGTTTGATTTTTTTAATTTTTTTTATTGGGAATATTTTATAGCAGAAAGTAAAAAATATGGCGTTTTTTTCAAAATGGTTACTATTTTTTGTGCAAAATTTGTCGTTAAAGTAACACAGTGTCGAATTGCAAAAAAAAAACAAAAAAAAAAACGGCCTGGTTATTAAGGGGGTAAAACCTTCCCGGAGCTGAAGTGGTTAAGCCATGGGTCTGTAAATTTTAAATCACAATTTAAAAAAAACTATCATTTTGATTAAAAAAAAATATATATATATATTGGTATGTGAGATTTGTTTACTGAGCCCAGAGGCTGAATTCACAAAGCTAATACAAAAGGAGAAAACTTCCTTTAAAAAAAAAAAAAATGTCAGTTATTGGCTGAGTGCCAAAAACAACAACGGCAGTTAGGTCACATGACCATGTTGTCATCAGCCGCCCCTATATAAGAAGCTGACAGTTGGATCCTGCCAGTCCCCAGAGTGGTCAGCATACTGTGCAGACGTGTTTTTTTTTCTCTGGCGATATTTTGCTTGTGATTTCATCCTAGCAATTTACTGTGATTCGATTCAATCGTATTGTAATTTTTTCTCTTGAATACTTCAAGTGTGCTTGAATTATTCTTCACAATGAGATTTTTTCAGTGTAAGAAGGCTGTTTATCACATTAACACCGAAGATAAACAGAGCACTGGAATACCACCTATGGATGGTATCATTGCACAACCTGCAGATACCCCAACCAAGAAGCCCACAAAAATGAAGAGGGCTCGAGCTTTTCTCCGCGGGTGCTTTAGAGCGGCCGCTGGATGCTTTGGTGTCGGCTATAAAGTCGATGGCTCAGACTACAAGACAGACTGGAATGGTAAGTATTGTGGATATTGATAGATTCATGTTTTTACTTTTCCCCATTGATGACGGGTGACATTCCTATATGTACATACCGTATTTCCCGATGTATAAGACGACCCCCTAATTTTTAAAGTTAAAACATAGGTTTTGGGCTCTACTCTCCGTATAAGACTCCCCCCCTACAACATGATGATGGGGGGTCTTGTCTAGCAGCCATTCCTTTACACCCACTAATCAGACAGGAGTATAAAATGTGAACCTTAAGAGGAAGAGAACTCCAGGTTTAGGACTACCAAGCTGGCCCAAAACGAACGTTCCTAATCTGTCAGCCCGCTGGATGTGCGGTAATACTCTATGTACCGTAGCTATGGTTACATACAGTATACTGCGCTGAGCCAATCACAACGAGCGATGTATTCTATTAATGAATACAAAGCCTGCTCGGATTGGCGGAGTCAGAGAGGCGGGCTGATAATGTTACAACCGCTGACTCAGCCAATCTGAGCCGTCTTTTTATTCATTAATAGAATACAAAGCAGGCGGCTCTTCTGTCAGACAGGCAGGGAGAGATCAGCAGTTTCAGCTAAGCTACAACCCCCGATCTCTCTGTGCCTGACACAGAACCCTTCCCCCACACAGTCAGTAATGACAGTTAGGCATACATTAACCCCTTTGATCACCCCAAGTGTTAACCCCTTCCCTGCCAGTGTCATTATTACAGTAACAGTGCATATTATTTAGCACTGATTACTGTAGTAATGTCACTGGTCCCCAAAAAGTGTCAAAAATGTCAGTTAGGGGCCTGATCTGTCCGCCGCAATGTAGCAGTCCCGCTAAAAATCGCTGATCGCCGCCATTACTAATAAAAACAAAAAATTCCAAAAATCTATTCCGTAGTTTATAAACGCTATAACTTTTGCGCAAACCAATTAAAATACGTTTTTGGGGATTTTTTTTTTTTTACCAAAAATATGTAGCATAATATCAATTGGCCTAAACTGATAAAAAAAAATGTGTTTTTAAAAATTTTTTATTATAGCAGAAAGTAAAAAATATGGCGTTTTTTTTTTTCAAAATTGTCACTTTTTTTTTTTTTATAGCGCAAAATCTAAAAAAAATGCACAGGTGATCAAATACCACAAAAAGAAAGCTCTATTTGTGGGAAAAAAAGGACATCAATTGTATTAGGGTATGATGTCGCACGACCGCAAAATTTGTCGTTTAAGAAACACAGTGCCGAATCGCAAAAAATGGCCTGGTCATTATGGGGGGTAAAACCTTCCGGAGCTGAAGTGGTTAAGCCATGGGTCTGTAAATTTTAAATATCAATTAAAAAAAACCCCTTTGTTTTAAAAGAAAAAATATATATATATATATATTGGCATGTGAGATTTGCACAAACCAATTAAAATACGCATTTTGGGATTTTTTTATTTTTTTTTTACCAAAAATATGTAGCAGAATACAAATTGGCCTAAACTGATAAAAAAAGTTTGATTTTTTTAAAATTTTTTTATTGGGAATATTTTATAGCAGAAAGTAAAAAATATGGCGTTTTTTTTCAAAATTGTTACTATTTTTTTGCATAATTTGTCGTTAAAGTAACACAGTGTCGAATCCCCAAAAAAAATGGCCTGGTTAATAAGGGGGTAAAACCTTCCGGAGCTGAAGTGGTTAAGCCATGGGTCTGTAAATTTTAAATCTCAATTAAAAAAAACTGTCATTTTGATTAAAAAAAAAAAATAATATATATATATATATATTGGTATGTGAGATTTGTATACTGAGCCCAGAGGCTGAATTCACAAAGCTAATACAACAGGAAAAAACTTCCTTTAAAAAAAAAAAAAAATGTCAGTTATTGGCTGAGTGCCAAAAACAACAACGGCAGTTAGGTCACATGACCATGTTGTCATCAGCCGCCCCTATATAAGAAGCTGACAGTTGGATCCTGCCAGTCCCCAGAGTGGTCAGCATACTGTGCAGACGTGTTTTTTTTCTCTGGCGATATTTTGCTTGTGATTTCATCCTAGCAATTTACTGTGATTCGATTCAATCGTATTGTAATTTTTTCTCTTGAATACTTCAAGTGTGCTTGAATTATTCTTCACAATGAGATTTTTTCAGTGTAAGAAGGCTGTTTATCACATTAACACCGAAGATAAACAGAGCACTGGAATACCACCTATGGATGGTATCATTGCACAACCTGCAGATACCCCAACCAAGAAGCCCACAAAAATGAAGAGGGCTCGAGCTTTTCTCCGCGGGTGCTTTAGAGCGGCCGCTGGATGCTTTGGTGTCGGCTATAAAGTCGATGGCTCAGAGTACAAGACAGACTGGAATGGTAAGTATTGTGGACAGGGCCGGTATTAGGGGGGGGCAGCTGCCCTGGGCGGAATGATTTACTGTGGGAAGAGGGCGGAGTTTGCCCTGCACAGAATATTCTGCCCAATGTAAGACAGAGAGCGGCTCTGTTCCTGCATGTAGAGTAGATGGTAGCCCCGCCCCCTGCCTGCACAGCGCGCTGTACTATTCCCCCAGTGACAGAGTGGAGGAGGCGGGGCAGGTGAGGGTGGGAGGGCTCCGACTATCAGCGCTTCCTGATTGGCTCCAGAATAGATGCACACTGTACAACTTTCCTGCTTCTGAACAGCGGCTTCCCCCTCCCCTATCTAATCCTTTCTATCACTCCTGCTTTCTCTGTCACAGCTTCCCGATGTTCGCGGGACATCTACCCCCTCCTTCTGTTTTTATCTCTCCCTGCTCTGGACGATCTCAGACTGAGTCCATTTCCTCCTCCATGTAGTGACCCCTCCTCCCAGACCCGGATTGGCCAATCGGGAGCACCCGGTGGGCTGGATTGGTCGTTTCTCGGTGAAGAGGAAGTCACTTACTAAACTCACTGCGTTCCACGCCTCAGTCCCACTCCAAAACACGCCCCCGGGCCGATAATTGGCTCGCAAGCGATACACTTCTGGTGGGAGGCGTGGAAGAAGAGATTGGCACCCTATCACAAGATGGATCAGAGAGTTGATCATTGAGCTGTGTGAAGATGATGGGAGGGACAGGAGCTCTGGCCACTCCTCCCTCTGGGGAATTCAGCTGAGGGGCGGGGCTACACATGACTGCCTCGGGTGAGGGAGATGGAGGCTGTAGAGTGCAGAGCCGAGCAGAGTCACCTCGGAGCTAAACCAGCCTGACCTGCCGTGTGTGTAGCAGCAGCTCAGTGTGTGATAATGACAGCAGTCTAAGGTGTTCTGTGTGTCCAATCACCAGCAGGACTGACTGAGCGTTCCTTCCTTCTTCCCCAGTTAAAATCAGGAAGACTGGGAATATCCACACCCAACTGCCAGCATAACAGAGGGAAAGTACAGAGAAAACTTTATATATGAAACATTATATGATCAGCCTCTCCTGTCTGCAGCTCTGATAGTGTCATATTACAGGCACTGATGGTAATTATTGTTTTGAGTTTAGACTGCACACAAAGAGCTCAGACTGATGTCAGGAGGCGGGGTTTGAGACTGCTAAAGAAATATTGGAAGATCAGAAATAAAATGTAAAAAGTCAAATATTTAGACAGGACAGAAATAAAAATATCTGATCTGTTAGAAAGCTTTATACAAAGAGATAAGACTCAATTCACAGTGCTAACAGGAATAAAGATCTTTATTTAACCACTTAAGCCCTGGAAGATTTTACCCCCTTCCTGACCAGGGCCTATTTTGCGATTCGGCACTGCGTGACTTTATCGAACAATTGCACGGTCGTGCGACGCTGTACCTAAACGAATTTGACGTCCTTTTTTTCCCACAAATAGAGATTTATTTTGGTGGTATTTGATCACCTTTGCGATTTTTATTTATTTTTTTTTTTTTGCACTATAAACAAGAAAAGAGCGACAATTCTGAAAAAATATATATTTTTCACTTTCTGCTATATACAAACACAATTTTTGGGGAAAAAAATTCACTTTTTTAAATAAAAAAATAAGAAAAAAGTAAAGTTAGCCCAAGTTTTTATAATGTGAAAGATAATGTTATGCCAAGTAAATAGATACCCAACATGTCATGCTTCAAAACTGCGCACGCTTGGGGAGTGGCGACAAGCATTGGTACTTAAAAATCCCCATCGGTGACATTTTAAATATTTCTACAGGTTACCAGTTTAGAGTTACAGAGGAGGTCTAGGGCTCCAATTATTGCTCTCGCTCTAACGATACCTCACATGTGTGGTTTGAACGCCGTTTACATCTATGGGCGCGACTTGCGTATGCGCTTGCTTCTGCGCGTGAGCTAACAGGGATGGGACAATTTAATGTCTTTTTTTCCTATTTATTTTATCTTATTTTTTTTTTATTTTTACACTGTTTTTTTTAAATTTTTTTATTTTGATCACTTTCATTCCTATTACAAGGAATGTAAACCCCTTGTAATAGAAACAAGCATGACAGGACCCCTTTAATGTGAGATCTGGGATCAAAAAGACCTCCGATCTCACATCTACACTAAAAAAGAAAAAAAAAAAAAGTCATTTATTTTCATCTTGGAAAAAAAATGGGCTCTTTAAATCGGTTGCTAGGAAGCGACATATGACGCCGCTCCGGTCCTCCAAGGCAATAGAGTCAAGTGAGGACCATCTTGCCCTCACTCGACTTCCTGGCTGAGGGGACAGCAGATCGGATCATTTTCCCCACCACCGATGGGTCCGGTAAGCAGGGAAAAGGACCGGGAAGCGGTGGGAGGGAAGGGGGCACCTCTCCCGTCACCCATAAGGGTGATCCCGCGGAGAATCTGCCGCTGGGACCACCCTTATGTCAAAGCTGACTGCCCGCAGTTTCAAAAAATACCGGGGTTATGGCAGCAGATATGTAACGTCAAAGTACCGACGTAAAACTGCGGCGGCGGTCCAGAAGTGGTTAACTGATACATTTGCAGGACAACTTGTTCTGTCGATAAACAACAGACTTACTGGCCGGTTCACCAGGTGAAAATAAAGGAAAGCCTAAAGAAAGAAAACGAATGCAGCTATCACATCTACGAATTAGTAAGCTGCAATATAATAAATGTTTGCTTTTGGGTTAAATAGAACTTTCATATATACTAATAAAAGAGACATTATGAATATCTATATAAACCAATGATAGGAACACCATACATAAATATTCCTACTACATTCGTCTCTCTCAGCCAAAAGAAACATATCAGCGGAATGTCAGGCTGGTGTAAGACCCCCATAGTGGGTGGCTGGTCTCCTGTCTGATTTCAGGGATGACATATGACACATTTTCTGAACAATACTGCCAGTTCAAAAAAAAAGCCCTTCCTTTTCACTTAAAATATATTTGCCATTTTTCTCAGCTGGTCTGCCACACTGCACAGCCAGGCAGGTGACAGCGACTTCTTGTTGCAGTTTTACAACTTCCTTTGTGACCCGCCCACTCATTTTCAGTGGCGGTTGGTGCTCCATGGGCCTGGGGGGGGGCAGCAGACAGACCACACGAGCCCACACACCATACCCCCTCCCCCGGGTCGCCGGCTCACTCCCCATGTGGAGGGCAGGCGGCGGCAGCTTCCCCTCAGTCTCCTGCGTTTCCTCCCTCCTCCTCCTCCTTGGCCAATGTCATGTCTTCTCCTTTCGGCCAATCGGGAAACGGGTCTCAGGATTCTGATTGGCCAGGAGGAGGATCCGTGTAACAATAGCGAATATTCATTCGCTATTGTCACACAACTGGGTGGGCTCAGGGCACAGTGCTCTGCGCCCCGAGCCCACCATTTTTTGAAGCCTATTAGAGACTCTGGCTCTAATCACGTGCTTAAAAAAAAAAAAAACCTCATTGGAATCCATGCGTCCAGCGCCCTGCATGTAGATTAGGGGGCCAGACGCATGGATAGGAGGGGCGGCACCCCTGCGCCCCCACTGGACGGGCCGCCACTGCTCATTTTACTATAAAAGTCCATCACCACATCATTGAAAATACTTGTTGCCCGGCTTCTTGACTCACTGACTAGTAGAAAGCATCACAGCCAGTGGGTTGGGATAAGTGTCAGGCAACCAGCAGTTTTATATAAAGACCAACAGTGGCCATCCCTGTGTCCCTGTCATAATGGGTTTAGTTCTTGTCCCTGGCACTGCAGATTTGAACTTTTCTCTCTATAACTTGATGTTCTACAATGTAAAATCTATTAAAAGTAGATGTAGTTGCTAAATCTGATTCCTTTTTTTTTTTTTTTTATTGCAGATGTATACGGTACTTACCGCAGAGTCAGCTCACACGGCAGGCCTGCCCCAGTGAGCGAGACTGAAGGTGAAATCCACACCGAGACTCCACCAAGATTTTACCGCCGGTCCCCTAGCACTAGGGAGATCATCCCAATAAGATTGGATGGCTTCAGATTCCATTGCCCTCTCGGAGAGGGGAGTTTCGGAAAGGTAAGTGGTCAGATCTTTTCTCTGATTTAAAATATTTAGGTAGAGTGGGGAAGGATTTGAACCCCTGTCTGGCCTTATCACTATCCAGGACTACATTAGAGAGATTTCCCCTCACTTCCTGTCCTGCTGACAACGGTTTCACAAGACAGGAAGTGATGGAAAATCTGCGAAAAGGACACAGACAGAAATCCCCTCACCCTAAGTATTTTGATTTCTGTTTGTGTGGCTGTTGCAGAGATAAATGTAGCACCCTCCTAGGAAAGTGCTAGTGAGAGAGTATAGGTTTTGGCTCTGTCTGCCTATCAGAAGAGCAGCAGGCAAATCTATTTTGCTTCCTGTCCAGCAGAGAGCAGGATCTGTGAGTTAGGTTGGCTCAGTGTGCTCAGTATGTGATTCATTGGGTCTAGAGAGTGTTTCACACTAGTCCAATTGGGAGACATGTTGGACAGTGGGAGGAAACCGGACCAATGGGTATATAAGCTTTGATACAGTCCTGGCGATTGGCAGAGACTGGCTGTCTCGGTGCATTTTGGGATCCTGTATAAAAGCCAGGAGTTCATGTGCTGTGGGGTCTTTGGCTGGTGAGTCCTGGAGGGAGGGTGGCGGCTGCCTCCTTCTCTGTAGCAGTGGCACATGGCATCAGGAGGTCGTCCTTAGGGCCAGAGGAACGGAGCTGAACCCAGAGGTCCAGGAAAGCTGACTGAGGGGGAGACACTGGAGACCGTAGAAAAACAGTACCATGATTACAGGGGATTGTGTCAAGAGGCCTGACCTGAGGGGGGCCACCCCGGAGTAGGATAGTCAGAGAACGGGTGTCAGTGGTCGAGAAAGAGGATGCTAGGAAAGTCTCCTGAAGAAAATTTAGTTAATCATTCATCTGGATAGAAACTTAACCCCAAATTCACCTAAGTGGCAGGGAGAATCAACAGCCTGGCTGTATTGAGAATTAGAAGTCCTCCATCTTGTGAATAGTTAATTTGGAGTATCCCACAATTCTATTCTCCCATCCCTATTTAAAATAAAACACCAAAAACAACTACATATCCCTGGACTAATCATTGACTGAGCCAAGAAGTAAAGTGTTAAATTGTGAATGCCAATATTGTGAACGGTAACCCAGGGGGACCCGAAAGTGTAATATCCAGCAGTCCTCAAGGGGGCAGTGCTACATAAACATAAAGCATGTTATAGAGTGGGGCGCTGGCTCTCTCTTGGGAAGCAGTGGTCTCTCTACAGTGGTTCGACATGCCCCCTGATGAGTCAGAGCTACAGCTCTCCAATCAGCAAAGCTCATGTTCCATGCTGATTGGAGAGCTCTGGGCTCTGATTCAGAATGGGACGTGTCAAACCTCTGTAGGAAGACCACTGCTTCTGGGGGAGAGGCCAGGGGGGCAAAGGACAGGCTTTTCTATTCAGGTTGTTGCAGCTTTTTATTTAAAACAATCTATAAGACTTGTATTGTACATATTTGATTTTGATGCATCTGAAATGTATTTAGCTGTTTTCAACTCAATCTTCACTCAGGCATCTAACTTTATATAACATAGAAAGAATCAGGGTGGTGAAGAACAACAGCTTCTTCATGAAGGTTTGAGTAGTGAAATGGGATGATCTCACCTTTGTTGGTGGTTTTTATTGAGGTATATCTCAGTGCACTGTGCACCAGGATGAGTGAGACTCCAGCCAAGAGTGAGAGAAGATCCCAGAATTTCAGCTGTTTCACCGGCGTAGACCCTTGTAGTAAATAATAGACCATTATGGTGATTCTACCATTATTGGTGACCCATAAATAAAGTATTAAATGTGAATAAACTTCTCTGATCGTCAACTAAAATTTACTCTCCCTCTGTTCCCTCCAGGTGGTTTTAGCATCACACACCTCCAGTGATCAACCGCTGGCTCTCAAAATTATGATCAAGAAGAAGAGAGACTACAAAGAAACCCTCAACGAGAGCCACATTATGAAGGAAGTTCATGCCAGCCCATTCTGCATTCATGCATATGGTACCTTCCAGACAAAGGTAAGTGACTCTACCTTATACTTTTGTGGGAGAGGTTGGTGTTAAATGGTTATCCTTATAGAATGCCGCTGTAAGTGACGCCTACTTTTCTCACAACCTAGCCAAAGTTGCTTATGGATTCATAGAGCGAATAATTTATTAAACCTGGATCTTTCTTTCTTCTTTACAGGATCTTTTATTCTTTATCATGGAATACCTGAGTGGTGGAGACCTGCAGAACTTCTTAAACGAAAGGGCCCCAGTAGATATTGTGACAACAAGGTAAGGCAATGGGGTATTATGATAATAGGGATGGGGTAGAATATAGTACTTAACATAGATCACATCAAGGCATAGACTTTTCCTAGATACAAGATAGATGATACAATAGGGTATCACAATAATAGAGAGTAGACTGTCTGACTTTCAGTACATCTGTCCTTCCAAAGATCTACCTATACATGTACAATCACACACTGAACAGACATCCCAGGCACTGGACATAATTCATTTTCTACTGAGACTAATTCCAGACAATCTATTTTACCCGGAGAGTAATCTATCACAATGTGTCTACAGATGTCACCGAGGGGGAGATTTACTAAAACCGCAACAGTAACTTCAGCATGTTCAGTTAAGCTTTGGCAAAAAAACCTAGAAGCTGGTTACTGTGCTGCACCACATTTTGTGTACACCAGTTTTAATAAATCTCCCTCAGTGTGTCCATATAGATACTGTTATAATCCATTCAACCATTATTGGCCAGTTCATCATCCAGTGGAAGCTTCCAACCCTTCATCTGATTGGGCAATCTCTAACCTATCGCTTCTCAGATTTCTAAGCAAATAGATCATATGGAGTTCTGCCAATGAATCAATTTGATTTCCATCTAACGGGTCCTTGTACAATGTCATTTTTGATAACGTTTGTCTGTAAATGTAAAACTTTTTTTGTAGTATTGGATGGAGCAGTAGCGGCTGGTGCTAAAAATTTTTTATTTGGGGGGGGCGCAAACAGAAAAATGTAATAGGCATTGCTTCGCGGCAAAAAAACACGGTAAAAAATTGCGTGACTTTGAGGTCACACAAGAGTGAAAGGAGCCTTCAGTAATCAAGGTACACTGCCTTTAAAAAGTATTCAGTCACCCCTTGAAATAATCCACATTTTGTCATGTTAACTTACAACCAAAAACGTAAATGTATTTTATGTGATAGACCGACACATAATTGTGAAGTGGAAGGAAAATGATAAATGTCTGATTCCGGGCAGTGTCCCCCCCCATACTGATCCTGGTCAGTCCCCAGTGTACTCCCCCCATTGAGGGTACAGTAGTAAGGGAGATAATGCATATGGAGATGAGGGATGTGTAGATATGGGGGGGGGGGGGGTTTGTGATTTATATGAAGATAAGGGAGTGCAGTAGGGGAAGTATGGAGATTGGAAGGGATATAGATATAGCTATATATCACTAAGAGGTTAAGGAGTTATATATTGCAATGAGGGGGTGCAGTGACGGGTAATGCATGGAGAGAGCAGTAAGACTAATGTATGACAATAGGTGGGGGAAAGAGCAGGGGTTAATGATGTACACAGATGGGGGGTGGTGCAATAAATGGTAATTCATGGAGATGGAGGTGAGTAAGGGGTTAATGTATAGAGAGGTGCAGCAAAGGGTTAATGGTGCACACAGATGGAGGGGGGTGCAATATGCGGTAATTCATGGAGATGGAGGCGAGTAAGGGGTTAATGTATAGAGAGGTGCAGCAAAAGGTTAATGTTGTACACAGATGAAGGGGGTGCAATATGTGGTAATTCATGGATATGGGGTGTGAGTAATGGGTTAATGCATAAAGGGGGGTTGCAGTATTGGGTTAACGTCATAGGCGTGCACAGCCTATTGCATTAGGGTGTGCACCCCAAAGCTCAATCACACATGTTTGTGTGTGTATATATATATATATATGTGTGTGTATATATATATATATATATATATATATATATATATATATACACACACACACACACTCACTCTATATTGTCAAAAGTATTGGGATGCCTGCCTATACACGCACATGAACTTTAATGGCATCCCAGTCTTAGTCCGTAGGGTTCAATATTGAGTTGGCCCACCCTTTGCAGCTACACCAGCATTAACTCTTCTGGGAAGGCTGTCCACAAGGTTTAGGAGTGTGTCTATGGGAATGTTTGACCATTCTTCCAGAAGCGTATTAGTGAGGTCAGGCACTTGATGTTGGACGAGAAGGCCTGGCTCGCAGTCTTTGCTCTAATTCATACCAAAGGGGTTCTATCAGGTCACATAGTTGCATAGTTACATAGTTTGTGAGGTTGAAAAAAGACATCAGTCCATCCAGTTCAACCTATGATGTGTGTGTGTGTGTTTCCTGTCAACCGTACATTGTATACCCCTGTATGTTGTGGTCTTTAAGGTGCCCATCTAATGTTTTTTTTAAACTATCGATACCCCCGGCTGATACCACTGCTTGTGGAAGAGAATTCCACATCCTTATTGCTCTGACAGTGAAGAACCCCTTAAGTATTTTAAGGTTAAACCGTTTCTCCTCTAGTTTTAGTGAGTGGCCACGTGTCTTATTGTATTCCCTTTCTCTAAAAAGTTTGTTCCTTATGCTAGGGTCACCAGTACAGTATTGTACTTTGATATCATATCCCCCCTCACTCGTCTCTTCTCCAGAGAGAATAAGTTCAGTCCTTGTAGTCTTTCCTCATAGCGGATGCCCTCCATTCCCCTAATTATTTTTGTTGCCCCTCTCTGGACTCTCTCCAGTTCCAGCACATCCTTCCTGAGGACCGGTGCCCAGAACTGGACAGCATTCTCCAGATGTGGCCGGACCAGAGTCTTGTAGATTTGGAGAATAATCTCTTTATTTCTGGAGTGAATCCCCTTTTTTATACATGCCAGTATTCTGTTGGCTTTGCTTGCAGCGGCTTGGCATTGCATGCCACAGCCAAGCCTGTTGTCCACTAGTACCCCCAGGTCCTTTTCCATCCTAAACTCACCCAGAGGTTTCCCCCCATTGAGTAGCTTGCTTTCGTGTTTCTGATGCCCAAGTGCATTACTTTACATTTTTCAACATTAAACATCATCTGCCATGTAGTTGCCCACCCCATTATTTTGGTCAGGTCCGCTTGTAAGGTTTCCACATCCTGCATAGAAGATATTGGCATACTTAGTTTAGTATCATCCGCAAATACTGAGATTGTACTAGATATCCCCTCCTCTAGATCATTTATAAATAAATTAAACAGGATTGGTCCCAGGACAGAACCTTGGGGGACCCCACTTTCCACACCTGCCCAATCCGAGTACTCCCCATTTATCGCCACCCTCTGGACTCTCCCCTGGAGCCAGTTCTCTATCCAGGTACTCACCCTATGGTCCATACCTACATTCCTTAGTTTGTACAGTAAGCGATTGTGGGGAACGGTGTCAAATGCCTTTGCAAAGTCCAGATACACCACATCCACAGGCCTTCCTTTATCTAGGTGGCAGCTCACTTCATCGTAGAAGGTTAATAGATTGGTTTGGCAAGAACGATTTTTCATGAATCCATGCTGATTACTACTAATAATACCGTTTTCATTAATAAAGTCTTGTATGTGGCCCCTTAACATCCCCTCCAAAATCTTGCAGACTACTGATGTTAGGCTGACCAGCCTATAGTTACCCGGGATATATCTATAATGGTCTGGCAATCACCGCTGAGTTTTGACAGCTGGTCTTTCTCCCTGCAAGCAGTAACATTACCTGACAGTGTCACACACACTAAGCGGCTCTGACAAGCCTCACTATCTGCTGAATGTGAACCTACCTGCAGGCTACACACTACTTGGATGCAGCATTTCAGGGTCCAGCTTGGTGCTATGCTGCCAGGCTGGACCAATCACAAGACGGCAGACGGAGAGTGGGAGTGCTCGGGGCGCAATGCTCTGCGCCCCGAGGACTAAAAGGCCGCCAATCACCTTACAAGTAAAGAGGCACGTGATGCCAAAGCCCCACTCCTCCCATAGCCAGCAATGTGTCCGGCGCCCCGCTCCCATATTAAAGGTACACTTTTTTATGCTGATTTTTACACAGTGACTAGCCTTGGGGGGGGGGGCGGCGCCCCCGCACCCCCTATTGACCAGCCGCCACTGGGATGGAGAGAGGAAGCTTTTTTATTGCTTTCTGTTTTGGTCTTACATACACTTTAGGAGAGATTGTAAAATCACATTCAATCATATTTGGACACCTTTACTATCACAAAAAATTTGCAAAGCATATTTACTACAAATTAATTAACAATTTCAAATATCCATATAAAACACTTCTATGTATACATTGTGCTATGATCTACCTTTTACTGATAATATTTTATTTCAACCTGATTTAGTTATTACATTCATACATGACAATGCCTGATAATTAAAAATAATTTAAATTAAAGCTTTGTGATAAATGATTTATTATTTTGTGGCCTAGATTACCATATAAAATGTTTATATAATATAATAACCTCATATATAATCTTTTCTATCTCTCCATCAGATTCCTCACTGCGGAGATCCTTTGTGGACTGCAGTTCCTTCATAAACGGGGGATTGTACACCGGGATCTCAAACCAGAAAACATTCTGCTGGATAGCGTCGGACATGTGAGAATCGCTGACTTTGGCTTATCAGCAACAGAGGTGCATGCATCCCGAACGCTGACTTCCAACCTCGGCACTCCACAATACATGGCACCAGAAGTGAGTATTGGATCATTTTGGTTTTCCTGTCTTCTTGTCAGTAATGTAAAACTTTTATGAAGTCACAACTGTTTGCACTTAATTAATCTAATTTATCTCAACAATTCTTCAGTTTTTGAGATGCAATAATCGAAACATGTCTACACATTTATTGTTAGCACTTTGGAATGCATTGCACATTGCATATATATTGCACAGTGTTTTACAAAACAATAGAATGATATGTGTGAATGTTTAATTAAGACATCTGGATACCTTATTTTGCACATTTATTTTATTCTATGCACTTTGGAAACCATTGCATATTTCACACATCCATTGCACGTCAGAAGCACTTTTTTGCACTTTTTCAACACTGTATCAACTTTATATATATTTAATTCATTGTATTTGAAATGTCTGTTTACTAAAGGGTAATAGAGCCTCACCATATACAACACTTAATTTAAGCACATACATAAAATGACGGCAAAATTACTATACATATAGAACTAGAGGGTAGGTGCTGTATTTCAATATTTTTATATTATTGTCAGTAAAACAATCAGTACTGACCATTCTACTCTTTTTAATATTTCCACAGATCTATAAGGAAGAGCCATATGGATTTGCCGTTGACTATTTCTCCCTGGGAGTTATAGTGTATGAGATGGCGATTGGAACTTACCCATTCAACAGCTCCGACACTGACTCAGGCTGGGATACAGACGATGATCCAGGCTGGGATACAGACGATGATCCAGGCTGGGATTCAGATGACGATCCAGGCAATGATTCAGACGACGATCCAGGCAATGATTCAGACGATGATCCAGGCAATGATTCAGACGACGATCCAGGCAATGAGTCAGACGACGATGCAGGCAATGAGTCAGACGACGATGCAGGCAATGAGTCAGACGACGATGCAGGCAATGATTCAGATGACGATGCAGGCAATGATTCAGACGACGATGCAGGCAATGATTCAGACGACGATGCAGGCAATGATTCAGACGCGGATCCAGGCAATGATTCAGACGCGGATCCAGGCAATGATTCAGACGACAATCCAGGCAATGATTCAGACGACAAGACAGGCAATGATTCAGACGACAAGCCAGACAATGATTCAGATGCCTACACAGACATGGATTCGGAAGAGGTGTTGGCATACTACATCCTCAACCATTGTCCAACTTTCCCTGAGGATTTCGATATGGATCTCACGGACCTCATAGGGGACAAAGTAAGTAAACTCCATCTGTAATCAGCAAAAAAAAAAGCTATTTTATTACTTTGTACCATGGATAACCTAATTTTTTGTATATTTTTACAGCTCCTATGCAAATGCCCAGAAGGAAGAGAGATTCTTGTTAAAGATCTGCGAAGCCACCCATTTTTTAAGAGCGTAGACTGGAAGGAACTGGAGGCTGGAGAAGTAAGCCCGCCATTTACCATGAGCATAGTAAGTATATGAACCACACATAGGTCAATGGCAGAGCATTGTCCAATGTTCTGCTTTCTATATTCTCCCCCGTCATCTGAGTGTGTATAACCATTTCTAATAGAAAGGTCATCAATGTACATAATCTTCAGTAATAATGTTTCTTCTCTTCACAGTGCCCCCCAGACCTGACGACAGTGATGACAATGGAGGAAATCATAGATCCTGCCAAACTAAAACAGAAGCCCAAACTAAAAGCAAAGGACCAGAAGCTTTTTTTTGGATTCTCTTTCACCAGCAGCAGATGGGGAGAAATGGCAAGACCACAGGTGCCATCAGCTCCCCCTACAAACATTGCAAGACTTTAGATATTATTTTTTCTGAACTACGGAAAAGATGCAAAGCATGTGACCAGTCTGAAACCAAGAACATACTGAGGTTTGCCCCCCCCTTCTTATCCACATGGGGAGGTTTCAGGCTGGTACTTTTATTTAGGTAAGTATTGAACTTCCTATAGGGGGAGGTTGGAGGCCAGTATTTCTATTCAGGCGTGTGTTGGACCAGCTATATGGGGAGGCTGGAGGCTGGTCATTTTATTTAGGTGTGTGTTGGACTGGCTTTAAGGGGAGGTTGGAGGCCAGTAATTTGTTTGACGTGAGTTGCATTAGCTAAAAGAGGAGGTTAGAGGATGATACTTTTTCTCATTCAGGTGTTGGGCCAGCTATTGGGGGAGGTTAAAGCTGGTATTTTTTTAACCATGTATTGGACTGGCTATAGAGGGAGTTTGGAGGCCAGTATGTTTTTAGGTGTGTGTTGGATCTGCTATGGCTGGAGGCTGGTACTTTCATCTAGACGTGTGTTAAACTGGCTTTAAGGGGAGGTTGGAGGCCAGTATTTTTTAGGTGTGTCCTGAATCAGCTATAGGACTAGGTTGGATGCTGATTAGAGATGTGCCGGTTTTCAGTAATTCGATATATCGCGGTATTGCATACCACGGTTCTGATATTGTGGTCATTTTTTAAATACCGTGTTTCTCTGCTCCTCAAGTCTTCCTTTTGAATTGATACTTTCAGTGAGCTGGATGACTTTCACTCACTCAACAGTTCACTCACTCAATAGAAACAGCTCTTGTAATATGATCCTGGAGTGAGAGAGCTTAGCTCCTCCCTGTAACCAATCAGACGGCTCCCAGCACACACCCACATGCTTCTTCCAGGGCTCAGACACAGACAGAAACTGCCTAATACAAGCAAGTCTCTGCAGATAGAATAGGATGATAGATAGATAGAAATAATAAGATAGAAAGAATAAGATAGAAATAATTAGATAGATAGATTGAATAAGATAGATAGATAGAATAAGATAGATAGATAGATAGATAGATAGATAGATAGATAGATAGATAGATAGATAGATAGATAGATAGATAGATAGATAGATAGATAGATAGATAGATAGATAGATAGATAGATAGATAGATAGATTAAGATAGATAGAATAAGATAGATAGATAGAATAAGATAGATAGATAGATAGATAGATAGATAGATAGATAGATAGATAGATAGATAGATAGATAGATAGATAGATAGATAGATAGATAGATAGATAGATAGATAGAAAGAATAAGATAGATAGATAGAATAAGATAGAAAGAATAAGATGGATATAGAGATATATAGAGATATACACACATACATACACGGGCATAGCAGCATATTTATAGATGCACAGGCATAGCAGCCCACATTACATTATTATATAGCCATCAAGCAGTGTCCGGTCTACCTGGGGATGACTGGTGCTGGCGCTCAGCTCCGATTTGATGGCCTGGTCATTAAGGGGGCAAATCCTTGCGGTCCAGAAGTGGTTAAAACTGCAGGAGGACAAGTATTTTTATTTATAAATTACTTTGCTATTGCTTTAGGCCTGGTTCACATGTATGCGGGTTGGCGACCCACATTTGCTGGGCCAGCTATTGGGGGAGGTTAAAGCTGGTATTTTTTTAGGCATGTATTGGACTGGCTATATGGGCTATATGGGAAGGTTGGAGGCCAATATTTTTTTAGGTGTGTGTCTGATCAGTTATGGTCGGAGGCTGGTACTTTTATCTAGGTGTGTGTTGGACTGGCTATAAGGGGAGGTCGGAGGCCAGTAATTTGATTTTTAAGCATCTGTTGGATTAGCTATTGGGTAGGTTGGAGGATGGTATTTTTTTAAGGCGTGTGTTGGACTGGCTAAAGGGGAGGTTGGAGGCCAGTATTTTATTCTTAGTTGTGTCTTAGATCAGCTAAAGGTGGAGGTTGGAGGCTGCTACTTTCATTTAGATACGTGTTGGACTGGCTATAGGGGGAGGCCAGTATTTTTTTTCAGACGTGTTGTATCAGCTATGGGGGATGTTGGAGGCTGGCATTTTTGTTTAGGCATGTGTTGGATTGGTTAAAAGGGAAGGTTGGAGGCCAGTAATTTGTTTTTAGGTATGTGTTGGATCAGCTGGATGTCGTGCCTGCACACCTGGGCTGTGATGTAAAGAATCCGAGTCATCGCACAAAAATGCAATCTGGACCTCTGTTGGAAGAAAATTTTACTAATCGGACCTCCATGAATTTGAATTCAATACCCTTGAGCTATAGGATATGTTGGAAGATGGCATTTTTTTTCAGGTGTGTGCTGGACTGGCTATAAGGGGAGGTTGGAGGCCAGTATTTTTTTTAGGTGTGTCTTGGATTAACTGTAGGGGAGGTTGGAGATTGGTACTTTTATTTAGGTGTGTGTTGGACTGGCTATAAGGGGAGGTTGGAGGCCAGTATTTTATTCTTATGCCCCGTACACACATGCAGATTTTCTGAAGACTTTTGTCTGTAGACTTACCAAAACCATATAATATGAGGTCAAACCTAACCACTTTCAATTTGTATGCAATCCGGCAGGCCCTTGCACTACATAGAAAAGGTAAATCTGAAGACAAAAGTCTTCAGATAATCTGCACTTGTGTACGGGGCATTAGTTGTGTCTTAGATCAGCTAAAGGTGGAGGTTGGAGGCTGCTACATTCATTTAGATACGTGTTGGACTGGCTATAGGGGGAGGCCAGTATTTTTTTCAGACGTGTTGTATCAGCTAAAGGGGGATGTTGGAGGCTAGTATTTTTGTTTAGGCATGTGTTGGATTGGTTAAAAGGGAAGGTTGGAGACCAGTTTTTTATTTAGGCATGTGTTGGATCAGCTATAGCGGGCATCACTAAATGGCGGCCTGTGGTCCGCGTCTGGCCCGAGCTACTGCTCTATCAGGACCGCCGCGATCAGCTGTTGGTTTTCTTACCAGAAAGGAGTGGTGATGATAGGGGAGGTTGGAGATTGGTACTTTTATTTAGGTGTGTGTTGGACTGGCTATAAGGGGAGGTTGGAGGCCAGTATTTTATTCTTTGTTGTGTGTTGGATTAGCTAAAATTGGAGGTTGGAGGCTGCTCCTTTTTTTTTCTCAGGCATGTGTTGAACTGGCTATAAATGTCTATTCACACTTGTACGACTTGTCATCTGACTTTGGACATGAAAGTTGGATGAAAAGTCATACCTCGTGTTTTTCAATGATAACCATTAATATATGTTTGACTTAAAGTTGCAGGGACTTCAAAGTAGTTAATGCACAACTTTGGTCAGACTTTCATGCAACTTGAGGGCCATAGACTTCAATGTTAACCCTCAAAAGTTGCATGAGAGTCATACCTAAATGTTTTACATGCAACAGTTGTGCAGCAGTTGTCCGTTATTTTTAGCCAAAGTCGCATCCAAGTCATACCCATTCAAAGTTGCATTAAAGTTGCACTCCAAAGTCGAGCTGCTTTGGAGTTGTACAAAAGTGAATGGAGCATTACGGAAGATTTGAGGGCTGTATGCATAGTATAGGGAGGTGTCACTGTGACCAACCGTAAGCCATAAGGTAGATCCAATGGCTCTGCTGCCTCCCAATGAGGTTCACAGTGGTGATAGCATGTCCGAAGCTGGGAGTTCTTTGGGACTTCACATAATATTGCAAATATATGCAACAAAAACCTCCGTTTCAACATTCTTGAACTAGTTTTGACTTTAAGTTTATTTATTGCTATTTGTGTCTCAATTTGGAAATGACATTAGAGTAGAGTTAGAGTAGAGTTAGGGACCGCACTTTGCAGAGGTGCCTTGACGTGGCAGTGCGGCTTCACATATATTTGCAAATACTGTATGTGTATATATACATATATATATATATATATATATATATATATATATATATATATATATATATATATATATATATATATATACATATATATAGATACAGTATCTCACAAAAGTGAGTACACCCCTCACATTTTTGTTTAAATGTATTATTTTTTTTCATGTGACAACACGGAAGAAATTACACTTTGCTACAATGTAAAGTAGTGAGTGTACAGCTTGTATAACAGTGTAAATTTGCTGTCCCCTCAAAATAACTCTACAAACAGCTATTAATGTCTAAACCGCTGGCAACATAAGCGAGTACAACATAAGGCAGGGGACAAAAAAAAAAAACCATGCAGCTACCAAAAAAATAAAGGTGTATAAAGCACTGTATATAGCACTAAAACACTGCACTACACTAACACTATACTGACAACACACTATACTGACACTATAATAGCACTACACTAACACTCTACACTCAGAGTCACAATCAGTGTACACATTAACTCGCTAGTAGCAAACTGAGCCCTGCTCTATCTATCTTCCACTCCAACAATGCACTGCAAAAGCTTCCCTTGGAAAGGATCCTTTTATAGTGTGGGGTGGGACTATAATCACTGAGCCGTGATTGGATAAAGTCATCATCACTTTGTCCAATCAGGGCTCTGACATTGCTCTGTGCCCTTATCAGTAAAGCGGTGCAACACTTCATCCAATTAAGGCCCTAGAATGCACTGTGCAGCACGCAGTGCATTGTGGGTCGCTCAGCGAGCAAACAATCTGCCAAGCACCCCGAAAATTAAGGTGTTTGCCGAACAGGCTGAACTATCGCTCGGCCCAAACCATTCGCCTAACACTAATGATGACTAATTACCAATAGGTGTGCAGTTAGAAGCATCCCTCTGTGATATCCTATCAGTACCAGAATGCATACCGGCGATGTATAAGTACCTTTAGTCTGCACTTATATAAAAAACTCAAAAAAGAGCTTTTAAACAAATACAAAAATGAAGGAACACTATCATCATTTAAATGTTACAAAGAATATAATAGAATATGTAAAAAGGAAATCAAGGATGCAAAAATTCTAAACGAACGACAGATTGCAAAAGATAGTAGGACAAACCCCCAAAAATTTTTGAAATATATTAACAGTAAAAAAAATCAAGTTTGAGCATGTAGGCCCTTTACAAAATAATCTGCAGTGGGTGACTGGGGACAAAGAGAAGGCACATTTATTAAATACTTTCTTCAGCTCTGTGTATACAAAGGAGCATGGGGGAGCTCATAACCATAATGGGGATGGTATTGACACAGCCCTAAATGATCCATAATGGCTCAAAAGTGATATGGTCTAAAAATATTTAGACAGAATAAAGCACCTGAACCTGGATGGCATACACCCACAGATCCTAAAAGAATTGAGCTCTGTCATTTCAAAGCCATTCTTTCATTTTTAGGGACTTTTTAATGGGACTTTTCATTTGACTAGAATAGTACCACTGGATTGGCGTAAGGCCAATGTGGTGCCTATATTTAAAAAGGGATCACAGTCTTTATCAAGTAACTATAGACCAGTTCGTTTAACTTCTAAAGTCGGGAAGATACTGGAGAGTTTAATAAAAGCCGACATAGATGAGTTCTTGCTGGAAAAGTATTTTACATAACAGACAGCATGGATTCATGAAAGACAGAAGTTGTCAGACAAATCGGATTTCTATTTATAAGGAGGTAAGTAAAACCTTGGACAGAGGGATGGCTGTGGATGTAGTATACTTGGATTTTGCAAAAGCGTTTGACACAGTTCCCTACACACGGCTAATGTGTAAGGTAAAGTCTATAGGCTTGGAAAGATCAGTTTGTAAATGGATAGAAAACGAAATACAACTAAAAGTGTATTCAGAGAGTAGTGGTTAACAATTTTTATTCTGAATGGTCTAAGGTTATCAGTGGTGTACCCCAAGGTTCAGTGTTGGGACCCTTACTTTTTAATATCTTTATAAATGATATAGGGTCTGGGATTAAAAGTACCATTTCATTCTTTGCAGATGACACCAAGCTTTGCAGTGGAATAAATTCCTTACAGGATGTCTCCAACTTACAAGTCGACCTCAATGCACTGTTTCATTGGGCAACTTTGTGGCAAATGAGGTTTAATGTTGATAATTGTAAAGTTATGCACTTGGGGGCTAAGAATATGTATGCATCATACATACTAGGGGGAGTGCAACTGGGGTAAGTGAATGGTGGAGAAGGATCTGGGTGTTCTGGTAGATCAAGCGCTGCACAAACTGTTGGCACAATATAAATCCTATATAATAATAATAATCATAGGCTTATTAATAGCATGCAATGTCAAGCTGCGTTTTCCAAAGCAAGCAAAGTCCTTTCTTGTATTAACCAAGGCATGGACTCAAGAGAGAGATATAATTTTGCCCCTGTACAAATCATTAGTAGGACCTCATCTGCAATATGCAGTTCAGTTTTGGGCACCAGTTCTCCAGACATCGGGGAGCTGGAGAAAGTGCAGAGAAGGGCAACCAAACTGATATGAGGCATGGAGGAGCTTAGTTATGAGGATAAATTTGAGGAACTGAATTTATTCTCTCTTGATAAGAGGAGATTAAGGAAGGATATGATCACCATGTATAAATACATAAGGGGTCTACATAGTCCCATCTGGGGTGTTTGAAATCTTGTCTCTTTCAACCAGGGACTCTTTACAAGCGCTTGCCAAGGCGAGTATGAAGAATAAAAGCCTTAGAAATTCCCTTTCCTCATGCCTTAACTAATATGTGTGGCAATCATTATAAAAAACAAGCCCCAGTGGCCTAATGGATAAGGCACTGGCTTCCTAAGCCAGGGATTGTGGGTTCGAGTCCCATCTGGGGTGTTTGAAATCTTGCTTGTCTCTTTCAACCAGGGACTCTATACAAGCGCTTGCCAAGGCGAGTATGAAGAATAAAAACCATACCACTTCTATTGAAGCATAAGGATGTTCAAATGTTGAACAGAGCTTTCTCAAAATTTATTTGGCAAGGCAAACACTCGCGAATCTTGCTGGAAAAGTTGCATCTCCCGAAGAACATGGGGGGGCTGGTCTTCCGAATGTTAGACTGTATAATCTTGCATGTTTGTTGAGGTATGGGCTGGACTGGCTTGGGGAGGGAAATTGTTACACCAACAACACTTTGGAGGAGCAAATAGCTCATCCTCTGAGTTTGGCGGGCATTCTGCATAGCAAATTCTCATCTTTACCAAAAACTATACAACAACATGTTTTGCTAAGAGATACTTTTATAGCCTGGAGGGAAACCCGCAAGAAATTACATGTTCCACTAGGCATTTCAAAGTATCTATCATTGATGGGAAATCCAATGTTTCCCCAGGCAAGGGACCATCTAGCCTTTGAATATTGGAAATCTAAGGGCTTGGTGAAAGCATACTCTTTGATACAAATGGAAAGCGGGACCTCCAGACTTAAATTTAAATCTTTTCAGGATCTTGCTGCAGAATATGATCTTCCTAAATCTCACTTCCTGGCCTACCACCAAGCAACTTCGTATATATCTTCATGTGCGCCAAGCCTGTTAGAGGGCTTTCAACATACAATGATTGACACTCTGATACAACAGAGGTCCTACTCAATATCCACAATATTTAAATTATTGCAAGACGAACTGCTCCCCCCCTCTACAGATAGGATGTTTGAAAAGTGGCATATCGATTTTCCTGGATTAGAGTTTTCACATCTGATACTTCAGGGCTATAGGCTTATCAGGACAGTTACGGTAAACGAAATATGGAGAGAGACTCGATCTAAATGTATTCATAAAGCCTATATTCCAGCCCTCTTCACCAAAGATAAGAGAACTAAAGCTATATGTCCTCTCTGTAAGTCAATCAGGCCCACACTGGCTCATAGATTTTGGCACTGTCCTAGAGTGATTCCATTCTGGGATAGAGTAGTGCACTATGCCAATGTTGTAATGAATACCGACCTACGGAAATCTCCGCATCTTATGCTATTCGGAATAAACTTACCAAATAATACCTCTCAGGCAAACTTATCATCCACTGTCCCGCCGTGGATACATCTATGTTTTTTGGCAGCTAAGAGGACCATCCTAAAATCATGGATCCAGCCTAGTCCCCCTACTCTATCTGCTCTTAAAAGGGAGCTTTGGTCATTTTTGCATAAGGAACGAACGGATACAGTTTTACAACATTATATCTCCACAAAAACGTTCTTTGACAAATGGCAATCCTTTATAGAGCAAGAACTTGCAGACGTGGACATTCAATACTTTATGAAACCTTTCAGATACACGGACTGGTACTTAAAAGCAGAAATAGAACGAACTTTGGGAAAACTAAAGATAAGTGATTCGTAGGCCTGAATAATGCAACCACCTTCTTGTTTAAATTGATTTCCCAACTTATTCTCTGCCTATATTAAGGTATTATATGGACGTATGCAGTGTTGATGGACCAACATTTTAGGATATATATGGGAACACCCATCTCCAATAGCAATAGTAAAAAATAAAAATTAATCAATCGGACCAGCCCATGTTAATATGTTAAGATGTTGAGAAACGATATTCTTTCCCCCTTGCCTTTTTTTTTTTTCTATTCTTTATATTACTATAGAGCATAGATTTTGATATTATGATTATTCTTCTTTGTTATGTTTGTATGACTTGTTGGCTATAAACAATTTTTTTTTTATAAAAAGAGATTTAAAAAGGAAAAAACAAAAAAACAAAAAGAAAAGAAAAATAAAAAAAAATAAAAGCCTTAGAAATTCCCTTTCCTCATGCCTTACCTAATATGTGTGGCAATCATTATTAAAAATAAGCCCCAGTGGCCTAATGGATAAGGCACTGGCTTCCTAAGCCAGGGATTGTGGGTTTGAGTCCCATCTGGGGTGTTTGAAATCTTGCTTATCTCTTTCAACCAGGGACTCTTTACAAGCGCTTGCCAAGGCGAGTATGAAGAATAAAAGCCTTAAAAATTCCCTTTCCTTATGCCTTAACTAATATGTGTGGCAATCATTATAAAAAGTCCCCATTAAAACAACAATCTTATAGGGGAAATCATTCTCCTTACTTTGATGATGAGGTCGATTCTAGAAATATGTCTCCTTATAATTACAACCAATCCCAACCTGGGCCGAGTCATCGTTGGGATTTTCCCAGAGAAAATCAAAACGGGAAGAGAGGCACCAGAGGGGGGAGGCGCAAAAGGAAAAAGACAACGAACCTAACTCAATCAGGTATATTCAATCTAAGTAAGGTCCAATTGTCAGTTTGTTCCCCCTAGGTCCATGAACAAATTTAACACCTTCATAGATATTCAAAAATTTATAAGGAAAATTAATGTTCAAAGATACATCTTGACCAACCCTCGCCCAATTACTTCCAACAATCATTCCACAGAGATTGTCCATTCCGGATTGTCTAACCCTTCATTATTTAATCCCCCAGGGAAGATAGCACCAGCTGTCACAGTTTTTAGGGATTTAGTATTAAAGGATTTGGCTTCATTGCCTCTTAACCACTTGCCGACCGCCGCAAGTACATTTACTGCGGCAGTCAGCCCCGTGCAGGCAAAGTGACGTAGTACTACGCCGCTCGCTCCCAACGTTCTGGGGCGCGCTCCCGCGCGCCCCCACCGCCGCCGATGACCTGATTGGGTTCAGAACCGATCAGTCATCAGGTCCAGGCCAATGATTTTTGGCCTGGACCTGTTGAGCGGTCCTGCCCAATCAGATTCCATGCTGAGCCTGTGTAATGTAAACACAGGCTCAGAAAAGACCCGCTGTCCCCTCCCATGATCCTTTATGGATACATTGAGAGGAGAGAGCACATCTAACTGTGAGTACTGCACCAAGCACACATACACACACTTAGATAGGCACATTTAACCCCCGATCGCCCCCCCCCCAGTTAACCCCTACACCCCCTGTCACAACACACACTGTATACTGTATATAGCATTTTCCTATATACCTGTATAATTGTGATTTGTGACCAGGTGTAGCGCTTGCGGCCCTCCCTTTTACACTTAAAATACCCGCCACCCCCCATAAAGATTTAACCCCCTGATCCCCCCTGATCACCCCCAGTTAACCCCTTTCCCCCTGTCACATTGCACACTAATACAAACGTAATATACTGCTTTTCTGTATTTTGTATTAGTGCGATTGTGGCTTGAGTTAGCTCTAGCGACTTCGTTTCTGTCCCAAGTAGGTTTAGAGTCCCCGCCACCCCCCTAATAAAGATTTAACCCCCTGATCACCCCTACACCCCCTGTCATAACACACACTGTATACAGTATATAGCATTTTCCTATATACCCGTATAAGTGTGACTTGTGACCAGGTTTAGCACTTGCGGTCGTTCCTTTTATCCTTAGGATACCCGCCACCCCCTCCCAATAAAGATTTAACTCCCTGATACCTCCTGACCCCCCCTGATTACCCCCAGTTAACCCCTTCCCCCCTGTCACATTGCACACTAATACAAACGTAATATACTGTTTTTCTGTATTTTGTATTAGTGCGATTGTGACTTGAGTTAGCGCTAGCGAATTAGTTTCTGTCCCAAGGAGGCTTAGGGTCCCCGCCACCCCCCCATAAAGATTTAACCCCCTGATCCTCCTCTGATCACCCCCAGTTAACCCCTTCATTGCCCTGTCACAGTGTCACTTTTATAGTGTAAGAAGAAGCAGCTTGGTATGTATATTGTCTTGTCTCGTATGGCGGAGATCCAGGGGAGATCTCTGAGTTGAAGCTTTTTCTTAGGAAGCATCAATACAACCGAAATGCCTCCTTGGTTCTGGAGAGAGATTATGGGAAATATTACTCGCCTGATCCTTACCAGAACTGTAAGCAAGGCATAGCAGTTAAGATGGTCATAGGGCTGAGGGATAGTATGGGTTCCCTGGTGAAGTCTAGATCAGGGATCCTGGAGATCTTCAGGTCATATTACACAGACCTTCTGGGAAAAAAGGACCTTAATCGGGACAGGATGCAAAGCTTTCTGGATTCTACTCCAGGATTAGGTATATTGCCTTTGATGGATTTGACAAAGTCAATTTCAGCAGATGAGGTAGTTCGTGCTATAGAAAAGCTGGCTACCAAAAAATCAACTGGGCCAGATGGGCTGACAGCTGAATTTTATAAGTGTTTTAAGTCCATTCTGGCTCCCTTTTTAGCAGAGGTTTATAACAGCTGTCTAGAAGAGGATTCACTCCCTCCCTCCAGAGGCAATCTGCTGTGATTCTTCTGTCAAAAGGTAAAGACCCCTCAATGTGTGAGTAGCAGGCGATTTGTTGTCCAATCATCAGCACTGCTCGGTCCAATGCAGAAGTACCTTTTCAGCAGTTTTAGCCATCGGGGAGGCTTGGAGCAATGCAGGGCTGCTGGATGGAGAAAGTATTTGCTGACATTGGATCAGGCGAAGACTTTTGATTGAGTCAATCTGAGTACCTGTATTTGCTACTTGGTAGATATGGCCTGCAGGGCAGGTTTATAGATTGGCTGAAAACATTATATAAAGGAGCTGAGGGCTTCCCACGTGTTAATGGTTTGGTTGGACAGCCTTTTGAGGTTGGCTCTGGTGTGCACCAGAGGTGTCCTTGAGCCCCCTGCTATATGCATTCGCAATTGACCCCTTCATAATAAAGTTACACTGTGGATCATTGTGCGGGATACCTTTGGGCATTGCTGGTGTGCTGCCTTTAAAGGTCGCGGCCTATGCCGCTGATGTGTGTGTTATTATCTCTGGGATGAAGGAGGTGCAGGAGGTGGTCTCTGTGATAGAGCAGTACATGGAGGCTTCTAGCTCTAAAGTTAACCATGAAAAGAGTGATGATTTTTGGATGGGCGAGGAGGGTGAAAGCTTCGACCTTATGAATGCCTTCCCAGAGCCCCAGCAGGAAATTAAAGTTTTGAGCATTAAATTTGTCCTGGTGACTATGGTCATCGAAATTAGGAAAGCAGGTTGGAGGATGCCAATGCCAAAGACTTGATCAAAACGTACCTGATCCTTTTTATATGTCAGCTTTGTCTGTATCTTGCCAGAATCTCTCTATGCAAGGGCATAAAGCTGCTTTTTCCAACTGTTATGGGAAAATAGGCTGAACCTGATCAAACACAATGTAACTTACCTGTCCAGGCGGGAGGGTGGCCTAGGAATGGTCAAACCTATAGTTTTCCTTTCTCTGCTCCTTTTAAAGTACAATCTTGGTAATATGTTAGCAGAGACTCCACCGGATTCTGGGTTTTGGGCTTTGTTGTAGTGTGTCATTGGCCTTAAGGGATTGCCCAGGCTCCGTAATGAAGGAGGGGTTGTGTTTAATCAATTTGGGAATGCCCCCTACAAATAACTAAAATTATAACTGTGGCACAAATACTTCCACAGAATCTCTGATGTCTGCTGTATGTGCCACCAGGACACTGGCACATTGATACATATTTAGTGACAGTGCCCAGTTTTGCAAACATCTTAGAGAGATCCATCGCATTATGGTGGCGATCTCGAGTCTTCCTCTGGAATTTACTCCTGCTCACTATTTACTCTATCATTCCAAGTACCTAAGCGCCTATATTTTAAATTGTTAGATATGCATATAGTCAACGTAGTCTGATTACTTGTCCCTGTCTGTTGGCGGACAACCAGTCATTTTTGCGGAATGGTTCTGGTGCCTGACAAAATCTCAACCATGGAGGAACTAATCCATACTTTTCAGAACAGACACATCCAATTTCATAACACCTGGTTCTTTTGGATCCACTATAAAACCACAAAAGAGAATGCTGCTCACATGGTGTGACTGTGTATACGGGAAGGTCAGGTACTGTTGTTAGAGGGCGCTAGGGCTGACTTGATGGGTCTCTGGGCTCACAGTCAGGGTCTCTATTTGGGCTACTCCTTGATTGAGGTTGTATTGCTGCTCTCTATAAGGCAACGTAGCCTTGGAAAGAGCTTTGAGTGAGGGTCTCCCCCCCCTCTTCTCTATTCTGTGTGCTTCTGGTGGCTTCTCGCCCCCCCCCCCCCTCTTCTCTTCTCTTCTTGCCTTCCCCTTCTTTGTCACCCTGCCATCTTTAATTGCTGCTTTTTGGGTTCCCCCTATATTTCCTATGTCTGACATGACACTTCAGGACAGCATGTATGCTGGTGTAATGTTAAAAAAACCTACCCCATGAAAATTCCCTACCCTCGTCACTTCCTGTGCACGTACGTCATTCAACAGCTGAGCAGCTTCCCACTGCGCATGCTCACAGCTGCGGAGGGTAGGGAATTTTCATGGGGTAGTATTTTTTTAACGTTACATATATCAGTTGTTGCCGCGCTTCCAACTGCGCATGCCCAGCTACTACATTAAATCATCTCCGCTTCAACCCTGAGATTTCCCTGCGGGCGCGTGTCATTCATCAGCAGGTGCGGCGTCCCACATGATCTCGCCTCCGTGATTTATATTTTCATAGACCCGCCGCCGCTTTTACATTTTGGAGCCGAGATCAGGGAATTCTGACTGGTTGGAGCGGAGATGATTTAATGTACGCGCGGCAACAGCTGATGCGGTGTAACGTTAAAAAACACTACCCCGTGAAAATTCCATACCCTCCAGAGCTGTAAGCATGTGCAGTGGGAAGCTGCTCAGCTGTTGAATGACGTACGTGCACAGGAGGTGACGAGGGTAGGGGATTTTCACGGGTAGGGTTTTTTCACGGAACACTGGCTCAGGCTGTCTGTGTAACTCTTGCAGCATGGATGATCATGGGAGGGACCAGGCAGGCACCACAGAGTCTGGGAGAGACAGACAGAACACAGACTGTGACCTGTCTGTCAGTGTCTCTGATCATAGAGGCGCGGGCTGTTTCTTTCACTGTGTGTCAGGTCAGGAGGAGAGAGAGAGAGTGCTCAAAAAAACAATAAGGTGAAAAACACCCTTCTCCTGCGCTTGGAATCCAAGCCCCCCGACCACACTCCTCACGAGACTCACACCTAGCTTCTCAGATGGCTAAGGTCTTGCTGCCCATAACGGACTGGGGTAGTCCACCGGTACTAAAGGCAAAGAAAACAAAGAAAGGGCGCACCGACCTAGCGCATTATCCTCAATAACAGGCTTTATTTATGTAACATTTAAAAATGGCTACTCACAGACATAGATTAAAATATATCATATCGAGCTCAGTTGCTCAAATGTCTGGATTAGTCCATGTGATCGTCCATAACCGATGAGATGGCGACTGACGCGTTTCGAGGGTTAGCCTCTTCCTCAGAGCCACTGTTTCATAACTTACTCCTTGGTTGAAATAGCAATGTAATGATCTAATCCCCTCCCTCAGGTATGAGAGTCTCCTCCCTCTGGGGAGTGGCTAAAACACTGCATCATTCCCTCTTGTGACACCATTATTAATAATCCTCCAATGGGGTTAGTATAAAACACCCATGGAGGATGCTCCACAGTTAAATCCATAGAGTAGCACAAATCGGTCATGCGGGTAAGATTCAATACAGCTACAACAGTTAGTATCCATTCAGAAAAAGTAATAGAACTGCAATCACGAAAATACAATTATATAGATAAAAACATATGGATAAAAACCAATAAAAAGCAATAAAAAGCGATAAAAAGAATTATTAAATACCCACATGGGCATTGTAGGTGCTCATCAGACTGACAATGGAGGGCTACTGGTATACTAACAGATCCATGATCGCCCCCTTAATTACCTTTAAAGATCCTTAGTATAGTGTGGCATCCAAGCATGGTCCGGGCCAAATCCCCATCCATAAGTGGTGGTGGTCCATCCCATCCCCATAGTGTCCTCATCCCCTAGCGATTCTAATAGCTCAGGAGGAGGGGGGAGGCACAATAAGGCATTCGATCCATGATGGTGGCAGAGGAGGAGAGAAAGAGAGGAGGAAGGAACCGATCGGACACCGTGAACCGTTGCTGTGTAACCGATCACCGGCTCCGTGGAACGCACACCGCTGGTCAACTTCTTGGTTGCCGCGTCATGCGTTCCACCCTACTGACGTCACTTCCGCTGACGTCACTTCCTTCGACTAGGGATTGTGTATAATGAGACGGTCCGTCTCCAGGGTAACTAAGCCCAGCCCTCCATTGAGTCTGACGATCGCCAATCACACATCTTATGCACAGCGTGATGCTCTCTATTCCTCCACGAGTGAATCCATCTCTACTCAGCATAGGGGCTTATAATAATCTGTGACCTGTCTGTCAGTGTCTCTGATCATAGAGGCGCGGGCTGCCTCTTTCACTGTGTCAGGTCAGGAGGAGAGAGAGAGAGTGACTCACTACTGTCAGTTAGGACACATGAGTCGGGCAGTGTATTTTTGCAGCCGCGGTGCCTACACTCAGTGACACAGTGATGGTCCTGAGCAGAGCCGGCTGTACAGTAAAGGAGGTGGCGGGAGAGGGGAGAGGTAAGAAGTGACAAGAAACGGCCAGGCGCCCTAGGCGGCTGCTTAAATTGCCTAGTGGTAGTGCCGGCCCTGTCAGGTACTCTTCACTCACCAGCTGAATCCGGATTCCCGGCCTGGTCAACAGAGGCTGGTTGGGGAGAGCTGGGAAAGCTCGGTTGGGGCTGGCAGGGAGAGGAGAGTCTCCAGTGGGACATGGAACCGGCCTCTGCTCAGACACAGTTTACACCTTCCATGCTGGGGGGGGGGGGGGGGCTGCGCTCTGTCCTTGTCTTCATCCCACACTTAGTAGGTCAGCGGCGGGGGCTTTTTACTTCCCTTCACCAGGAATCCTTTAGGCATGTCTGTAGCAGAAGCCCCCCTGCCCCCTGGCCCAGTCCTCCCCTGCCTGTGACATCACTTCTGGGTCAGCCTCTAAATGTCCCCAGATAGCATAGCAAGGAAGCAATGTTTTGCAGTGCGATCTGCATTGCAAAACATTCAGTGGAGCACAGAGGAGACATGCAGGGTCTTTTAAGAGAACCTGTTACCTAAACATCATCAAATAGGGGACTTTTTGTCCTCTTTGTGATGGAAAAAGTTAAGAAAAAAATAAAGTTACCCAAGCACATAAAATCCCTCACCCCAAAAAATGTTGAAGCCTCCCCCACCTTCACATATATGTACGTCTATATATATATCACGCCTATGCGTGAAAACATCAATTGAGATACACATGTTACAAAGTGTCGCCTATGGAAAATTTAGGCTTCTTTCACACGGTCCGCCTCCGCAGGCGGATCCGTGTTGCTCAGCGGGGATCGATCCGCGATCCCCGCTGAGCCGGGCGGATGACAGCTCCGTCTCCGCTTGCAGAGCGGAGAGGGAGGTGTCTCAGCACCCGCTGCCCTCTATGGGGGATCGGAGGAGAGCGGACCGCTTGTCCTCTCGCATCAGATCCGCTCCGCTCCGATTACTGAACGGATGGAAAAATAGGGTTTCCATCCGTCCAGATTTCAGCACAGGATCGGATGCGGATGGCAGCGGGTGTCAGCGGAGGTGACACCCGCTGCCCCATAGAGCTGCATGGAGGATCCGATCAGATCCGCCTAAAAAACTGACAAGCGGATCTGATCGGACCGCCCGTGTGAAAGAGCCCTTAGGGTACTGAAGTTTGTCGCCATTTCACGGGCGCACACAAATTTAAGGATTGACATGTTTGGTATTTATTTTTTCGGTGCAACCTCATCTTTTATACACTACGAAAAATATGGGTAGATTATTGTGTTTGTTTGCCCTAATATTTATTTTAGGGTGTTTTTTACTGAAATTTTGCGTTTCTTAGACCTTTGCAGTAATATCTTGGGCCTTAAAAAATTGTAACTACCACTCATTTATTCTTTGGGGGTGTCTGCTTTAAGAAAATATATCATGTTTTACAAAATCACGTAGTACTACGTGATTATGTGCACGAGGCGTCGGCAGCGGGCTGTGGGAGGAGCCATGCGATTGCCGCTGCCCTCCTGCGATCCTTGGAGAAACCGAGAGAAGACCCGCCTGCTTATGTAAACAAAGCAGGCGACTCTTCTGTCAGACAGGCAGGGAGAGATCAGGAGTTTCAGCTAAGCTAAAACCCCGATCACTCTGTGCCTGTCACAGAGCCCTTCCCCCACACAGTCAGTAATGACAGTTAGGCATATATTAACCCCTTTGATCACCCCCAGTGTTAACCCCTTCCCTGCCAGTGTCATTTATACAGTAACAGTGCATATTATTTAGCACTGATTACTGTATTAATGTCACTGGTCCCCAAAAAGTGTCAAAAATGTCAGTTAGGAGCCTGATCTGTCCGCCGCAATGTCGCAGCCCCGCTAAAAATCGCTGATCGCCGCCATTACTAATAAAAGAAAGAAAGTTCCAAAAATCTATCCTGTAGTTTGTAAGCGCTATAACTTTTGCGCAAATCAATTAAAATACGCTTTTTGGGATTTTTTTTAACCAAAAATATATAGCAGAATACAAATTGGCCTAAAGTGTTAAAAAAATGATTTTTTTATTGGGAATATTTTATAACAGAAAGTAAAAAATATGGCGGTTTTTTTTTTTTCAAAATTGTCACTCTTTTTTTGTTTATAGCGCAAAATCTAAAAAAAAAACGCACAGATGATCAAATACCACCAAAAGAAAGCTCTATTTGTGGGAAAAAGAAGGACACAATTGTATTAGGGTATGGCGTCGCACGACCGCAAAATTTGTCGTTAAAGTAACACAGTGCCGAATCGCTAAAAATGGCCTGGTCATTATGGGGGGGGGTAAAACCTTCCGGAGCTGAAGTGGTTAAGCCATGGGTCTGTAAATTTTAAATATCAATTAAAAAAAACTGTCCCTTTGATTTAAAAGAAAAAAAATATATATATATATATAAATATATTGGTATGTGAGATTTGCGCAAACCAATTAAAATACGCATTTTTTTTTTTACCAAAAATATGTAGCAGAATACAAATTGGCCTAAACTGATAAAAAAAGTTTGATTTTTTACATTTTTTTTATTGTGAATATTTTATAGCAGAAAGTAAAAAATATGGCGTTTTTTTCAAAATTGTTACTATTTTTTTGCAAAATTTGTCGTTAAAGTAACACAGTGTCGAATCGCAAAAAAATGGCCTGGTTATTAAGGGAGTAAAACCTTCCGGAGCTAAAGTGGTTAATCCATGGGTCTGTAAATTTTAAATATCAATTAAAAAAAACTGTCATTTTGATTTAAAAGAAAAAAAAATCTATATATATATATATATATATATATATATATATATATATATTGATATGTGAGATTTGCGCAAACCAATTACAATACGCATTTTGGGACTTTTTTTTTTTTTTTTTACCAAAAATATCTAGCAGAATACAAATTGGCCTAAACTGATAAAAAAATGTTTGATTTTTTAAATTTTTTTTAATGGGAATATTTTAAAGCAGAAAGTAAAAAATATGGCGTTTTTTTCAAAACTGTTACTATTTTTTGCAAAATTTGTCGTTAAAGTAACACAGTGTCGAATCGCAAAAAAAATGGCCTGGTTAATAAGGGGGTAAAACCTTCCGGAGGTGAAGTGGTTAAGCCATGGGTCTGTAAATTTTAAATCTCAATTAAAAAACAAAACTCATTTTGATAAAAAAAAAATAAAATAATATATATATATATATATATATTGGTATGTGAGATTTGTATACTGAGCCCAGAGGCTTAATTCACAAAGCTAATACACAGGAAAAAACTTCCTTTAAAAAAAAAAAAATGTCAGTTATTGGCTGAGTGCCAAAAACAACAACGGCAGTTAGGTCACATGACTGTGATGTCATCAGCTGCCCCTATATAAGAAGCTGACAGTTGGATCTTGCCAGTCCCCAGAGTGGTCAGCATACTGTGCAGACGTGTTTTTTTTCTCTGGCGATATTTTGCTTGTGATTTCATCCTAGCAATTTACTGTGATTTGATTCAATCGTATTGTAATTTTTTCTCTTGAATACTTCAAGTGTGCTTGAATTATTCTTCACAATGAGATTTTTTCAGTGTAAGAAGGCTGTTTATCACATTAACACCGAAGATAAACAGAGCACTGGAATACCACCTATGGATGGTATCATTGCACAACCTGCAGATACCCCAACCAAGAAGCCCACAAAAATGAAGAGGGCTCGAGCTTTTCTCCGCGGGTGCTTTAGAGCGGCCGCTGGATGCTTTGGTGTCGGCTATAAAGTCGATGGCTCAGACTACAAGACAGACTGGAATGGTAAGTATTGTGGATATTGATAGATTCATGTTTTTACTTTTCCCCATTGATGACGGGTGACATTCCTATATGTACATACCGTATTTCCCGATGTATAAGACGACCCCTAATTTTTTCAGTTAAAACATAGGTTTTGAGCTCTACTCTCCGTATAAGACTCCCCCCCCTACAACATGATGATGGGGGGTCTTGTCTAGCAGCCATTCCTTTACACCCACTAATCAGACAGGAGTATAAAATGTGAACCTTAAGAGGAAGAGAACTCCAGGTTTAGGACTACCAAGCTGGCCCAAAACGAACGTTCCTAATCTGTCAGCCCGCTGGATGTGCGGTAATACTCTATGTACCGTAGCTATGGCTACATACAGTATACTGCGCTGAGCCAATCACAGCGAGCGATGTATTCTATTAATAAATACAAAGCCTGCTCGGATTGGCGGAGTCAGAGAGGCGGGCTGATAATGTTACAACCTCTGACTCAGCCAATCCGAGCCGTCTTTTTATTCATTAATAAAATACAAAGCAGGCGGCTCTTCTGTCAGACAGGCAGGGAGAGATCAGCAGTTTCAGCTAAGCTACAACCCTGATCTCTCTGTGCCTGTCACAGAGCCCTTCCCCCACACAGTCAGTAATGACAGTTAGGCATACATTAACCCCTTTAATCACCCCGTGTTAACCCCTTCCCTGCCAGTGTCATTATTACAGTAACAGTGCATATTATTTAGCACTGATTGCTGTATTAATGTCACTGGTCCCCAAAAAGTGTCAAAAAAGTCAGTTAGGGGCCCGATCTGTCCGCCGCAATGTCGCAGTCCCGCTAAAAATCGCTGAAAGCCGCCATTATTAATAAAAACAAAACAAAAAAAATTCCAAAAATCTATCCCGTAGTTTGTAAACGCTATAACTTTTGCGCAAACCAATTAAAATACGTTTTTTGGGTTTTTTTTTTTTTTACCAAAAATATGTAGCAGAATACAAATTGGCCTAAACTGATAAAAACAATTAGATTTTTTTTTTTTATTGGGAATATTTTATATCAGAAAGTAAAAAATATGGCGTTTTTTTTTTTTTTTTTTTTCAAAATTATCATTCTTTTTTTATTTATAGCGCAAAATCTAAAAAAAAAAAAAAAAAAAGGTGATCAAATACCACCAAAAGAAAGCTCTATTTGTGGGGAAAAAAGAAGGACATCAATTGTATTAGGGTACGGCGTCACACGACCGCAAAATTTGTCGTTAAGGTAACAGTGCCGAATCGCAAAAAATGGCCTGGTTATTATGGGGGGTAAAACCTTCCAGAGCTGAAGTGGTTAAGCCATGGGTCTGTAAATTTAAAATATCAATTAAAAAAACTGTCACTTTGATTTAAAAAAAATATATATATATATATATATTGGTATGTGAAATTTGCGCAAACCAATTAAAATACGCATTTTGGGATTTTTTTTTTAACCAAAAATATGTAGCAGAATACAAATTGGCCTAAACTGATAAAAAAGTTTGATTTTTTTAATTTTTTTTATTGGGAATATTTTATAGCAGAAAGTAAAAAATATGGCGTTTTTTTCAAAATTGTTACTATTATTTTGCAAAATTTGTCGTTAAAGTAACACAGTGTCGAATCGCAAAAAAATGGCCTGGTTATTAAGGGAGTAAAACCTTCCGGAGCTAAAGTGGTTAAGCAATGGGTCTGTAAATTTTAAATCTCAATTAAAAAAAAAACTCATTTTGATTAAAAAAATAAATAAAAATATATATATATATTGGTATGTGAGATTTGTATACTGAGCCCAGAGGCTGAATTCACAAAGCTAATACAAAAGGAAAAAACTTCCTTTAAAAAAAAAAAAAAAAAAATGTCAGTTATTGGCTGAGTGCCAAAAACAACAACGGCAGTTAGGTCACATGACTGTGATGTCATCAGCCGCCCCTATATAAGAAGCTGACAGTTGGATCCTGCCAGTCCCCAGAGTGGTCAGCATACTGTGCAGACGTGTTTGTTTTTCTCTGGCGATATTTTGCTTGTGATTTCATCCTAGCAATTTACTGTGATTTGATTCAATCGTATTGTAATTTGTTCTCTTGAATACTTCAAGTGTGCTTGAATTATTCTTCACAATGAGATTTTTTCAGTGTAAGAAGGCTGTTTATCACATTAACACCGAAGATAAACAGAGCACTGGAACACCACCTATGGATGGTATCATTGCACAACCTGCAGATACCCCAACCAAGAAGCCCACAAAAATGAAGAGGGCTCGAGCTTTTCTCCGCGGGTGCTTTAGAGCGGCCGCTGGATGCTTTGGTGTCGGCTATAAAGTCGATGGCTCAGACTACAAGACAGACTGGAATGGTAAGTATTGTGGACAGGGCCGGTATTAGGGGGGGGGGGCAGCTGCCCTGGGCGGAATGATTTACTGTGGGGAAGAGGGCGGAGTTTGCCCTGCACAGAATATTCTGCCCAATGTAAGACAGAGAGCGGCTCTGTTCCTGCATGTAGAGTAGATGGTAGCCCCGCCCCCTGCCTGCACAGCGCGCTGTACTATTCCCCCAGTGACAGAGTGGAGGAGGCGGGGCAGGTGAGGGTGGGAGGGCTCCGACTATCAGCGCTTCCTGATTGGCTCCAGAATAGATGCACACTGTACAACTTTCCCCGTTCTGAACAGCGGCTTCCCCCTCCCCTATCTAATCCTTTCTATCACTCCTGCTTTCTCTCACAGCTTCCCGATGTTCGCGGGACATCACCACCCCAAAGCCTTCTGCTTTTATCTCTCCCTGCTCTGGGCGATCTCAGAGCCCATTTCCTTCTCTATGTAGTAACCCCTCCTCCCAGACCCGGATTGGCCAATCGGGAGCACCCGGTGGGCTGGATTGGTCATTTCTCGGTGAAGAGGAAGTCACTTACTAAACTCACTGCGTTCCATGCCTTGGTCCCACTCCAAAAAACACGCCCCCGGGCCGATAATTGGCTTGCAGGCGATACACTTCTGGTGGGAGGCGTGGAAGAAGAGATGGGCACCCTATCACAGGATGGATCAGAGAGTTGATCATGGAGCCGTGTGAAGATGATGGGAGGGACAGGAGCTCTGGCCACTCCTCCCTCTGGGGAATTCAGCTGAGGGGCGGGGCTACACATGACTGCCTCGGGTGAGGGAGATGGAGGCTGTAGAGTGCAGAGCCGAGCAGAGTCACCTCGGAGCTAAACCAGCCTGACCTGCCGTGTGTGTAGTAGCAGCTCAGTGTGTGATAATGACAGCAGTCTAAGGTGTTCTGTGTGTCCAATCACCAGCAGGACTGACTGAGCGTTCCTTCCTTCTTCCCCAGTTAAAATCAGGAAGACTGGGAATATCCACACCCAACTGCCAGCATAACAGAGGGAAAGTACAGAGAAAACTTTATATATGAAACATTATATGATCAGCCTCTCCTGTCTGCAGCTCTGATAGTGTCATATTACAGGCACTGATGGTAATTATTGTTTTGAGTTTAGACTGCACACAAAGAGCTCAGACTGATGTCAGGGGGCGGGGTTTGAGACTGCTAAAGAAATATTGGAAGATCAGAAATAAAATGTAAAAAGTCAAATATTTAGACAGGACAGAAATAAAAATATCTGATCTGTTAGAAAGCTTTATACAAAGAGATAAGACTCAATTCACAGTGCTAACAGGAATAAAGATCTTTATTTAACCACTTAAGCCCTGGAAGATTTTACCCCCTTCCTGACCAGGGCCTATTTTGCGATTCGGCACTGCGTGACTTTATCGGACAATTGCACGGTCGTGCGACGCTGTACCTAAACGAATTTGACGTCCTTTTTTTCCCAGAAATAGAGATTTATTTTGGTGGTATTTGATCACCTTTGCGATTTTTTTTTTTTTTTGCACTATAAACAAGAAAAGAGCGACAATTCTGAAAAAAAATATATTTTTCACTTTCTGCTATATACAAACACAATTTTTGGGGAAAAAAATTCACTTTTTTAAATAAAAAAATAAGAAAAAAGTAAAGTTAGCCCAAGTTTTTATAATGTGAAAGATAATGTTATGCCAAGTAAATAGATACCCAACATGTCATGCTTCAAAACTGCGCACGCTTGGGGAGTGGCGACAAGCATTGGTACTTAAAAATCCCCATCGGTGACATTTTAAACATTTCTACAGGTTACCAGTTTAGAGTTACAGAGGAGGTCTAGGGCTCCAATTATTGCTCTCGCTCTAACGATCGCGGCGATACCTCACATGTGTGGTTTGAACGCCGTTTACATCTATGGGCGCGACTTGTGTATGCGCTTGCTTCTGCGCGTCAGCTAACAGGGATGGGACAATTTAATGTCTTTTTTTCCTATTTATTTTATCTTTTATTTTTTATTTTTACACTGTTTTTTTTTATTTTTTTATTTTGATCACTTTTATTCCTATTACAAGGAATGTAAACATCCCTTGTAATAGAAATAAGCATGACAGGACCCCTTTAATGTGAGATCTGGGATCAAAAAGACCTCCGATCTCACATCTACACTAAAAAAGAAAAAAAGTCATTTATTTTCATCTTGGAAAAAAAATGGGCTCTTTAAATCGGTTGCTAGGAAGCGACGTATGATGTCGCTCCGGTCCTCCAAGGCCATAGAGTCAAGTGAGGACCATCTTGCCCTCACTCGACTTCCTGCCTGAGGGGACAGCAGATCGGACCATTTTCCCCACCACCGATGGGTCCGGTAAGCAGGGAAAAGGACCGGGAAGCGGTGGGAGGGAAGGGGGCACCTCTCCCGTCACCCATAAGGGTGATCCCGCGGAGAATCTGCCGCTGGGACCACCCTTATGTCAAAGCTGACTGCCCGCAGTTTCAAAAAATACCGGGGTTATGGCAGCAGATATGTAACGTCAAAGTACCGACGTAAAACTGCGGCGGCGGTCCAGAAGTGGGTAACTGATACATTTGCAGGACAACTTGTTCTGTCGATAAACAACAGACTTACTTGCCGGTTCACCAGGTGAAAATAAAGGAAAGCCTAAAGAAAGAAAACGAATGCAGCTATCACATCTACTAATGAGTAAGCTGCAATATAATAAATGTTTGCTTTTGGGTTAAATAGAACTTTCATATATACTAATAAAAGAGACATTATGAATATCTATATAAACCAATGATAGGAACACCATACATAAATATTCCTACTACATTCGTCTCTCTCAGCCAAAAGAAACATATCAGCGGAATGTCAGGCTGGTGTAAGACCCCCATAGTGGGTGGCTGGTCTCCTGTCTGATTTCAGGGATGACATATGACACATTTTCTGAACAATACTGCCAGTTCAAAAAGCCCTTCCTTTTCACTTAAAATATATTTGCCATTTTTCTCAGCTGGTCTGCCACACTGCACAGCCAGGCAGGTGACAGCAACTTCTTGTTGCAGTTTTACAACTTCCTTTGTGACCCGCCCACTCATTTTCAGTGGCGGTTGGTGCTCCATGGGCCTGGGGGGGGGCAGCAGACGGACCACACCAGCCCGCACACCATACCCCCTCCCCCGGGTCGCCGGCTCACTCCCCATGTGGAGGGCAGGCAGCGGCAGCTTCCCCTCAGTCTCCTGCATTTCCTCCCTCCTCCTCCTCCTCCTTGGCCAATGGCATGGCTTCTCCTTTCGGCCAATCGGGAAACGGGTCTCAGGATTCTGATTGGCCAGGAGGAGGATCCGTGTAACAATAGCGAATATTCATTCGCTATTGTCACACAACTGGGTGGGCTCAGGGCACAGTGCTCTGCGCCCCGAGCCCACCTTTTTTTGAAGCCTATTAGAGACTCTGGCTCTAATCACGTGCTTCAAAAAAAAAAAAACCTCATTGGAATCCATGCGTCCAGCGCCCTGCATGTAGATTAGGGGGCCAGACGCATGGATAGGAGGGGCGGCACCCCTGCGCCCCCACTGGACGGGCCGCCACTGCTCATTTTACTATAAAAGTCCATCACCACATCATTGAAAATACTTGTTGCCCGGCTTCTTGACTCACTGACTAGTAGAAAGCATCACAGCTAGTGGGTTGGGATAAGTGTCAGGCAACCAGCAGTTTTATATAAAGACCAACAATGGCTGTCCCTGTGTCCCTGTCATAATGGGTTTAGTTCTTGTCCCTGGCACTGCAGTTTTGAACTTTTCTCTCTATAACTTGATGTTCTACAATGAAAAATCTATTAAAAGTAGATGTAGTTGCTAAATCTGATTCCTTTTTTTTTTTTTATTGCAGATGTATACGGTACTTACCGCAGAGTCAGCTCACACGGCAGGCCTGCCCCAGTGAGCGAGACTGAAGGTGAAATCCACACCGAGACTCCACCAAGATGTTACCGCCGGTCCCCTAGCACTAGGGAGATCATCCCAATAACATTGGATGGCTTCAGATTCCATTGCACTCTCGGAGAGGGAGGTTTCGGAAAGGTAAGTGGTCAGATCTTTTCTCTGATTTAAAATATTTAGGTAGAATGGGGAAGGATTTGAACCCCTGTCTGGCCTTATCACTATCCAGGACTACATTAGAGAGATTTCCCCTCACTTCCTGTCCTGCTGACAACGGTTTCACAAGACAGGAAGTGATGTAAAATCTGCATAAAGGACACAGACAGAAATCCCCTCACCCTAAGTATTTTGATTTCTGTCTGTGTGGCTGTTGCAGAGATAAATGTAGCACCCTCCTAGGTAGGTGATAATTAGAGAGTATAGTTTTTGGCTCTGTCTGCCTATCAGAAGAGCAGCAGGCAAATCTATTTTGCTTCCTGTCTAGCAGAGAGCAGGATCTGTGAGTTAGGTCTGCTCAGTGTGCTCAGTATGTGATTCATTGGGTCTAGAGAGTGTTTCACACTAGACCAATTGGGAGGCATGTTGGACAGTGGGAGGAAACCGCACCAATGGGTACATAAGCTTTGATACAGTCCTGGTGATTGGCAGAGACTGGCTGTCTCTGTGCATTTTGGAATCCTGTATAAAAGCCAGGAGCACATGTGCTGTGGGGTCTTTGGCTGGTGAGTCCTGGAGGGAGGGTGGCGGCTGCCTCCTTCTCTGTAGCAGTGGCACATGGCATCAGGAGGTCGTCCTTAGGGCCAGAGGAACAGAGCTGAAGCCAGAGGTCCAGGAAAGCTGACTGAGGGGGAGACACTGGAGACCGTAGAAAAACAGTACCGCGAGTACAGGGGATTGTGTCAAGAGGCCTGACCTGAGGGGGGCCACCCCGGAGTAGGATAGTCAGAGAACGGGTGTCAGTGGTCGAGAAAGAGGATGCTAGGAAAGTCTCCTGAAGAGAATTTAGTTAATCATTCATCTGGATAGAAACTTAACCCCAAATTCACCTAAGTGGCAGGGAGAATCAACAACCTGGCTGTATTGAGAATTAGAAGTCCTCCATCTTGTGAATAGTTTATTTGGAGTACCCCACAATTCTATTCTCCCATCCCTATTTAAAATAAAACACCAAAAACAACTACATATCCCTGGACTAATCATTGACTGAGCCAAGAAGTAAAGTGTTAAATTGTGAATGCCAATATTGTGAACGGTAACCCAGGAGGACCCGAAAGTGTAATATCCAGCAGTCCTCAAGGGGGCAGTGCTACATAAACATACACTTAAAAGCCCAATTCTTTCCATTTCATTCAGATGAATCAGTTCCAGGTGCATTAAAAAACACAAAAGGTGATCATAAATAATGTTTTCTTTAGCAGCTAATACCAAAGTGGAAAAACCTGTTCATTGCCAGCATGTTATAGAGTGGGGCGCTGGCTCTCTCTTGGGAAGCAGTGGTCTCTCTACAGTGGTTCGACATGCCCCCCTGATGAGTCAGAGCTACAGCTCTCCAATCAGCAAAGTTCATGTTCCATGCTGATTGGAGAGCTCTGGGCTCTGATTCAGAATGGGACATGTCCACTGCTTCTGGGGTAGAGGCCAGGGGGGGGGGGGGCAAAGGACAGGCTTTTCTATTCAGGTTGTTGCAGCTTTTTATTTAAAACAATCTATAAGACTTGTATTGTACATATTTGATTTTGATGCATCTGAAATGTATTTAGCTGTTTTCAACTCAATCTTCACTCAGGCGTCTAACTTTATATAACATAGAAAGAATCAGGGTGGTGAAGAACAACAGCTTCTTCATGAAGGATTGAGTAGTGAAATGGGATGATCTCACCTTTCTTGGTGGATTCTTTATTGAGGTATATCTCAGTGCACCAGGATGAGTGAGACTTCAGCCAAGGGTGAGAGAAGGTCCCGGAATTTCAGCTGTTTCACCGGTGTAGACCCCTGTAGTGAATAATAGGCCATTATGGTGATTCTACCATTATTGGTGACCCATAAATAAAGTATTAAATGTGAATAAACTTCTCTGATCGTCAACTAAAATTTACTCTCCCTCTGTTCCCTTCAGGTGGTTTTAGCATCACACACCTCCAGTGATCAACCGCTGGCTCTCAAAATCATGATCAAGAACAAGAGAGACTACAAAGAAACCCTCAACGAGAGCCACATTTTGAAGGAAGTTCATGTCAGCCCATTCTGCATTCATGCATATGGTACCTTCCAGACAAAGGTAAGTGACTCCACCTTATATTTTTGTGGGAGAGGTTGGTGTTAAATGGTTATCCTCTTAGAATGCCGCTGTAAGTGACGCCTACTTTTCTCACAACCTAGCCAAAGTTGCTTATGGATTCACAGAGCGAATAATTTCTAAAACCTGGATCTTTCTTTCTTCTTTACAGGATCTTGTATTCTTTATCATGGAATACCTGAGTGGTGGAGACCTGCAGAACTTCTTCGTAGAGAGGGCCCCAGTAGATATTGTGACAACAAGGTAAGGCAATGGGGTATTATGATAATAGGGATGGGGTAGAATATAGTACTTAACATAGATCACATCAAGGCATAGACTTTTCCTACATACAAGATAGATGATACAATAGGGTATCACAATAATAGAGAGTAGACTGTCTGACTTTCAGTACATCTGTCCTTCCAAAGATCTACCTATACATGTACAATCACACACTGAACAGACATCCCAGGCACTGGACATAATTCATTTTCTACTGAGACTAATTCCAGACAATCTATTTTACCCGGAGAGTAATCTATCACGATGTGTCTACAGATGTCATCACGATGTGTCTACAGTTGTCACCGAGGGGGAGATTTACTAAAACCGCAACAGTAACTTCAGCATGTTCAGTTAAGCTTTGGCAAAAAAACCTAGAAGCTGGTTACTGTGCTGCACCACATTTTGTGTACATCAGTTTTAATAAATCTCCCCCAGTGTGTCCATATAGATACTGTTATAATCCATTCAACCATTATTGGCCAGTTCATCATCCAGTGGAAGCTTCCAACCCTTCATCTGATTGCGCAATCTCTAACCTATCGCTTCTCAGATTTCTAAGCAAATAGATCGTATGGAGGTCTGCCAATGAATCAATTTGATTTCCATCTAACGGGTTCTTGTACAATGTCATTTTTGATAACGTTTTGTCTGTAAATGTAAAACTTTTTTTGTAGTATTTCATGGAGCAGTAGCGGCTGGTGCTAAAAAAATTTTTTTTTGGGGGGGGGGGGCGCAAACAGAAAAATGTAATAGGCATTGCTTCGCGGCAAAAAAACACGGTAAAAAATTGCGTGACTTTGAGGTCACACAAGAGTGAAAGGGGCCTTCAGTAATCAAGGTACACTGCCTTTAAAAAGTATTCAGTCACCCCTTGAAATAATCCACATTTTGTCATGTTAACTTACAACCAAAAACGTAAATGTATTTTATGTGATAGACCGACACATAATTGTGAAGTGGAAGCAAAATGATAAATGGCTGATTCCGGGCAGTGTCCCCCCCCCCCCCCCATACTGATCCTGGTCAGATCCCAGTGTACTCCCCCCATTGAGGGTACAGTAGTAAGGGAGATAATGCATATGGAGATGAGGGATGTGTAGATATGGGGGAGGGGGGTTTGTGATTTATATGAAGATAAGGGAGTGCAGTAGGGGAAGTATGGAGATTGGAAGGGATATAGATATATATCACTAAGAGGTTAAGGAGTTATATATTGCAATGAGGGGGTGCAGTGAGGGGTAATGCATGGAGAGAGCAGTAAGACTAATGTATGACAATAGGTGGGGGAAAGAGCAGGGGTTAATGATGTACACAGATGGGGGGTGGTGCAATAAATGGTAATTCATGGAGATGGAGGTGAGTAAGGGGTTAATGTATAGAGATGTGCAGCAAAGGGTTAATGGTGCACACAGATGGAGGGGGGTGCAATATGTGGTAATTCATGGAGATGGAGGCGAGTAAGGGGTTAATGTATAGAGAGGTGCAGCAAAAGGTTAATGTTGTACACAGATGAAGGGGGTGCAATATGTGGTAATTCATGGATGTGGGGTGTGAGTAATGGGTTAATGCATAAAGGGGGGTTGCAGTATTGGGTTAACGTCAGGCGTGCACAGCCTATTGCATTAGGGTGTGCACCCCAAAGCTCAAACACACATGCTTGTGTACACACACACACACACACACACTATTGTCAAAAGTATTGGGACGCCTGCCTTTACAAGCACATGAACTTTAATGGCATCCCAGTCTTAGTCCGTAGGGTTCAATATTGAGTTGGCCCACTCTTTGCAGCTACACCAGCATTAACTCTTCTGGGAAGGCTGTCCACAAGGTTTAGGAGTGTGTCTATGGGAATGTTTGACCATTCTTCCAGAAGCGTATTAGTGAGGTCAGGCACTTGATGTTGGACGAGAAGGCCTGGCTTGCAGTCTTCGCTCTAATTCATCCCAAAAGGGTTCTATCAGGTTACATAGTTTGTGAGGTTGAAAAAATACATCAGTCCATCCAGTTCAACTTATGATGTGTGTATGTGTGTGTGTTTGCTGTTAACCGTACATTGTATACCCCTGTATGTTGTGGTCTTTAAGGTGCCCATCTAATAGTTTTTTGAAACGATCGATACTCCCTGCTGATACCACTGCTTGTGGAAGAGAAGTCCACATCCTTACTGCTCTGACAGTGAAGAACCCCTTACGTATTTTAAGGTTAAACCGTTTCTCCTCTAGTTTTAGTGAGTGGCCACGTGTCTTATTGTATTCCCTTTCTCTAAAAAGTTTGTTCCTTATGCTAGGGTCACCACCAGTACAGTATTTGTACTTTGATATCATATCCCCCCTCACTCGTCTCTTCTCCAGAGAGAATAAGTTCAGTGCTTGTAGTCTTTCCTCATAGCGGATGCCCTCCATTCCCCTAATTATTTTTGTTGCCCCTCTCTGGACTCTCTCCAGACCGGTGCCCAGAACTGGACAGCATTCTGCAGATGTGGCCGGTCCAGAGTCTTGTAGATTTGGAGAATAATCTCTTTATTTCTGGAGTAAATCCCCTTTTTTTATACATGCCAGTATTCTGTTGGCTTTGCTTGCAGCGGCTTGGCATTGCATGCCACTGCCAAGCCTGTTGTCCACTAGTACCCCCAGGTCCTTTTCCATCCTAGACTCACCCAGAGGTTTCCCCCCAGTGAGTAGCTTGCTTTCATGTTTCTGATGCCCAAGTGCATTACTTTACATTTTTCAACATTAAACATCATCTGCCATGTAGTTGCCCACCCCATTATTTTGTTCAGGTCCGCTTGTAAGGTTTCCACATTCTGCATAGAAGATATTGGCATACTTAGTTTAGTATCATCCGCAAATACTGAGATTGTACTAGATATCCCCTCCTCTAGATCATTTATGAATAAATTAACCACTTACCGCCCGCCCGCCGTCATATGACGGCGGGACGGTGCGGCTATTATCCTGGGCGGACGTCATATGACGTGACCCAGGAAATGCAGGGCAGGCGCGCGATCGCGGGCGCGCCGCCGTGCACTGCCGGTGTCGGGGTGTCCCCGGGACACCCCCCGTCACCGGCAGGGGGGAAACAGCCACTGGGCGTGGCTGTTTCCCACGTGATCGGCTGTGTTCCAATGACACAGCCGATCACAATGGAGGCGGCCGGGAGATGACCGCGCATGCGCGATCGGGAGCGCGCAGCGCGGTCATGTCGGTGGCACTGTGTTCCGTAGGAACACAGCTGTCACCGGCAGTAGTAAATAGTCACTGATAGTGACTGTTTACTATGTGATCGGCTGTGAATCCATTCACAGCCGATCAGAAAATGTAAACAAAGAGCAGTAACTCAGTGTTACTAGCTCTTCTCTCCTCATACAGTTTCCAGTATGAGGGGAGAAGAACTAGAAACAGTGAGTTACTGCTCTGTACACATGTAAAAGTAAAATCACACTAATAAATGTCCCCACACAGTCCTCAGCCCCCCCCAATGTCACCTGTCACCCAACAGTCACCTCATCAGTGCCCAGAAATTGATACCCATAACGTTCACATGTGAGCGCAGCGATCGCGGGCAGAATCACCGCGATTCTGCCCGCAATCCAGAAATCATTGCAAATTGCGGGACGCCTGTGCGTTGCCCGTGATTTGCAATAGCACCCCAAACGCTGTGCAATGTTGCCGCCATTTCCGCCTGCCGAATCACAGTGATTCTGCCCATGATCGCTACGCTCACATGTGAACGTAGCCTAAAGTTCACCGGTCACCAGAGACTGCCATCAGTACCGCCGTGCACCATCGCCCGTCACCTGTCACCCATCAGTGACCATCGCCTGTCACCTGTCACCCCATCAATCACCGTCACCTGTCACCCCATCAGTCATCGTCATCTGTCACCCTATCAATCATCGTCACTTGACACCCCATCAGTGATCGTCACTTGTCACCCCATCAATCATCGTCACCTGTCACCCCGTCAGTGATTGTCATCTGTCACCCCATCAATCATCGTCACTTGTCACCTCATCAATCATCGTCACCTGTCACCTCATCAGTCATCATCACCTGTCACCCCATCAGTCATCGTCACCTGTCACCCCATCAGTCATCGTCACCTGTCACCCCATAAGTCATTGTCACCTGTCACCCCATCAGTCATTGTCACCTGTCACCCCATCAGTCATCGTCACCTGTCACCCCATCAGTCATCGTCACCTGTTTGCCATATGCATGCAATCACTTACTGACCGCCTAACGACTATATGCGTCGGCCATTAAAAGATAAATACTGGGGTTATGGCAGCAGATAGCCCCCATAACCCCGGTATTTTTTGAAACGGCGGGCGGTCGGCTTTCAGATAAGGGTGGTCCCAGTGGCGGATTCGCCGCGGAATTACCCTTACGGTGCAGGGGAAGAGGTGCCCCCCCCCCCTCCTGCCGCGTCCCAGACGTTTTCCCAGCTTACCGGACCCGCCGGCAGCGGGGAAAACTATCCGGTCCCGGATCCTCAGAGACAGGAAGTCGAGTGAGGGCAAGATGGCCCTCACTCAACTCTATGGTCTTGGAGGACCGGAGCTACGTCAAAAGACGTTGCCTAGCAACCGGTTTAAAGGGCCGCTTTTTTTTTTTCTTTTTTTTTTTTCCTCTTTCAACAATTTTTTTTTTTCTTTTCTTTTTTAGTGTAGTTGTGAGGTGTGAGGTCTTTTTGACCCCAGATCTCACAATAAAGAGGACCTGTCATGCCTATTTCTATTACAAGGGATGTTTACATTCCTTGTAATAGGAATAAAAATGATCAAAACATTTTTTTTTTTTAAACTGTGTAAAAATAAAAAAATAATAAATAAAATAAATAGGAAAAAAAAAAAAAAAAAAAATTAAAGCGCCCTGTCCCCGTTAGCTCGCGCGCAGAAGCAAACGCATACGCAAGTCCCGCCCACATATGTAAACGGTGTTCAAACCATACATGTGAGGTATCGCCGCGATCGTTAGAGCGAGAGCAATAATTTGAGCCCTAGACCTCCTCTGTAACTCTAAGCTAGTAACCTGCAGAAATTTTTAAAATGTTGCCTATGGGGATTTTTAATTACCAATGTTTGGCGCCATTCTGTGAGCATGCGCAATTTTGAAGCATGACATGTTGGGTATCTAATTACTCGGCGTAACATTATCTTTCACATTATGGAAAAAAATTGTGCTAAATTTACTGTTTTCTTATTTTTTAGTTCAAAAAAGTGAATTTTTTTCAAAAAAATCGCATCTGGAAGACTGCTGCGCAAATATGGTGTGATAAAAAATATTGCAACGATCTCCATTTTATTCTCTAGGGTCTCTGCTAAAAAAAAATATATAATGTTTGGGGGTTCCAAGTAATTTTCTAGCAAAAAAAATGATTTTAGCTTGTAAACACCAAGTGTCAAAAATAGGCCCAGTCTTAAAGTGGATAAATGGACAACTTTGTGTAAAGCGCTACTTGGATGTTAGGCCTATGTGTGTGGCCAGGCTGTGAAAAAGTGTTACACATGTGGTATCGCCATACTCAGGAGGAATAGCAGAATGTATTTTGGGGTGCAATTTTTGCTATGTACATGCTATGTGTTAGAAATATTGCATAAATGGACAGCTTTGTGTAAAAAAAAATGTGTTTTCATTTTCTTTCCACATTTTCCAAAAACTTGTGGAAAAAAATGACATATTCAAAAGACTCATTATGCCTCAAAAATTATACGTTGGGCTGTTTGCTTTCCAAAATGGGGTCATTTTATGGGGGTTTCCATTGTCCTGGTGCTCCAGGGCCTTCAAAAGTGCGATAGGTTGTCAGGAAATTATATGTGTAATTTGTGCTCCTAGAATGCCGGACGGGGCTACTTGGATGTTAGGCCTCTGTATGTGGCCAGGCTGTGAAAAAGTCTCACACATGTGGTATCGCCATACTCAGGAGGAGTAGTAGAATGTGTTTTGGGGTGTAGTTGCAAGTATACATGTGCTGTGTGAGAGAAATAACCTGTTAATATGGCAATTTGTAAAAAAAAAAAAAAAATAAAAAAAAATCTTCATTTTGCAAAGAGTTGTGGGAAAAAATGACAACTTCAAAAAACTCACCATGCCCCTTATTAAATACCTTGGAATGTCTTCTTTCCAAAAAGGGGTCATTTGGGGGGTATTTGTACTTTCCTGACTTTTTAGTGTCTCAAGAAATGAGATAGGCCTTCAGTACATCAGGTGTGATCAAGTGTGATCAATTTTCAATGATTCGCACCATAGCTTGTGGACTCTATAACTTTCACAAAGACCAAATAATATACACTTATTTGGGTTATTTTTACCAAAGATAAGTAGCAGTATAAATTTTGGCCAAAATTTGTGAAGAAAAATTACTAATTTGCAAAATTTTATGACAGAAAAAAAGAAAAATGTGTTTTTTCACGATATTTTTAGTCTTTTTTTATTTATAGCACAAAAAATAAAAAACCCAGTATTGATCAAATACCATCAAAAGAAAGCTCTATTTGTGTGAAAAAAAGGACACAATTTTTGTATGGGTACAGTGTTGCATGACTGAGTAATTCTCAGTCAAAGTGTGAGAGCGCTGAAAGCTGAAAATCGGTCTGGGCAGGAAGGGGGTGAAAGTGCACTGTAGGCAAGTGGTTAAACAGGATTGGTCCCAGGACAGAACCTTGGGGGACCCCACTTTCCACACCTGCCCAATCCGAGTACTCCCCATTTATCGCCACCCTCTGCACTCTTCCCCTGGAGCCAGTTCTCTATCCAGGTACTCACCCTATGGTCCATACCTAGAATCCTTAGTTTGTACAGTAAGCGTTTGTGGGGAACGGTGTCAAATGCCTTTGCAAAGTCCAGATACACCACATCCACAGGCTTACCTTTATCTAGGTGGCAGCTCACTTCATCGTAGAAGGTTAATAGATTGGTTTGGCAAGAACGATTTTTCATGAATCCATGCTGATTACTACTAATAATACCGTTTTCATTACTAAAGTCTTGTATGTGGCCCCTTAACATCCCCTCCAAAATCTTGCAGACTACTGATGTTAGGCTGACTGGCCTATAGTTACCCGGGATATATCTCGGGCCTTTTTTAAATATTGGTACCACGTTGGCTTTTTTCCAATCAGCTGGCATCATACCCGTCTGTAGACTATCCTTAAAGATCAAGAATAATGGTCTGGCAATCACCTGGCTGAGCTCTTTAAGAACCCTCGGGTGCAAGCCATCCGGTCCCAGTGATTTATTTATGTTAAGTTTCTCTAGTTTAGTTCTAAGTCTATCCTCTGTTAGCCATGGGGGTATTTCCTGAGGTGTATTATTTAGTTTAACATTACAAGCTGGGTTAGTGTAGCCCCCCGATTCTTTTGTGAAGACTGAAGAGAAGAAATTATTTAACACTTCCGCCTTTTCTCTGTCCTCTGTGGCCAAATTTCCTTTGTCATCTTTTATGGGGCCAACATGTTCTGGCCTCGCTTTCTTACTGTTTATATACTTAAAGAATTTCTTGGGGTTCTTTTTACTCTCTTCCGCTATATGTCTCTCGTGTTCTATTTTAGCCGCCTTGATTTTGTCTTTACATTTCTTATTACACTCTTTGTAATGCTTGAATGCTGCCAATGACCCCTCAGCCTTGTATTTTTTGAAGGCCTTTTCTTTAGTATTAATATGCATTTTTATGTTGGAGTTTAGCCACCCAGGTTGAGGTCAGGACTCTGTGCAGGCCAGTCAAGTTCCTCCACCTCAAACTCGCTCATCCATGTCTTTATCGTCCTTGCTTTGGGCACTGGTCCAAATCATTTGGTGGAGGGGGAATTATAGTGTGGGGTGTTTTTCAGGGGTTGGGCTTGGCCCCTTAGGCGTCAGCATACCAAAACATTTTGGACAATTTCATGCTCCCAACTTTGAGGGAAGAGTTTGGGGATGACCCCTTCCTGTTCCAACATGACTGCACACCAGTGCATAAAGAAAGGTCCATAAAGACATAGACTTAGCATGGGTGGTGGAAAATTAACTTCAAGTGCAATAATTTACATTATAATAGTAACTAAAACATATAAAATTAGGTGTAAGAATCTAAAAAATAAAAATTTCTCTACTGGTGTGAACCTTCCAACTAAAAAGTTTTTGCACTTAAATTGTATGACAAATATCTGTAGAGGGGTTCCACCATCCCTGCTAAGTTTTGAAAAATATATATGCCTTATTTTCCTTTTGATGTGTATTACATGTGAAATCACATATCTCTGGAATTATTGCACTTGAAGTTAATCTGTATGGCAAATATCTATAAGAGGAGTTTCCACCTTCATGTTTATGTCTTGTTTTCAGTTTGATGCCTGTTTTATGTGCAGTTACATACTACAGAGACAGGCATTGTGGTAATGTTTAACTTTATTAAGATTTCCATACATAAGAGGGTTCCACCATTCGTGAGTTAGCGCTGCACATTTTTTTTTTTGTAGTGTGGGAACACCTAACAGTGCTTAGCAGAAAGCTTTTTACTGACAGTTTTTTTATTTTACTAGTAATTTATTGTAAATAGTAGTGTGGTGATTACCTATTATACTAAAGATCGGCATGTGGCATTAATAAATATCAACAGATTTCAGCTGTGCCCAACCAGGCCAGCCCCCCCATGGACAATATGCCTGGTTACTGAGTTCATCTCCTCATCCCTGCACTCATGGGCGTCGATAGGCAGCACTGTTGGGCACTGAGTGGCAGCACTGATAGGAGGCACTGATAGGGACTGATAGGCAGCCCTGATTGGCACTGATTGGCAGCCCTGATTGGCACTGATTGGCACTGATGGGCACTGATGAGGCTGCACTGATGGGCACTGATTGGCAGCACTGATAGGTGGCACCGATTGGCAGCACTGATGAGTACTGATAGGCGGCACCGATAGGCAGCACTGATTGGCAGCATCGCTGGGCACTGATGGGTGTCACTGATGGGCACTGATGAGGCGGCACTGGTGGGCACTGATAGGTGGTACTGTTGGGCACTGAGGTGGCACTGGTGGCACTGATAGGTGGTACTGATGGGCACTGATGAGGCGGCACTGGTGGTCACTGATAGGCGGGACTGATAGGCACCACTTATGGACACTAACAGGGGAGAGGGGGAGTTTCACATTCAGCAGATAGTGAGGCTTTTCAGAGCCTGCTCAGTGTGTGTGACACTGTCAGGTAAGGTAACTGCTTGCAGGGAGAAAGACCAGCTGTCAAAACTCAGTGGTGATGTCGGAGGTAGGCAGGATAGAGCAGCTGTCAAACACCAGCCAATGATTGGGCTGCTCAAGAAAGGGGCAGAGCCACATAAACGAAGCAGCCGCCCAGACCCATCCCCTTGGCTGGTGTTTGATATCTGTTCGGTCCCGCCCACCCCCGACATCACCGCTGAGTTTTGACAGCTGGTCTTTCTCCCTGCAAGCAGTAACATTACCTGACAGTGTCAGACACACACTAAGCGGCTCTGACAAGCCTCACTATCTGCTGAATGTGAACCTACCTGCAGGCTACACACTACTTGGATGCAGCATTTCAGGGTCCAGCTTGGTGCTATGCTGCCAGGCTGGACCAATCACAAGACGGCAGACGGAGAGTGGGAGTGTTCTGGGCACATCGCTCTGCGCCCCGAGGACACTCTAAAAGGCCGCCAATCACCTTACAAGTAAAGAGGCACGTGATGCCAAAGCACCACCCCTCCCATAGCCGGCAATGTGTCCGGCGCCCCGCTACCATATTAAAGGTACACTTTTTTTTATGCTGATTTTTACACAGTGACTAGCCTTGGGGGGGGCCTTCGCCCCTGCGCCCCCTATTGACCAGCCGCCACTGGGATGGAGAGAGGAAGCTTTTTTATTGCTTTCTGTTTTGGTCTTACATACACTTTAGGAGAGATTGTAAAATCACATTCAATCATATTTGGACACCTTTACTATCACAAAAAATTCGCAAAGCATATTTACTACAAATTAATTAACAATTTCAAATATCCTTATAAAACACTTCTATGTATACATTGTGCTATGATCTACCTTTTACTGATAATATTTTATTTCAACCTGATTTAGTTATTACATTCATACATGACAATGCCTGATAATTAAAAATAATTTAAATTAAAGCTTTGTGATAAATGATTTATTATTTTGTGGCCTAGATTACCATATAAAATGTTTATATAATATAATAACCTCATATATAATCTTTTCTATCTCTCCATCAGATTCCTCACTGCGGAGATCCTTTGTGGACTGCAGTTCCTTCATAAACGGGGGATTGTACACCGGGATCTCAAACCAGAAAACATTCTGCTGGATAGCGTCGGACATGTGAGAATCGCTGACTTTGGCTTATCAGCAACAGAGGTGCATGCATCCCGAACGCTGACTTCCAACCTCGGCACTCCACAATACATGGCACCAGAAGTGAGTATTGGATAATTTTGGTTTTCCTGTCTTCTTGTCAGTAATGTAAAACACTGTGCAATATATATGCAATGTGCAATGCATTCCAAAGTGCTCAGAATAAATGTGTAGACGTGTTTAGATTATTGCATATCAAAAACTGAAGAATTGTTGAGATAAATTAGATTAATTAAGTGCAAAGTGTTGTGACTTTTATGAAGTCACAACTGTTTGCACTTAATTAATCTAATTTATCTCAACAATTCTTCAGTTTTTGAGATGCAATAATCGAAACATGTCTACACATTTATTGTGAGCACTTTGGAATGCATTGCACATTGCATATATATTGCACAGTGTTTTACAAAGCAATGGAATGATATGTGTGAATGTTTAATTAAGACATCTGGATACCTTATTTTGCACATTTATTTTATTCTATGCACTTTGGAAACCATTGCATATTTCACACATCCATTGCACGTCAGAAGCACTTTTTTGCACTTTTTCAACACTGTATCAACTTTATATATATTTAATTCATTGTATTTGAAATGTCTGTTTACTAAAGGGTAATAGAGCCTCACCATATACAACACTTAATTTAAGCACATACATAAAATGACGGCAAAATTACTATACATATAGAACTAGAGGGTAGGTGCTGTATTTCAATATTTTTATATTATTGTCAGTAAAACAATCAGTACTGACCATTCTACTCTTTTTAATATTTCCACAGATCTATAAGGAAGAGCCATATGGATTTGCCGTTGACTATTTCTCCCTGGGAGTTATAGTGTATGAGATGGCGATTGGAACTTACCCATTCAACAGCTCCGACACTGACTCAGGCTGGGATACAGACGATGATCCAGGCTGGGATACAGACGATGATCCAGGCTGGGATTCAGATGACGATCCAGGCAATGATTCAGACGACGATCCAGGCAATGATTCAGACGACGATCCAGGCAATGATTCAGACGACGATACAGGCAATGAGTCAGACGACGATGCAGGCAATGAGTCAGACGACGATGCAGGCAATGAGTCAGACGACGATGCAGGCAATGAGTCAGACGACGATGCAGGCAATGATTCAGATGACGATGCAGGCAATGATTCAGACGACGATGCAGGCAATGATTCAGACGACGATGCAGGCAATGATTCAGACGCGGATCCAGGCAATGATTCAGACACGGATCCAGGCAATGATTCAGACGTGGATCCAGGCAATGATTCAGACGACAATCCAGGCAATGATTCAGACGACAAGACAGGCAGTGATTCAGACGACAAGCCAGACAATGATTCAGATGCCTACACAGACATGGATTCGGAAGAGGTGTTGGCATACTACATCCTCAACCATTGTCCAACTTTCCCTGAGGATTTCGATATGGATCTCAAGGACCTCATAGGGGACAAAGTAAGTAAACTCCATCTGTAATCAGCAAAAAAAAAAAGCTATTTTATTACTTTGTACCATGGATAACCTAATTTTTTGTATATTTTTACAGCTCCTATGCAAATGCCCAGAAGGAAGAGAGATTCTTGTTAAAGATCTGCGAAGCCACCCATTTTTTAAGAGCGTAGACTGGAAGGAACTGGAGGCTGGAGAAGTAAGCCCGCCATTTACCATGAGCATAGTAAGTATATGAACCACACATAGGTCAATGGCAGAGCATTGTCCAATGTTCTGCTTTCTATATTCTCCCCCGTCATCTGAGTGTGTATAACCATTTCTAATAGAAAGGTCATCAATGTACATAATCTTCAGTAATAATGTTTCTTCTCTTCACAGTGCCCCCCAGACCTGACGACAGTGATGACAATGAAGGAAATCATAGATCCTGCCAAACTAAAACAGAAGCCCAAACTAAAAGCAAAGGACCAGAAGCTTTTTTTTGGATTCTCTTTCACCAGCAGCAGATGGGGAGAAATGGCAAGACCACAGGTGCCATCAGCTCCCCCTACAAACATTGCAAGACTTTAGATATTATTTTTTCTGAACTACGGAAAAGATGCAAAGCATGTGACCAGTCTGAAACCAAGAACATACTGAGGTTTGCCCCCCCCTTCTTATCCACACGGGGAGGTTTCAGGCTGGTACTTTTATTTAGGTAAGTATTGAACTTCCTATAGGGGGAGGTTGGAGGCCAGTATTTCTATTCAGGCGTGTGTTGGACCAGCTATATGGGGAGGCTGGAGGCTGGTCATTTTATTTAGGTGTGTGTTGGACTGGCTTTAAGGGGAGGTTGGAGGCCAGTAATTTGTTTGACGTGAGTTGCATTAGCTAAAAGAGGAGGTTAGAGGATGATACTTTTTCTCATTCAGGTGTTGGGCCAGCTATTGGGGGAGGTTAAAGCTGGTATTTTTTTAACCATGTATTGGACTGGCTATAGAGGGAGTTTGGAGGCCAGTATGTTTTTAGGTGTGTGTTGGATCTGCTATGGCTGGAGGCTGGTACTTTCATCTAGGCGTGTGTTGGACTGGCTTTAAGGGGAGGTTGGAGGCCAGTAATTTGTTTTTAGACATGTGTCGGATCAGCTATAGAATAGGTTGGAGGATAGTAATTCTTTTTTTTTCAGGCGTGTGCTGGACTGGCTTTAAGGGAAGGTTGGATGCCAGTATTTTTTAGGTGTGTCCTGAATCAGCTATAGGACTAGGTTGGATGCTGATTAGAGATGTGCCGGTTTTCAGTAATTCGATATATCGCGGTATTGCATACCACGGTATTGATATTGTGGTCATTTTTTAAATACCGTGTTTCTCTGCTCCTCAAGTCTTCCTTTTGAATTGATACTTTCAGTGAGCTGGATGACTTTCACTCACTCAACAGTTCACTCACTCAATAGAAACAGCTCTTGTAATATGATCCTAAAGTGAGAGAGCTTAGCTCCTCCCTGTAACCAATCAGACGGCTCCCAGCACACACACACATGCTTCTTCCAGGGCTCAGACACAGACAGAAACTGCCTAATACAAGCAAGTCTCTGCAGATAGAATAGGATGATAGATAGATAGAAAGAATAAGATAGAAAGAATAAGATTGAAATAATTAGATAGATAGATTGAATAAGATAGATAGATAGATAGATAGATAGATAGATAGATAGATAGATAGATAGATAGATAGATAGATAGATAGATAGATAGATAGATAGATAGATAGATAGATAGATAGATAGATAGAATAAGATAGATAGAATAAGATAGATAGATAGAATAAGATAGATAGATAGATAGAATAAGATAGATAGATAGATAGAATAAGATAGATAGAAAGAATAAGATAGATAGATAGAATAAGATAGAAAGAATAAGATGGATATAGAGATATATAGAGATATACACACATACATACACGGGCATAGCAGCATATTTATAGATGCACAGGCATAGCAGCCCACATTACATTATTATATAGCCATCAAGCAGTGTCCGGTCTACCTGGGGATGACTGGTCCTGGCGCTCAGCTCCGATTTGATGGCCTGGTCATTAAGGGGGCAAATCCTTGCGGTCCAGAAGTCGTTAAACCTGCAGGAGGACAAGTATTTTTATTTATAAATTACTTTGCTATTGCTTTAGGCCTGGTTCACATGTATGCGGGTTGGCGACCCACATTTGCTGGGCCAGCTATTGGGGGAGGTTAAAGCTGGTATTTTTTTAGGCATGTATTGGACTGGCTATATGGGCTATATGGGAAGGTTGGAGGCCAATATTTTTTTAGGTGTGTGTCTGATCAGTTATGGTCGGAGGCTGGTACTTTTATCTAGGTGTGTGTTGGACTGGCTATAAGGGGAGGTCAGAGGCCATTAATTTGATTTTTAGGCATCTGTTGGATTAGCTATTGGGTAGGTTGGAGGATGGTATTTTTTTAAGGCGTGTGTTGGACTGGCTAAAGGGGAGGTTGGAGGCCATATTTTTTTTTAGCTGTGTCTTAGATCAGCTAAAGGTGGAGGTTGGAGGCTGCTACTTTCATTTAGATACGTGTTGGACTGGCTATAGGGGGAGGCCAGTATTTTTTTTCAGACGTGTTGTATCAGCTAAAGGGGGATGTTGGAGGCTGGTATTTCTGTTTAGGCATGTGTTGGATTGGTTAAAAGGGAAGGTTGGAGGCCAGTAATTTGTTTTTAGGCATGTGTTGGATCAGCTATAGCAGGCATCACTAAATGGCGGCCCGCGGCCCGCTTCCAGCCCGAGCTACTGCTCTATCAGGACCGCCGCGATCAGCTGTTGGTTTTCTTACCAGAAAGTAGCAGTGGTGTGGGGGGATGTGAGAGAGACAGTAATGTCGGGGGATATTTGAAGGGGGCAGTGGTGTGGGGGGATGTGAGAGGGACAGTGCTGTTGGGGGATGAGAGAGGGACAGTACTGTTGGGGGGATATGTGAAGGGGCAGTGCTGTGGGGGGGGGGAAAGGAGCAGTGCTGTTGGGGGGGATATTTGGGGGGCAGTGCTGGGGGGGAGGTGAAGGGGCAGTGCTGTGGGGGGCATATTAGGGGCAGTGCTGTGGTGATGTGAAGGAGGACAGTGCTGTGTGTGGGGGGGTGATGATGTAAAGAAGGACAGTGCTATGGTGGGGAAGATGTGAAGGGGGATAAGCAGCTGCACAGAAAACATGCAGGGTACCAATGACTCTTAAGCGCAGTGAAATACAAGGTGTGATTTCCCGCACATGGAAATTGCATGGTACAAACGCACCATAAAGTTTCCATGCATTTTTAAAAAGGTGCCAGGGCTTTTTCCCAGCTGAAAACGCAGACACAGCAGCCCATTCAAATGAATGGGATGTCGTGCCTGCACACCTGGGCTGTGATGTAAAGAATCCGAGTCATCGCACAAAAATGCAATCTTGACCTCTGTTGGAAGAAAATTTTACTAATCGGACCTCCATGAATTTGAATTCAATACCCTTGAGCTATAGGATATGTTGGAAGATGGCATTTTTTTTCAGGTGTGTGCTGGACTGGCTATAAGTGGAGGTTGGAGGCCAGTATTTTTTTTAGGTGTGTCTTGGATTAACTGTAGGGGAGGTTGGAGATTGGTACTTTTATTTAGGTGTGTGTTGGACTGGCTATAAGGGGAGGTTGGAGGCCAGTATTTTATTCTTAGTTGTGTCTTAGATCAGCTAAAGGTGGAGGTTGGAGGCTGCTACTTTCATTTAGATACGTGTTGGACTGGCTATAGGGGAGGCCAGTATTTTTTTCAGACGTGTTGTATCAGCTAAAGGGGGATGTTGGAGGCTGGTATTTTTGTTTAGGCATGTGTTGGATTGGTTAAAAGGGAAGGTTGGAGACCAGTAATTTGTTTTTAGGCATGTGTTGGATCAGCTATAGCGGGCATCACTAAATGGCGGCCCGCGGTCCGCGTCTGGCCCGAGCTACTGCTCTATCAGGACCGCCGCGATCAGCTGTTGGTTTTCTTACCAGAAAGGAGCAGTGGTGTGGGGGGATGTGAGAGAGACAGTACTGTCGGGGGATATTTGAAGGGGGCAGTGGTGTGGGGGGATGTGAGAGGGACAGTGCTGTTGGGGGATGAGAGAGGGACAGTGCTGTTGGGGGGATATGTGAAGGGGCAGTGCTGTTGGGGGGGATATTAGTGGGGCAGTGCTGGGGGGGAGGTGAAAGGGGCAGTGCTGTGGGGGGCATATTAGGGGCAGTGCTGTGGTGATGTGAAGGGGACAGTGCTGTGTGTGGGGGGGTGATGATGTAAAGAAGGACAGTGCTATGGTGGGGAAGATGTGAAGGGGGATAAGCAGCTGCACAGAAAACGTGCAGGGTACCATTGACTCTTAAGCGCAGTGAAACACAAGGTGCGATTTCCCGCACATGGAAATTGCATGGTACAAACGCACCATACAGTTTTCATGCGACTGCATTTTTAAAAAGGTGCCAGGGTTTTTTCCCAGCTGAAAACGCAGACACAGCAGCCCATTCAAATGAATGGGATGTCGTGCCTGCACACCTGGGCTGTGATATAAAGAATCCGAGTCATTGCACAAAAATGCAATCTGGACCTCTGTTGGAAGAAAATTTTACAAATCGCACCTCCATGAATTTGAATTCAATACCCTTGAGCTATAGGATATGTTGGAAGATGGCATTTTTTTCAGGCGTGTGCTGGACTGGCTATAAGGGGAGGTTGGAGGCCAGTATTTTTTTTAGGTGTGTCTTGGATTAACTGTAGGGGAGGTTGGAGATTGGTACTTTTATTTAGGTGTGTGTTGGACTGGCTATAAGGGGAGGTTGGAGGCCAGTATTTTATACTTTGTTGTGTGTTGGATTAGCTAAAATTGGAGGTTGAAGGCTGCTCCTTTTTTTTTCTCAGGCATGTGTTGAACTGGCTATAAATGTCTATTCACACTTGTACGACTTGTCATCTGACTTTGGACATGAAAGTTGGATGAAAAGTCATACCTCGTGTTTTTCAATGATAACCATTAATATATGTTCAACTTAAAGTTGCAGGGACTTCAAAGTAGTTAATGCACAATTTTGGTCAGACTTTCATGCAACTTGAGGGCCATAGACTTCAATGTTAACCCTCAAAAGTTGCATGAGAGTCATACCTAAATGTTTTACATGCAACAGTTGTGCAGCAGTTGTCCGTTATTTTTAGCCAAAGTTGCATCCAAGTCATACCCATTCAAAGTTGCATTAAAGTTGCACTCCAAAGTCGAGCTGCTTTGGAGTTGTACAAAAGTGCAAGATGTGATATATACATGGTGGTGTATGGGGTCTCCTCAGGGATGTGATATATACATGGCGGTGTATGGGGGGTCTCCTTAGGGATGTGATATATACATGGCGGTGTATGGGGGTCTCCTCAGGGAAGTGATATATACATGGTGGTGTATACGAGCTGCTTTGGAGTTGTACAAAAGTGAATGGAGCATTACGGAAGATTTGAGGGCTGTATGCATAGTATAGGGAGGTGTCACTGTGACCAACCGTAAGCCATAAGGTAGATCCAATAGCTCTGCTGCCTCCCAATGAGGTTCACAGTGGTGATAGCATGTCCGAAGCAGGGAGTTCTTTGGGACTTCACATAATATTGCAAATATATGCAACAAAAACCTCTGTTTCAACATTCTTGAACTAGTTTTGACTTTAAGTTTATTTATTGCTATTTGTGTCTCAATTTGGAAATTACATTAGAGTAGAGTTAGGGACCGCACTTTGCAGAGGTGCCTTGACGTGGCAGTGCAGCTTCACATATATTTGCAAATACTGTATGTGTATATATACATATATATATACATATATATAGATACAGTATCTCACAAAAGCGAGTACACCCCTCACATTTTTGTTTAAATTTTTTTTTTTTTTCATGTGACAACACTGAAGAAATTACACTTTGCTACAATGTAAAGTAGTGAGTGTACAGCTTGTATAACAGTGTAAATTTGCTGTCCCCTCAAAATAACTCAACAAACAGCTATTAATGTCTAAACCGCTGGCAACATAAGCGAGTACACCCCTAAGTGAAAATGTCCAAATTGGGCCCAATTAGACATTTTCCCTCCCCGGTGTCATGTGACTCGTTAGTGTTACAAGGTCTCAGGTGTGAATGGGGAGCAGGTGTGTTAAATTTGGTGTTATCACTTTCACTCTCTCATACTGGTCACTGGAAGTTCAACACTGCACCTCATGGCAAAGAACTCTCTGAGGATCTGAAAAAAAGAATTGTTGCTCCACATAAAGATGGCCTAGGCTATAAGAAGATTGCCAAGACCCTGAAACTGAGCTGCAGCAAGTTGGCCAAGACCATACAGCGGTTTAACAGGATAGATTCCACTCAGAACCAGCCTCGCCATGGTCGACCAAAGAAGTTGAGTGCACGTGCTCAGCGTCATATCCAAAGGTTGTCTTTGGGAAATAAAGGTATGAGTGCTGGCAGCATTGCTGCAGAGGTTGAAGGGATGGGGGGGTCAGCCTGTCAGTGCTCAGACGATACGCCGCACACTGCATCAAATTGGTCTGCATGGCTGTCATCCCAGAAGGAAGCCTCTTCTAAAGATGATGCACAAGAAAGACCGCAGTTTGCTGAAGACAAGCATACTAAGGACATGGATTACTGGAACCATGTCCTGTGGTCTGGAGAGACCAAGATAAACTTATTTGGTTCAGATGGTGTCAAGCGTGTGTGGCAGCAATCAGGTGAAGAATACAAAGACAAGTGTGTCTTGCCTACAGTCAAGCATGGTGGTGGGAGTGTCATAGTCTGGGGCTGCATGAGTGCTGCCAGCACTGGGGAGCTACAGTTCATTGAGGGAACCATGAATGCTAATATATACTGTGACATACTGAAGCAGAGCATGATCCCCTCCCTTCTGAGACTAGGCCGCACGGCGGTATTCCAACATAATGGCCCCAAACACACCTCCAAGACGACCACTGCCTTGCTAAAGAAGCTGAGGGTAAAGTTAATAGACTGGCCAAGCATGTCTCCAGACCTAAACCCTATTGACCATCTGTGGGGCATCCTCAAACGGAGGGTGGAGGAGTGCAAGGTCTCTAACATCCACCAGCTTTGTGATGTTTTCATGGAGGAGTGGAGGAGGACTCCAGTGGCAACCTGTGAGGCTCTGGTGAACTCCATGCCCAAGAGGGTTAAGACAGTGCTGGAAAATTTTGCTGGTCACACAAAATATTGACACTTGGGGCCCAATTTGGACTCATTTTTGTTGCCAGCGGTTTAGATATTAATGGCTGTTTGTTGAGTTATTTTGAGGGGACAGCAAATGTACACTGTTATACAAGCTGTACACTCACTACTTTACATTGTAGCAAAGTGTCATTTCTTCAGTGTTGTCACATGAAAAGATATAATAAAATATTTACAAAAATGTGAGGGGTGTACTCAGTTTTGTGAGATACTGTATATATAATGTAAACCTAACACAATTTGTCAAAACGGTTTAGACTTTTTATTTTGCTGGCTTACTGGTAAGTTTGCTGGGGAGATTTATAATGTATTGTTCTGTGAACTGTCATGACCGCTTGAACGGTTTGACCGCTCCCGTAGACGTCCTGTGACGAAACGTACGTAGGGCGGAACCTAACGTCACTTCCGGTCCGCAGCTCGCCCCAGTTGGAACGCGGAAGCTTCCACAGCGTTGCCTGCACGAGTCTGAGCTGATCTGCTGCATCCTAAAGCGTGAGTTACTACAAGCCTTTTGGAATATTCTCCTTCACTACTGCACTAAGAGGTTTGTTGTCTTCTCCCCTTTATACCCAGATGGGACCCATCGGTCCGTGAGGACATTCTGGGAAAAGGTTTGAGGTATTTTTCTTATACCCTATTCGGCTCCTACTGACACTATCAATTATATAGGGTAAGTGCGACCTCTTGTGGCTCTTTTGGAGATATACCATTAAGAAGGCATTCATAGCATTCTCTCCGCTTTGTATTGTAGCAACTACCTTTTTATCCTTTTTACCTTATCGTTCACCATAATATTAATTTCACTGTTATTTATTGGAAAGTATTTCACCACTATATTTATTATAAATCACCACATTTTAGTCATATCCAGGTGATTGTTTTAAATCGTCCTTTTAGCCAGTGACTTGGAATTTGTCACAGGCATATACACCTACACATGTTTGCACTATATACTATGCACTAAGCACTTTCTTCCTCTATTTCTCACCCGCATCTTTGCACATGCGCTAGGTAGCGCCGTTTCCAACTTTTCACCCCCACATTATATACCGCTCCTCTGAAAAGCGATCCACTCCTTAATTACTTTTCAGAGATGTTTGGCAGGTTGTGATCAGGAGTTGTATTACCTCCTCGCCTGCTGCTTTAACTCTTTGTACCCTGCACTATGAAATGCTCGCAATGTGCCATGTGTATACCCGCAGCCGCTGCCTCTGCAGCTAAAGGAGGAGTGGTTGGGTGGGACGTTAAAACCGTGGTTCAACCGTGGAGTTTTACTGCCCCCCAACCACTAGTATGAATGAGCTGTAAATGTGTGACCAAAAACAAAATAAATATGTGATCATGTGTACAATCTTTGTGTGCTTCTAATTCCTTGTGTATTCAACCATCAGTTTGCATACTCACATTAGATCGGCCAATACCTAAAGTATAAAATCGACTCCAACACTGTAGGAACCTGGTTAGAACCCCAATGTCTGTATGATTGAGCACACTGTCATCAAGCCCTAATAGACCTTTTTTTTTTTTATGGATTTAAATTTGCCTGGAAAAATTGTTAATAGAGTAATGAGGGGGTCTGGTGTAATGTCACTGTCTAAAATTGTATTGTCATTTTTTAGGATTTTGTCCCAGAAAGGTAAACTGAGCAAGCATTTGCTCCATATGTGAGTCATCATGAATTCCTCCTTCAGACATCTCCAACATGTATCAGGGCATGTCAGTTCTGTGATATGCATGCCTACAGGGCAGCTATACTATCTGGACATGATCTTGTAGTTTCTGTAGCCGATATGGACATTTTATGTCTTGGTGTGATCACCTTATCTGAGTCAGTGGGGAGTATGGACCACCCCAACACTTTCTCCCGTTTAGTAATGAAATAATAAAATTTGGGAAACATTGCAGATAGAAGAGATTTATGAATCATAGATACTATATGGGTCTGCCTCTGTTCGGGTAGAAGATATTGCTCAAAACTCTAAGGGGGTCTAGTTAGTAAAGACAATGGATGGATAGATGGAGTGACCAAAGTTAGAAAGTTGAAACTTCCCAAGCAAGGTCAACTGATCCCTCTTCATAGATGAGGGAAGTTCTAAGGCGGGGGACAAGTCAATTAAGTACCTTCTGCTCTGCTCCAGGCTAAAAATGTAGGAGAATTTAGGGCTAGTGAGAATTAAGAGTTAGAGAATAAAGGTGTCATTGGTCCCAGCCTGGAAGATAGGAATCCTTTTTTAAGCATATTATCCCAAATTTGCATAGTAGTGGAAACAGTAGGAGGTAAGGTATCTGACGTTGGTCACAACTCTGGGGGCAACTAAGGGTATATATTTCAGTTGTAAGTCAAGGATATCCTTATCCAAACTTTATATTTTTTTTTGTTTGTGAGAACTAATCAATTAGATCAGGAAGGGCAAGCCCTCCATGTGTTTTTCAAATGGATAAGAAGATTCTTTCAAATCCTGGAGTGTTTGAGTTTTTGACCACCTATTTCTTAAGTATGTTCATAATACACATTTGCAATGATATCCAGCAACTTTAGGTTTACTCCAGGCCCAGTTGATCATAGATTCACTATACACTCCATACTCCGTGCCACTTAGAGGGAAGTAAAGCATGAGTAGCGTAAAACCATTTTTCTTAAGCATTGAAAACCACATTTCACAGCACTTCAGAACCTTCTCCAGCAAGAACCAATTTATTGCCCTGTTTCGACTTTACAACCAAACGAATTCTGGTGGTTAATTGAACCAGTAGATGGTAGATTGCTAGGTTTTTGATTGTTTCTTCTTGCGATAATATGCAAATTACCAGTTGTTTGAAAGTGGTTGAAAGTAACTTAAAATTGCCATTTGCTTTCTAAAAATGTTCAAGTTCACCTGAAATTTGTGTCAAGCAAGAATGGAGTACTGAGGGCAGTTAATTGGGCAGGCAGACTTATAAATGATCCCCAACCTGATAGTAAAAGGTCTTGGACATTGGATGAGAGTCTCCATAACAGGTCCCATTTTGGTCAGGTTGCCCAGGATCCTTTACCTATGAAGCCATACTCATGGTTTCTCTTGACATATTGATTTTTATTTGTATGTTTTCAACAATACTCAGTATTTAGCTGTGTACTTGCTTAAGCTACCTAAAGGATGACATGAGATGAATACTGGAAGATCAGACTGCTTTTTTGTTGTCTGGAAATAAAAACTGAACTAAAAAAAGGGCTGAAGTACACGAGGGTGTGGTGGTCCTCCTGCTCGATCTGTGACCCTCCAGGGTGTAAGGCTCTTGAAAGTGGCTGAGTACTGTAAATCACCTGGCCAAAGCTAGGCAGATCCTGCCCCCAGGGCCATCTTACCGAATGGGCACGCCAGGGGGCCCCAATTGCCCAGGTGGCCCCACCTGCCCAGCGACCCAGCCAAGCATTAGTCCTGATTCCCGTGTGCATCCCACCGCCGAACTTAGCAGGTGGCAAGCGCCTGTTGGCCCTACGCTGCTGTCAGGCCACTTGGGCCATGGAGGGGGAGCCCACAACTGCAGGAATGCCTGTTTGCCTCCATGGGAACAGGCACGCACAGGACAGTCGAGTCTGACTCCCGTCCATGTGTGTGTTCACCGGACCCATCCGTCGAACTTGGAAGCTGTCATTAGCCTTGCACTGCTGTACCAATAAATATAGCCTAATAATTTTGATAATTTCCTTTTTTTTTCTTGTGAGTGATTGTGTAGGCAGGGCCCCAGTGCACTGCATTGCCCAGGGCCCTTTAATGCTCTTAAGATGGCACTGCCATGGTACCGCCAGGTACTTGATGAAGGCTCCAGGGCAAAACAATGTTAAGGGAGAGTTACAAAACCAAAGGCCACTTACTCCCCAGACGTGACTTACAGTGGGGTCTCAAACCCATAGTGATTTTCTGGCACCTCAGGGTATCACTTCTATAGGGCATGATCTCCACGGGCTTCCTGCCTCTCAAGCCCAAAACCAAAGCCAGCAGATCCATCTTACCAGGAGGCACTGGGTTCCTTGGAGTCCAACCTCAAATGAGGGATACTAAACTTTGTACATTACCTAATGGAACTAGGTTTCAAACCTTTGTGGAGAAGGATCCCTCCCAAACCCCATCATACTAGATGGAATATTCTTCAGCCAGTATGCCTGCTATGAGACAGGGAATCAACAGGCTTATACCCCCGGACATTTATAAGAACAGATAATAGAGCTGATCTTAGCCAAAAGGAGACTGCTACATGATTGCTCTGTGAAGTGTTCATAGCATAAACTATTACAATCTTCTGAGTGTGCATGTTAATCCATGGAGTAGACTCCCCCCTCCCCACCTTTCCTTGTTCTCAAAGAGAAAATCTACCGGTTTGGATTTTGCTGACTGATCGCCTTTATTTCACTGAAATAGGTGATATCAGCATGAGCCTGGCCACCAATTTATATAGTTAAACAAAAAACATTGCTTAGAGGAT